>NC_143440.1:8685714-8992500 GCF_987193195.1 Phasianus colchicus | reverse complement strand
CGGCCGTCCGGATGGCGGGCGGGGCGGGGCTCGGCCCGCCGCTCTACGTGCGTCTGGGGCTGCGGTGCGAGGAATGTGCGCCCCGCTGCCCCTGGGTTCGTGTCGGTGCGCGGCCCGCCGCGGGCACGGCGCTCTGGGAAAGCAGGGTCGCGCACGCGGCTCGCAGCGGCGCTCCAAGGCTTCACCTGCTCGTTCCCGTGTCCAGCTGGGAGCCTTTGCCTGCAGTGCAACCCGAAAAACGCTGAGCCGGCAGTCGGGTTCTTTATCCGTGTATGTGAATTAATACCCGCCCTCTACTGAATCTGCCGATTTAGAATCCCACGAGGCAGAGAGCTGGGATTTAACCTTGCTCCCCCATCGTTTTTGTTACTGATGTTAATTTAAACTCGATACCAAGGTAGCAGTCGCTTCAAAACTGTTTTTCAAGCCTGCAAGTTCTTTGCTTGCAAGGGAGAGGGGCATCCCGCTCAGCAGACCCTGCTTCTGAGGTACATAGCTGGGGAGCGGCAGCAGCACGGCGTTTCAGAGAGGCACCTGTGCTGCAGGCAATGGTGATACTGCTTTGGGCAGTACAGCCCCTTGCTCCGTATTTATCATGTCTTCTTTCTGAGATGTACTATCTTGCTTTTCAATTGCTCATATTGTTTGGCTTTTTCTGGTCATTACGCATGACTCAAAAGTTGGTGAAATGGTCAACACTGGCAAACTGCTGGTTATCCTCTTCTTACATTACCTCCAGAGAGTAGTGATGAACATGAGTGGTGCCGGAGTAGAAAACAAATCTGTGATGAGGCTGCATCGCAGGTACATTTAGAGATCTTTAACCTATTTGTAATTGATTTAGTATGTGCAGTATTCATATAAATAAGGCTCTTTTCCTCAGAGTCACAGCACTAAGTCACAGCTCTCCAGGAAACTGTTAGAGACAGCACAGTTACTCTTATCCACAATCTTTTAATCTTACAAAAAAAAGATGTGTTCTGTGAAAGTGCGTTTCTGCTTAGGAGTTCTGTGTCTGTATTAAAGTCATTGACTAAAACCTGTATCTGTCATTTCATTATCTCATCATGTTAATATTTGCCCTTTTGCAGTGACAGAACGCATTGGTGTCTTCCTTTGTGTTTCCCAGTTTTCTAACTTTTATTTAACAGTAGTTCAGAGAATTATTTTGCAACTTGGCAGGGAATTTATTTGAAGAAAGATATGTCATTAAATTCTCCATAACATCCTATGTATTTCCACGTACATTTAACTGTTATATGTCCAGTGGAGGCAGATATGTTAGTGAGACAGGAAGCATCGTACATCTGTTGTATGGTATCTACCAATTATGTTTCAGTGCAGTCTGTGCTATATAAGTAGTTAATTACATATGATTGTATGTATATAGCATTTGTGTTTGTGCTATCAGCAGGCATTTTGATCACTGTCAAAGTGATGCTTTGAGTAACCTAAGATACAGTTACTTGAGATACCACAGACTCCGTTGGTAGGGTTCAGTCATACATTAAAACATAGTATTTAATTGCAGTGTATTTTACAGGGTATTTCACGAGATCTAAAATTTGGAGCAAAGATTTGCTGTGTTATCTTCTGTCATGTAGGGTCTTGGTTTTCATTTACAGTACTTCATCTTCTGTCATCTTAGGATGAGAACTCTGTCGTTCAGTGAGAGCATGAAGCAGCTGTGACTTCAGATAGCATAAAAATGTTGTTTAAGTAACAAAACTCACACATTCCAAACTGTGTTTGGAATAGCTTTTTATCTTATGAAAAAATGCTGAGATATTACTGCAGTATGTGATTATCTGTTTACAGCTGAGCTGTCATGCCTCAGAATTCTGTAGTATTTGGTGAGATTCTGTCTGTTTTGTTCCTGAAAACCACTCCAAGACTGAGTTGCCTCTTATGTGCTTCTAAGAGGCCCAGGGGGTGCTAGCAGGAGCATAAGGTGTTCAGTGGGCCTCTCACTGTATTCCTCAAAACCAACAGCAAATCACACAGTTTGGTAGCAGTTTGTATTGTGTATTAAGCCTATCTTCATATGAGTGCAAGGAGTGCATGTGATGACCTCATTTTCTGTACATGAAGGTGTGTGCTATGTCACCTTATGAATGGTGGGTTCAGGAAGGCCATGTGTGGTTGTCCTTGTTGAGTTTGCCTGGCTTGGCGATTACGGATGCAGAATTTTCACTCTTCATAACAGCTTATCCTAGTAGAGAATGTAAAGAATTGGCCTCTGACACACTTATAAGTATGTGATGCTTTCAGGAATGAAGAGCAAAGGTCAGAATTACTTAAATTGTGTAGGAGCAGATGGGAAACAGGCAGCTTGGGCCAGTAAATTGAGTAGAGAGCAATTACTGCTTATGGTGTGGGCTCAGTCAATTTTCCAATTGATATGACATCAGTTTCAGAAATTTGACTGCTCTTCATCCTAGTTTACTGGCTGTTGATGGGCAGAAAAAGGAACCAGTGCTCTTCTAGTTTCTGGTCATGATATTTCTTCTTTGGCGTGTTCTGTTTTGATTTCAGTTGGATGTGTGAGGTCACAGTCGTCGTGTTTTTGTGTATGCCCAAGGGACAAGAATGTTAACAGCTCAAGAATCCTGTAGACTTTGCTAATTCTTGAAAATATCGTTCAGTTTCTTAATCTTCACTTTGTGGCAGTCATGCATTTGAAAAAATGCTGCTAACTGAGAACAAAGTAAAGACTACAGATGAAGCCTAAGCGTAGGGTGATGAGAGCATTTGAGGTACTTGAAGTAAAATCTGTGTCTTTCTGGAATCCGTGGTTGAAGTGCTTTGATGTGTGACTCTCTGACAGAGATCACAGTTCCACCTGGCTGTGGGTGCTTACCAAAAAACAGGGTTTTTTTGTACACAAGTGCCCTTTGTTAGCTGAGATATTTGGCTTATTTTCTTTGGACCTGTTTCTGTGACTTGTCTTTGAGTAGCGCAGGAGAAAATTTGTTGAAGAATTTGTTGGGCAGTGAGGAGCCAGATGAGGTTTAACAAAAGCAAGTGTGGAGTCTTGCATCTAGAGAGGAATAACAGCTTGTGCCAGTACAGGCTGGGGACTGACCTGCTGGAGAGGAGCTCTGCAGAGAAGGACCTGGGTGTTCCTGTGGACTACAGGTTGGCCAGCAGTGTGCCCTTGTGGCCAAGAAGACCAATGGGATCCTGGGGTGCATTAAAAAGAGCGTGGCCAGCAGGTCAAGGCAGGTGATCCTCCCCCTGATGAGGCCTCAGCTGGAGTATTGTGTCCAGTTCTGGGCTCCCCAGTACAAAACAGAAAGGGATCTCCTGGAAAGAGTCCAGCAGAGGGCCACAAAGATGGTGAAAGGCCTGGAGCATCTCCTGTGTGAGGAAAGGCTGAGTAACCTGGGTCTGTTCAGCCTTGGGAAAAGAAGACTGAGAGGGGATTTGGTCGATGCCTCTAAATATCTAAAGTGTGGAAGGCAAAGGAATGATGCCAGACTTTTTTCATCAGTGCATGGCGAAAGGATGAGGGGAAATGGCCACAATCTGAAGTATGGGAAGTTTCACACAAATGTGCGTAAGAACTTCACAGTGTGGGTGACGGAGCTGCCCAGAGAGGTGGAGTCTCCTTCTCTGGAGACATTCAGGATCTGCCTGGATGCCTACCTGTACAACCTGGCCTAGGGAGTCTGCTTTGCTGGAGGTTGGACTGGATCATCTCTAGAGGTCCCTTCCAGCCCCTACAATTCTGTGACTGTGAAAAATCTCTGTCAGTAGACATGTTCTGCTCACCTGCTTGTTTCTTCTGTGGGGGATTCTAGATCAGCTTAAATACTTTGTAAGTGTATTTTTTGCTGCTGCTGTCACTTGATACCATACATAATATGTGGATTGGAAGAAGAACTGTCAACTCTACTGTTACGCTTGCTAATATCCACTGGTAACATGTAGCACAAATGAAAATGGGCTTCTGTGTGCTCATTCCGTCCTGGTGCCTTGCAGGCACACACTGTATTTCCTTTGAGGAGAAAATGTCATGCTTTATCAGCACCCTTCTATCTCTGCTTTCTGTTTGTACCATGTCGGCACATCAGCGCTGGGCTTTCCTGCACCATCAGGATAGCTGTTGCTTTGATGTCTGCCTTCATGTGTTCTACCTCCAACCTCAGTGCATAACAACTGAAATGTGTGCATAATCTTCTTTCCCTGCTGCTGCAGCATACCACGTTCACATGTCCCCAGTGTACTGGCAGGGCATCACAGCCAGCTGTGCAGCTGGTGCTGGGCACAGCCTGCCCCTCTGCCCCTGGAGGAATACTGCCTTGGTGCCAGTCCCAGAAAGCAGATGGAATACTTCTGCTCAGTGGGAGGAACAGGGAAAGTGGAAAGAAAAGCAGAGGGAAGGCTCACCTGCTTCTTTGTTGTCATTCTGTCGCTGCAAGCCTTTCTAAGCGCAAGGCAGGGCTTAGGAAAGAAGTAAAGAAAAAACTAACCAGGAGGAGAGCGGTGTTTTTTTGTTTTCAATCCTTTGAAACTGGATCTCAGGATATCTGGATGGGGTCCTCTGCTCTGAGGGTTGAAAGGATTGCTAGTGTTTCAGTGCCTCTGAAACACTTCTGTCAGCGTAAACAGAAAAACTCAACTGTTGCTTTTGTTGTGATGGCAGTAGCCCTCCCGACAGGCTCTTGGGCCTGGATTAAGTGGCAGGGCTGGCACGTTGTAAGCTGGTGTCCCCTGCTCTGCTGGGTGTGCACAAGTACTGGAGCAACTGCTGTGGCTTTTGGGTCTGCCTCTCTCCTGCCTGCCGGCCTCCTCCCTCTGCAGCTGTGCCCTCTGCAACCAGCAGGAACTGAATCAGCACTGTGATTCACTGAACAATTTGCTGTTGGGTGTTTGTTACTGCTTATACACTAAGTCAAGGGCCGTGTATTAATTCAGGCACTATACTTTCACAAACTGTGGCAGTAGCCCCCATGCGCAGTAATTTATGACCCAGAGTTCTTCATCTGTATGCCTTGCATATTTTTATAGCTTTTTTCCTCCTATTAATCTGCATTTTAATATTTCTGACGTTTCAGTTTTACTAGAACTTGTCGTGATGTCATTGCAATGTTTTGTTTTACCTAATTCCCTCTCTCTTTGGTTTTGGATTCAGGAAACTTGGCTTTTGTGGGATCTTTTTGTTTGTTTGGCTTCATAGGCTTCAGGAGTTTCAAAGATGTGAAAATCTTGCTTCTGACTGCATTTCTGAATTTCAGATGTCACAGCTGATTCCTAAGTTATTCTAAAAAATGTTTTTGTTTTCACCAGATTTTTGGTCACAAAATCCCTGAACATCAGGAAGGTTTGCCAAGGGAAGAATTTTGCCTCATCCTGTTTTGGTGTTCAGAACTCATTTCTGGCAGGTGCCAGGGTCTGGGCTGTGCTGACCCAGGATGGCCAGTAACTTGGTTGATCTCTGAATGCCTGCACCTGGCCATCAAGCCACTATATTTGCATTTGACTTACATTATGTGGGTAAGATAGCTGCTACAGAAACATGGCTTGTGTTTCCTGTATTTTCCCCATTTCAGTGGTTTCTTAATTCTCAGCAATTCTCTAGGTTTCATACAGGATAAAACTAAATCTGTAGTCAGTAGGTTAAGGGACAGAGGTGGGCCACAAGCTGCCAGTTGGACTGTGATGTCATAGAGACTGGCAGGCTTGGGTGCAGGTTCACTGAACAGTGGATATTGGAGGGGGACCTCTGGAGACCATCCCAAGGTGGAGTGCTCCTGTTCAACAAGCTCGTGCCTCTAGTTGGCCAGGTATGGTTAAGGTGTGGGGACAGCATCTTTTGACAATTCTTTCTGGTCTCTGCTGTAGTTGACTAGATGCATACCAATTATCTAGATGAAAGATTAAAAAAAAAAAAAAAAAAAAAAAAGATGAAAGTGGTGAAGTAAAATCAGCATTAAACAACCAGGTGAAAAGCTTCCAGTGCTTCCAAATTACAGGACAGAACTGTGGTGAGAAGAGAGCTAGCTAGATACCATTTCAGCCTGATGTGCCTTTATCTCCATTTTAACTTTTTGTTTACATCTCCAGATTTAAAAGATACTATCTCCAATACCAGGCGTGCACAGAAATATTCATTCAGCCTTCAACATCAAGATAACTATAACAAAGTGAAGCTGTAGAACTACAATAAAGATGTCCTCACTTTCATCCTCAGTAAAGTGAGCATGCCATTAAGAAGATCTGTAGTTGTAGGTTTGTAGTATTTTCCTTAGCATTTAAGGAATCTGTCCTGAAGGTAAGAGAAGAGTCCAAGACTCTAGCCAGAGAGAAGTTCTCTCTGGGTTTAGTTAGTTTGAGAGGTTCTAAACCTTGGAAACCTCCAGCCTAAACCCAGCTTCCTCTAAGTGTCAGTCTGTACTTCTATGAGGGTCCCTTGAACTGAATATCTGGGATATATCTTTTTTTTTCCCCCTCTTTTATGTCTTCTGCAACCATTAAGCCACATCCCATGGAGAATGAATAGTTGAATGTGGGACTTTATGACTTTGACATTGAGGTAAGGACAGCGGGTTCTGTTGTTACTTTACTGTAACTGCAATCAAATGCTTCTTCTTAACTTAATCCGTGGTTTTGCAGTCTTCTTCAGCAAAATGCTGATGCTGCTGGAGGTGAAGTCATTAGTTGCAGAAGCACAGTTCTTTATAAAGAGAAGTTCTACAAAAGCAGTAGTTGAGGCGTTGTTTAAATATTGGTGCTTTCCCATTTACAGGTTCTGTTCTCTTCCTCCTCACACCAGTTCCTCGTGTGGTGATGTTGACTTGTGTTACTCATGATAAGCTCTTAACTAAAATGCAAGCAAAACCAGAGAGAGATGCATGTTGACAGGACAGCTGACGCCATGCTTAGGTACAGTCAGTGCTGTGCTGGAAGCAGCGTGATGCCACTTTGTATGAGAGAGGAGGAGCTGGAAAATAGGATATTTTGTGGTACTTTGCTGTTTCACATACAGTTCTTCCAGTGCAGGCTGGGGTGGGACTTTATTTGTGCTGTCTGTGTTCCTGATGCCTTCCTTCTCCACTCATGGCAGATCTGGTGCTTCTTTGAGTACGAGGGAGTAGAAGCTTTTTAACCTGCTGCTCTTCACTGTGCTGCTTGATGAGGGGACACTTGGAACCTTGGTCTGTATTTGTGTTGTCTCACAGCTTATGTTTGGTGTGTTAATACTTATTAATAGATAACATGACTTGGTTTTAATATGCTTAGCCCTCGTGGGTCTGGGTGTGTGTGCATGTGTGCTGAGTAGTGAGCCAGTGAGTTCATTCATTTTGGTGACCAGGCTGAGACACAAACAAAAAATGTCTTGGACCAAAAGCAAAATCAAAGCAGCAGCCCTGTGTGGATCCCTAGCCTTCCATGCAGCTATCCCTTGGCAACCTGTGCTCAGGCCAGAGAAAACCAAGGACCAGGAGAAAAAAAAAATAAATTAAAAAGAGAGAAATGGGAATGTGAGTGGTCAGGAGCGAGTTACTGAGTTGTATTGGCAGAGCTGTATTAGGAAGATTAGCCACCATCTGTTCCCCCTAATCCTGCACCTGGCTCTGCACTGTGCCTCTGTTCAACCAAGTGATGGCCTTAGTCAGTATTGAAGATTGGCAGGGTTAAGTAACAAGACTCTGCAGTCTCCCAAATGTGCTGCTGCTTGTTTTGTAGAAGCCTGTCTGAAATAACTGCACGTGATGCTGTAAGACATTCTTATTTATGTGAATTTAATACAGAATTCAAGGTAGCACACTGGTCATGATCTTGCAATACTGCTGTTCTTCAAGACTTTTCATTTCTCCTCGTGATTTCTGATTCGTGTATGTATTAACCAGTGCATAGTTTACCATTATTGGGTAATACCTTGTTGATCTTGTTTTTCTTGATTATTTCTGCAAAAGAAAATTCCTGGAATATTTCTGCGTGTCATTCTTGGTAGCTGGAGTCATTGGCGAGTCCTTTTGGCTCCTCTGATTGTGCTTCATGTAGATCTGGTGGTGCCCTTCCTGTTGCACGCTCTGGCAGAGCAAGCGGCCTGTGGCACTGAGCTGGCGCTGGGTGAGCTTAACCTTCACTAGTGGTGAACCTATGGAATGCCACTTGGAGAAAGGGAATTGAGAGAGGGTGCAGGAACTCAGAGCTCGGGAGGGCTTGTTTTCCTGGAATCATGGGCAGGCTGAGGCTTGGGTGCTAAGCAGCTGTGGGAGTATTGCGGGCCACGTGGCTCAGCAAACAAGCAGGCTTCGTTGTTCGCAAGACAGACAAGACTATAGACAGCCTCAAGACTGCGTGTGCTGCAAACGTGGGTGTTAAGGTCAGAATTTCCAGACAAGGATGTCTGAATTGCCATGCCCTACTTATCCAACTGTGAGCTGGATTAATGAAAGGGAGAGTTGAGGCGGAGAAGTACTTTGGGTGCATTTACTGGGAGAAGAGGGAGACGTTTTCTTTTGTATCTGTACAGGTGGCCCTTTTGAAGCAAGCCAAAATAAGCTTCCTCACCTGGGTAACGGCCTGAATAGGTTGGCAGGGTGTGAATCCATTTTCAATGTCTGTAAAGAAAGGCAAAACACTTTGCCAGCGTACTGCCTTCCATTTATTTTTTTCTTGCTGACTTTCTTCTTAGCCCATCGAGTCAGGCTGGGGCCTAATAACTTTTTTTTCTCATAAGGGTAGGCAGTTTTAAAGCAGCAAACTATGAGTAGTGAGGTACTGGTTAAGAAGAACACTAGTGCACGGGGAATTCTAGAGCAAACGAGGCAGCGCTGTCAATGGTTCAGATTGTCCTTCATTACAATAACGACATTATAGGAGCTGCGGTCGCTGCTGGGCACAAAAGAAGATAAGGATAATGTCAGGGCGCTCGGAATAAATGCAGCATAACGTATTGCAGCACCGGATCCAAAAGATGATACGCCTAACTTGTCGCCGGGGTGCACGAGGGAGAAGGATGGGAAGAGGCCCGAGCGGTTTTGTTGGAACGACGCAGTTGAGGGCCGCGGTTGTGTCAAGTCGGAGCTCCCCGGCCGCCGGCAGCGCTCCGTCGCAGCTCAGGAGGCGGCTCGGCTCGGGCCGCCCGTGCTGCCGTGCCGCCCCGCTCCCCCGGCGCTGGGTGCAGGTGCGCCGCGGGGCACAAGGTGGCTCCAGCTGCCGGGGGAAGCCGCCGCCGCCGCCGCGGGAACCCGGGCCGCCCTTCGCTTCTCGTGTGTCGTTCTCGAACTGCTGCTCCCAGCGGGTTTTGTCAGACGCCTTGAGCTACGTTGCTTTGTCTGAGTCCAGGGAATAGCTCCGCGTCGGCACCTCATCCCCGTGCTGAGCTGCGGAGTCGGAGCTTCGTGAGAAAAGCACTAAGAACCTGCTGGGTGAGGGAGAAGCAGGATTAGAGGATCGACGTAATATCTTGAGTTGCTTGCCGGCCTGTAGTCTGCAACAGCAGCGTTTTTGTTTTCAGAGTCTCTTAAAAGTGAATGATTTTGCCATTTCTATTTCCAACATAACAGTAATTGCTGACAGCCCCTCCTTACAGAGTGCTTTCATCCACGCCTTTCTGAGTATGCAGGGATTTTTGCTCGTCAGGAAGAAGTAAATACTTGTTTTATCCCTACTGTCTCTGGAGAAACTGAGGCAGGAAAGATTCATTGACTTGATGTGCTCACGTGCCAATCTGCAGCTTACAAGGTGGAAACAAAGCAGTGCTTCCCTTTCCTAATTTGTCTTTGATTTTGCTTCTTTTTTTTTTTAACCTTGTTTTTGAATTCTCTTTTGCACGCCTTGATATAAAACTGAACTTCTCTATATATACACATATAAAAACCAGCTCACTTGGTACTTAATTTTTGTGTGTGTGTGTGAATTAGGCAGAAAATTTGTAGGATGTACTTTTTTTTTTTTAAATTTGCTTTACATACTGCTGCAGCAGGCATTA
The DNA here is from genome assembly GCF_987193195.1 of Phasianus colchicus. Classification (NCBI taxonomy): domain Eukaryota; kingdom Metazoa; phylum Chordata; class Aves; order Galliformes; family Phasianidae; genus Phasianus; species Phasianus colchicus. The sequence goes on along the minus strand of NC_143440.1, from coordinate 8,982,554 downwards.
CATTGGATAGATATCTAAAGAAATGCTGTTTCATAATTAGCTCCTTACCCCTATTGAAAAAGAGGGGGATTGGGTTAAGAGATCTAAGATGTTTTACTTCCTAATAATCTCTCTTGAAAAAATATCAGCTGTTAGAGTCAAAAATCTGAATCTGCCACATTAGTTGTTATAAGTCTAAAAGCATGTAGTTTTCCTCTTTGACTTTAAGAGAGCAAAATAGATGAGCCAGAATTACTGCTATACCTGCAGCTGGTATTAAGAACAAGACAGCACAAAGCCCATCGTGGAATTGCTAGGTACTTATGTCTGCAGTTTTCCAAACTGCACCAAACTGATTTTGTCAGAAGTTATCTGGGGGCAGGAGTACCATGAGTAACTCCCCAGATCTAATCCCCTTGTTCTTCATTCAGACTGACACCCCTTAAGGTCAAAGAAAGCTTTGCCTGAATAAGGAATGCAACAACTAGCCCTGGTCCTAGTACATATAGGGCCAGATTGTGGGTCACAGCCAGCTTAGAAGCGTCTAGCTCCAGCGAGCCCACATCTTGTGCGTAATAGGCAGATCCTTCACACTTTACTGCGATCCTTTATTAACACGTCAAATACAGAAGGAAAAAACTGACAGTATTATGGCTGTTCAGAATCTTATTAGTGTATTTTTTTGGTGTTTCTGAGCTGAAATGATGCAAATGTGGTTTCAAAAATATCGCCCTGTTTTCACGAGAGCGTAAAGAAAATAGAAGTAATCAAAAGTTGGAACTAAATTCTTGGATAGTTGGGCCAATTAATAAATCTGCAGTCACAGAATAGAAGGTCTGTGGGCTGAAGCTGGCTCTTAACTTAATGTTAACTTACATTTAATTAGCCAGACCAGATGGAAGAGAGCTAAGCTTTGCATGAAGGCTTGTGGGGAAAAAGGCATAATCTTCCATTTTGTTAAAGGAACTAATACCACAGATTAAAGGTTGGTGTTCTTTTCAGAATTTAAAGAGTGGATCCACAGTGGCTGATGGCAAGAAATAGCTTGAGCACTAACAAATTAGCTTAACCCCTAGATGACTAGTAGACAGCTTTGCTTCATTCAGTTCCCCAGTTCAAACCATTGGTCTCCAATTTCAGGAATAAATCCCAGAGAGATAAGAATGCTTGTATTTTATTCTTCCATCAGGAAAGTAGACCTCTATGTAGGCAGCTACATAAAAATGAAATTTGGGGTAAAGTTTTCTCATTCAACTGAGTAAAATTACATAGTGTTCAGATGCTAAGTGCTTGTGATCAGTCTGACAGAGTTCTTAATTCCTTGCTTAACAATAATCATGCAAACAGACAAGTCAAGTGGAGGAGTCAAGAAACCATTCATGTGCTTAAAGAGTTACAGATATGGATCAAGCCCGAGTGCACTGAGCTTAAGGTCTGCATCAGGTACAAACTGTTACAGGGCTTGAAAATGGAGAAGAGTGAGTGAAATTGTTTTGTCAGGTATGCTGAGCTTTAAGTGTAGCTACAAGAAATGACACCTCTTCAAAATATGGTAATTAAATTTGATTAAAAAAAAGAAAACCAGAAACTCAGAAAAAAGGGGCTAAGTTATGCTAATTGCTCGAGTGTTTAACAGGTCTTTGGGGGTGCTTCCCTGTGATTTCAGCAAGGCAGTAGAGACTTCTTTCTGGTCTAAAGTAACATCCATAGCAGAAAAATAAAGAAAGATAGCATTACTCTGAAACATCCAATGCCACCTTGCTTGCAGAAAGTAAGGAAAGTCTGCAGTAGGTGATAAGTATTTTAACTTTGATATGTCATCTTTGCATATCTTGCTTACAGGGGATATACTTCTGCAAAGTTTAGTGTGGGATAGAGGGGCAGCAGACAAGCACCTGTCTTCTGGATAAGGTTTGTGTCTGTCTGAATTTGAACAGCTGTTTTCAAGTCCAGCACTAGAGAACTAGGTATTCAGTGAACTTTACCAGCTAGGATTCAGGCACCTGTAGGGCTGATAACTGTCTTTTCAACACCCAAATACGTAAGTATCTTTTTAGGTATCTGGATATCGTAAGTTCCCACAGATGTTTCTTAGTCTAATGCAGGATATTTTAAAACACATAAAAGCAAGCCTTTCAAAACTTTTTGGAGCTTTCTTATATTATGTAAAACTTTCTTGCTACTAGACCATCTTGCCTAGATTGTCACATCTGAACTTTCCCATAGCGGCCAAAAAATCCATTACCATTTGATGGCTGCATCACTTAAGTAAAATTATGTGGATGAGATCAGGACAGTTCTTGTGAAGAGTTAGAGTATCTCACAGATCTCAGTTAATTATCTGTTCTTGCTGACAGTCCCAGGAGAGAAGACTGGGGAACTGAAAGAACGTGAAAACTGCAACCTGTTCATGATTGCCATTTATGGATCCATATAGGGTATGCTCAGGTGAGCAAATCTCTGCTATTGTTTGCTGTAGCATTCTCAGAGCATGGATGAACACAGCCCCACACTCTGCAAAATGCACAAATGCAATAAAATAGTTTTAGGGCAAAAAGCCTTTCTACTGTATTAGCTGAACTGGAGCATATATGGGTTTGGAATCCTACCAAGCACGTTGAAAGTTTTCTTCACATATATGGGTGTTAATGATTTGCTCTCTTTTTCATTTCTAAATAATTATATCCCGGGGACATAAGACAAAGAATTTTTCTAATCACTATTTGCTAGACCACATCCATCTACAGTTACTGAATGGTGGCACTGAAGACACCACAGTTATTTTCCATTTTGTGTTATTGACGTATTTCAGATACTGCTTGGTGACAAAATACTTGAAGGGAAATAGTAAATTTAAAAAACAATTGTAGTTGCAAATGATGGAAGTAACACTTACTTGTGGCTTGCTTCAGCCTTTGGAAAACCCAGAAAAGTGTAAGAGTGCACTTTTTGGAGAATTGCAGGTATTGTGCAAATATTTGTATATTTTCCTGGTTGGGTGAAACTTATCCCTATGCATCTTAACAGCAACTTCTGTTTTCATATAAATGCCCGTTGCATTTGGAGTGTAGTGGAGCCCAGTAGGACTTGTCCCAACAAGTACATCTGAAGAGAATGTGTAGGAACAGGGCCATTCATTTACCCTTGGTAGCCACGTGTTGGAAATTGTCAGGTGAGAATCATAGTCTGTTTTTTAAGGGCAGGAGTAACTCCAGTTTCTGTGTTTAATAAACCTCTATTACAAAAAGCATTGTAGAAACCAGAGTTTGGGAACTGATCTTTTCATGGAAGTATAGTGCAGTGTGAAACTTGCCAGAAACTAATGGATCGTTTGCAGGAAATTGAAATTTAAAGTGGATGAGTCAGTCTACTTCAAGGCTGAACAGTTTCCACTGAACTTAAATAATGAATGCCAAGGCCCAGAGACAGCACAATCAGCTACAGCAGTTTCTTCAGTTGCTTCAGCCAGACACTGTAGTGGAGTCTATGTTTAGCAGAGTTCCCCTTGTCTTACAGTTAGTTTACCAGGCTTTAAAAGCATCCTCGTGCAGTCTTGTTGCCATCACTGAAACCTTTGCAGAAGAAGCAGCAGCTCAAGCATTTTCATTTATTTATTCATTTTACTGCAGCATGTGGGTCAGAATGTGCAGTTTCTGCTTTCAGGGATTTCATCTGCAAAATGCCACTACCGTTTTTTGTAACTTCATTCTCCAGAAAAGGAGGAGATTGCTGCTTTGTTCAGAAGAGATCTCTGTTAGCTTCATTCTCTCTTAAAGGAGACAGGTTGTTTACTTGCTATGCGCAAAGATTCTGATATACTTATTGAAATCAAACGTTAGGAGGAAAGAGAGAAAGAAATGATTGTTTCTAGTTTGGACAAATCATGTGCTCAGAGCGTATTTATGCAGCACTACTTTTGACTTCTACTTAGTACCTGGGCCCCAAATGAATCTGACTCTTTGTAGGAATTCAAGAAGAAATGAAGTGTACGTGCATGTGTATGTGGCTTAGATTTCTTTAATGTGAGCTATTGTACTTGAAGCCTGTGCCCATAGAGAGTGGCTGAGGACATGAATGGTCTTCTGGTGAATCTTCAGTTCTTTGCTCTTGCAGAGAGAGTCCTGTTCTCCATCTGGCATCAGCAGTGGCACCGCATGAGTGTTTCTGAGCTGAAGAGTCTCTGTGGGTTTTAGGCCTCATGCAGAACTGAAGGTAGTTGATGTCTCTCATCGTTCATTCACAGTTGCTCATGGGTATAATTATTTTCTCACATCTGCCATCTAAATAGAAATGTTAAATCTGGATTGTATACATTAGTTTAAGATTTCACTTAATTAGCTTATTTTTAAGTAGCAACTGTCTCTCTCTAGTTAGGACGGAGAGACGTAAAGATGGGTTAGCACAGGCCAGAGCAACATAGCACTTACACACCAGGGATGTGCAGCTGGAGAGGAGTTTGAGAAGAGTGTGGCTCTTCAGAATGTTTTACCAGCCTCCAACAATTTGTCTTGTGCAAGTCCTTGCATGCACATCTACCGGACTTTCTCCAAATACCTATCCTGGGTGAATTTTCCCGTTTGGCAGCTGACTGCATGGAGTTGTTGACACCTTCAGTGGGTTGCGTGGGGAGTTTCTCAGTTTTGCCATGAGCTTTTTAGAGATCCATACCTTAATATAAATTGTGTGTGTTTGTTTATTTATTGGAATACTGCTTTTTGACTGAGTATCCCCTGTTCACCTTCTCTAGTGAATGATGACGCGGTCCTGAGGATGTGTGATTTTGTGTGCACAGCAAGGCATCAGAAAGCAGGACCACCTTTGTCTTCAGTTTGAGCACTTCTGCTGTAGTTCCATTAGCCCTACAAGCAGAGTGAAGGACGGAATCCTGCTCTCGTTGTAATTCCTGGGGTGTTAGGCCATCCCAAGCGTTCATGTGATTGCAGAACATCCGAGCTCAGAGAACTGATGTGAGTTAGGACTAACCTTTGGTAGTGATTGGTTACTTTTAATCTGAGGCTCTTCCCTGACGTAATTTGCCATAAGGGCCTGTGAATGTTTGTGCAAGAGATGATGGATGATAACATGGGAGTGAGAACAAGCAACAAGTTTGGGAACAAGGTATGATGAAAGCAGTGCTCATGTGGTGGCACAGGTTCCTGCATCAGATTTGAATACTTGTGTGCCTCAGTTTCTAGCTACGCAAAACGGAGTGACGATGAGAATTTCTTTTCAAAGAGCTTTTTAGCTGAAAAATGTTATGGGTTAAGTGTGAATGTGATGAAAGACGCTGGAGACTAGGATGCTTTGGCAGGAAAACAGCCATTTGGGTATGACTGCTTTCCATTTGTTTTGGAAAAGTTGTGCACAAAAGAACTTGAATTCAGATAAATTTTTTACTTTTTTTTGAAGGGGCTTTGAGAAAAGCATGCATGGAAGGGCACTGGAGTTACTGTTTCACTGTATGATGTTCCTTCTCTGAGAAGTATTACACTTTTGGCTGGTGTGCAGGCAGAACTCACCAGATAGGGTTAATTGTTACAGTGCAAGCAACTGATGATTTAAAAATGAATTGTAGCTTTTTGACCCTATTAATCATAGAACTGCCTGACCTATCTTGGTTACTGTAACAAAGCTCCTTTTTTTTTTAATGATGAGTCATGAGCATATTTTAAATTAGATTTCTTTGAAAATAAAAAAGTGCCATGATTGCATCTTAAAAACATTTTCTAAGCTAAGAATTTAGCATATGTATGTCAGCATACAGTGCAGGGGGCTTACAGTAAGCTAGCTTAAGTGAGGACTAGATCCAAATAAGAGCAGACGTGTGAAGAAAGTCTGTGGGCACATTCTGGGGAGTGGCTGGAGAACTTCTGCTATAGGGGAAGGTTCACTCGTGGGCACTTTTACCTAGAAACCAGCTTGGGTGATGTTTCTGGTTAAAGCAAAATGTAGGATTTAAAGCAAGGAACCAATGATTGTGAAAATTAATTCTCGTGTTGTTTACAAGAAAAGCTCCAACTATGCTCTAATTCATTTGCTTTGCTTTCCAAAAATATCTTTAGAAATTAAATAAGAAGCATTGAAGTATTTCACGAGAACAGTTGTGGGGTATTTTTATTTATTTATTTATTTTTATTTTTTAATAATGCCATTAAAAGTACTTCGGAGAGAAGAAAAAGCCCTCTGGAGAAGCAAAGCCCTGCCCTCTGTTACAGCCCAGCCAGCGGGGCCGTTAACCCGCTGTGTGCACAGCACTTGTGGAGTTGCAGCAGACAGAAGACTGACCGAAGCCCGACAACATTTAATTCCAGCTGTTGCTCAGTTGGAAAAAGCGCATTTTGGAGCCTGTAGGCCTTTAAATGCGTGAGGATATTTAACTCCTCCGTGCCCACAGCGGCTGTGCTACGCAGGCCTCCAGGAGCAGAAGGAAACCCCTCCGCAGTGGGTGCTGCCTGTGTGTGTGTGTTTCACGGCCCTGCTCTGCGCCTCGGCCTTGCCCAGCACTCCCTGTCCGCCCTGCCGGCTCGCCTTCTGCCAGCGAGTTTTGTTCCAGCCTTGTTCCGACGTGTTTTCCTCCCAGGGACCGGCCGCTTGTTACTTTATCTACCAGATAAGCGGTTGCACACAATTAAAAGCCTTCTTTGGTACTGTTCGCCCTCACCCCACCCACGTGTTTTCCTGCCATTCTGGTGACCCTTCTTTGACTTCTGTTACCTTTTAAGAAGTGGCGGGATCCAGCGTTAGGTTGAGTTGTGAAATACTTAACCCTCCTGTCTCCCCTCGGAAACGCAGCCCTGCGCGTACAGCTGGCACACAGCTTCTTGCAGAGCATTTTAGAGGGCTTTTTGTAGAGAAATGTGACGTCTGAATGCCTGTCTCCAGCTTGGATTGCGGCAGATGTAGGATACAGAAAGGGTGAAATAAGAAAACGAATTTCTTTACGCTCCAGATCCCACGTATCTCCGGGAGCTCTACTTCCAGTGCTTTAAAAATTATTTTTGGATTAAAAAAAAAAAAAAAAAAAAAAATCCGCTGTGGGGTTCCACACTTTATTCAAGGAGTTAAAAGTCTGGGGCTGCGCTTGATGAGCCAGATGGTCTTTAACAGTAACATTGTTCATATTGTTTAGATTATCCTGTTGCAAGTACAGTGCCTCGTTTACCTTTTATGGAAGAAAGTGTGGAAAATTGACCACAGATGTAAGTAACCAAGAATGATGGCTGAGGCAATTCTAACCAGGCCTCCCTCTCTAACACGCCTGATCCTGCAGATAAAAATAAATAGAGAAATGGGCGGCAGCATGAGAAATATCTAGTGTTACCTATTTAAGTGTTTAATTTGAGCTCTGTGAGCTACTAAAATCTTTATTTTCTTAGACTGAGTTTTCTTCATATTGAGCTGGTTTCGGTCTTTCACTGTAGGCAACCTGAATGTGGATTTGTATCCAGGTACTAAATAGCACATCATTATAATTTTTTTCCATCCTGTTTAAAAAAAAAAAAAAAAAGAAAGCTGAGGTTGGGGGGGAAAGGCACGGGAGAAGCCAGCTACACTGACCTCAAACACTGTCTATGGTCCAAAAATCTTCATGAGAAGATTAGTACCCGTTTTGTGCCGTAATGAGAGCACAAACTCCCCATTAATGATGATTTGATTGGTATCAGAAGCAAAGGCTGTGCCAAATTAATTAGAGGTAGTTCAATTGTTCCTCCTAATAATGGAGTGCGGAGTCTGTGAGGCATTTTGCGAGACAGTTCCAGAATGAAATAAACTTTTTTAGACAGGTACTTCTTTTGTGCAGTATCTAGAATTGGAAAGTTCAGTGCTTAAACAGAACAAAGAGAAAATGGTACAAATGAAAGCAATAAAGCCCTGTTTTATAAAGTCCTTTTGTCTCCTATCACTTTCCTTTCTCTCCCTCCTTTCCTTCCTCTTATTAGGAGCTGCTGTTAAACTGCATTTACTTAGGGCAAGTGGTCTCCTCTGGAGCCCCTAAGCTGATAGCACTGCATTTGCATGCAGGTGCTACTGGGGCAGCTCTCAGCCTCTGCCTGCCCTTTTCTCCATGCTCTGGCAAAGCAAAGAGAGCTGTAATTATAAACCAACAGGTTTACTGTGTGAGTGCCCAGAACCTGGAAATCTCCTGTTTGTTCATCAGAGCAGGCTGGCTGGCTGGTACTCTTCAACAAAATGGTAGATTCCTTTCGTTGTTAAAGGTGACATCTTCACTTTAGGCACTAAGCTGCCATTGAAGCCTTGAATCATCTAGGAGGTATTTTCTCTTGCCACTGTGGTACTTTTGAACTTAATTCTGACAGCACCAGTTTCTAGAAGCGTAGACTGAGCAGATTCTTTTTGTAGTGTTTTTAAAATACGACCTTAGAAAATTGCCTGAAAAGATTTTTACAGAACTCACAAGAGACCACTGAGGGCTACACAACATACACCATTACTAATGTGAAGCCAACTGTCTACACTTTCTCCTTCTGAGGGGCAAAATGACTTCTGAGGCAGAACGTTCAGTCAATTTAAGGTGCCAGTATGTGGGCCATGAGAGCTAATAGTCCTTACATTTATTTTAATACTTGCATTCAAAATATGATAAATCGAATTGGGCACATGGAGGGCTGTTTTTCAGTGTTTAACTTTTGGTTCAGCTCCCTGTGGGACCCAGAAAAGTTCTGCTGGACATACCAGCTCTGGCTCTGTGCCTCGGGTTGTAGGGTGGGGAAGAGGAAGCCACAGAAGTGCAGGTGGGGAGGAAGAGGCAGCAGCAGCACTGAGGTGAGAGAGTGGAAGGGTGACAACATCCAAGGGCTGGGGGTGACAGCCAGATGTACAAGGTGACAGGTGAGCAGCTTGCTTCAGAATGAAGGGCTGATCAAAAGGTGGTGGCCTGGTGTGTCTGTGGAACTTATTCAGGCAGATTAGGGGACTGACTGCAGCTTGTGTCTGGGAGCCAGCTGCCCCCGAGTGCTGACCCTGGTTCTGTTCTGAGGCTGCAGGCAAATTCTCATTTTTGTCTGTTTTCCATAAAACAGTGATAACGATCATTATCTGCAGCAGAGTGATATGGTGAGGATTACAGTGCCACTGTAGTTCTTTAACAACCGGGATTTGTTGGCCCTTGTTTGTGCCCAGTGTCAGCAGATGCTTACCTCAGTAACAAGTGGGAGGTTTTACTTTGTTCCTGTTAATGCCATAGAGCAACCACAGCTATAAAAAAAGGGTTTGAACGCTATCCTGGCTGCCTCAACAGACTTGTTAATAGCAATTGGGCTGCACAAGTGACTAAGGACAGTGTTTACCTGACTTGCATTCTAGTGCTAATGAAAATGGGTGTATGTGAAGAAAAGCAGGAGTTTTTGGGTCTGTGGTTACATCTGGAGAGCTAACAGGAAATCTAGGATTAATTTGTTCACAAATGTAATGTTTCACAGAGTTCTAAAAGTGAGTTTGGAGCTCTCTGGGAGATCAGGTTTTGTGCTTGAGCTGAAGAATCATTCAGCCAGGCGTTCTCACCTGCCTTTATCTCATTCAGACTAAAAATTAATACTCAGCTGAGTTAAAGTCTGTATTTCAGAGTAGAGTTTTAAAGCAAGGTGTAGTGGTATTATGATTTCTCTTATTGGTATTCCGCATCATAACATCATGGCTTTCTAAGCGTGGATACAAAGTTCCATCTAGATTAATCTGCCAACTTAAGATTTGCAGTAGCCCAGAGATTGCTCATTAGATAAAGTGGAAATACTGATCACTGCCAGTACTCTAGAAAAACTCAGATAGGACCAGTTCTCATTTGTTCAGGGCCAATTGAATATAGAACAGGGGAACAGCAGTGCCACCCCAGGCAGTCAGGACTCCTATGTGCTAGATAGTTTTGATTTTGCTGTAACAAACTATCCTATGTGCTGACTATGTGTTGCCTCTATAGGATTTAGCTGTAGGAATGGATTTCTTTTTACTCACTTAAGGGATTATTTGGTAAATTTTTACAGAAAGAGGGCAAAGAGTGCTTAATCAGTTACAGCTAACTGCTATAGTAATTCCTGACTTGGTCTCTAGAGGGTAATCTAAAAGAAGAGGTGGAAGCCAAGATGACACAAACATTTATAGTAGCTTGGTTTTTATACCATTACTGTTGTTCTTACAGGTCCCCATCAGAAAAGAAACAGATGATCTCTTTAAACCCAGTGAGACCTTCCTCTTAAACTTGTCTTCCAAGTGATGTGATGTATATTGTATCAAACAGATCATGGAAAACAGAGGTTTGTGGATCCAACACCCAACCAGTAATGCATAGAGAAACTGAAAAGAAGTTTCTTTTGCTAGCTCTCATCAAAGCAGACTGTGAATCCAGGTAAGAGCCCTGTGAGACCACATGGTGAAGTGTTAGGTCACCCAGGTAATGACCATTGGATGGTTTCTCGAATGAATTATGTGCTTGGAACACTGTCACCAACTTTTCTTGGATTAAAATTCAGACTTCGGGGATTTGGAATTAGTACCAGAGTTGCATAGTGTGCTGGAGGCTTACCTTTCTCACTGTTCTAGAGTGTGCCCACGTAAGGAAGTGCTGTCAACTCTTGGAGACAGCTGTCCAGCCCACAGATGCTTGCATGCAGTTCTGTAATGTCCTGCAGGAGTTTGGAAACAGTCCTGCTTGATTTGGGATTGCCTGATTGGCTTAGTCAGCGGTGCTGACAGTGGCAGGACAACAGCAAACAGCAGTGTACATAATGGTCATATACACTGACTTGAAAAATTGCCGGCAAGTGGAATAGTCTGTGTGATGGACAGAATGTTTGCTTTGCTGTGCCTACGTGGTAGTTTAACTTGTTGCTCTGCATCTGTTTGCATGTGTAGGGCTGGAGGAGTGGGGTTGTGAATACAAAAGACTTTGCAGCAGGACCCTAAGCTCAAAAAAAACATTATTTGATTTGTTGAACATACTGAGATCTGCATTAAAAATGAGCTACTTTTATTTATAAAGTGTTGTACCCTACTACTCCTTGTTTTTGACAGATATGCTGGGAATTTCCTTTTTCACAAACAATGCCTGGTAGAAGCATGTTTCCGTGACTAAAGCTATGATGAGAGCATCTGCCTTGTCTGGTTCCAGGAATAACCTACACATCAGCAATGTTCTGCCAAGAACACAGGGACTGGTTATTGAGATGAATGGTTTTGGTTAATACGCACCACAAATTAGGCAAAAAGGATGCCTATGCATTTTAGTTCATAGATAATTATCAAGGAATTGTGTTTGGAGAAAAATAATGTATGGTTGGGGAATAGAAATGTAAGCCTTGAACTTCCTATCCTTAAAATATAAATCACTGCAAGTTCCAAAGTGCTTGCATGACTCATATGCGAAGGTCATAGACCAAATTTGCTGATGGAGGCAGGATGAAACAAACTCGGCTGCATTTTTATGATACTTTTCCTGCTGCTCCCAGTGTTTTATTTACCCAAAGTAATACAATTTTCCAGAGAAGTGTAGCAGCTCCAACATATGGAACTGCTATCCAGTTCACTGCATAGGTGCAGAATGGCTTGGGAACGGCGGTGTGTCAATAAATAGCTTACTGCACGTCAGGGAAAGTAGTCGCACAGGAACCATCTTGCCAGCTTGGCAATATTCTAGCAAAGGAGATCGCAGGATGGAATTGGTGTATTAATGCAGCTTAGCGAATAGAACCCAGACCTAAAGGAAATCCAACTCAAGTAACACAAAGACTAAATGGAAGGCAGGGAGAGAGTAAGAATGAGGGGCTTGTTCGTGTGCAAGTCTATAAATCAAGGATTTTTTCTTTACCCTGGCACAAACTGTGAGTCCATTTTGGACCCCTTGTAAATCACTACGCTGTCGTTTTTTTGCCTGGGAAACAATATCATAACACTGAGCAAACTATTCAGTAACTGACTGTGCTGCCTTTACTCTTGCTGAGCAATATTTTTATACTATGAGAGAGATCAGCAGGAGTTAGGATTGAGGTCTGATCTGCGGACTGGTTTTATGTCGCTGATCTTTTGCTGACTTTCAAGTCTTGTCTCTGTTTTCAGAAGAGTCGTCAAGTTTAGATTTCAATCCAGTGTTATTTACACAGAAAATGAGAGGAGAGCAATTCCAGCATTAGGTCTGAAATGTCAGCATGTAACAGCGAGCCAGGCTCTAGGTGAAGGTTTCACACCTGGGTAAAGCCTGGTTTGATGGCAGGGAGTAGCTCTTGCTGTTTGAGGCTGCCTTACCAGCCTTCACGTGTGCTGTTTGCACCTACGTTTGTTGTAAAGGTACTGTTTATGATATAAGCTGTAAAGAAGTATGTATATTTATAGCTATAACATCATTCTCTTTCGTCCATGCATTTAAGAAAAAAGCTGCCTGCCTGCACTCGATAACACTTGTGCCTTGAAGGTGTGCTGCAAAGATCAGTAATGTGCTGGGGGAGCTGTGGGCCCCCCAGATCTCGTAAGCCACCTGTCAGTCATAATATAGGTGATGGGATTTTATTTTTGTCAACTCATTTTTTGCAGTTGCCAGTTAGGTCTAGTCAGAATTGCCCCTTTTGAATGACATTTGTCAGTGTTCACCTGTGTTATTTGGGAAAGACACAGTTTGATAATCGCACATCTGTAAGTAAACTGTGATGTTTGTCCCCCCTCCCTTTCATTACACAGCCTGTTTGAGGGTAATTCACTTCTGGATTTTAGCTCTGGTAAATAAGGAAGAGAGAGGAGGTTACATTGATGTCAGCATTGATGTCAGCATAAAGATTAAAATTAAGGTGTCCAGGAAGGCGAGCTTTAGCCAATAGCACGTGCTTTGGAAAATCACAATTAAATCTTCACATTTCAATTTTGGTAAGTGAATAGTGCACTGCTTGGGCAGCACCTTGGCATTGCTTCACAGGGCTTCGTTCTGGTTGTGAAAGTGATGCAGAGGGGCCTTAAACCAAGGCTGCTGGAACAGCTGGGAATTTCCTCAGCGCAGTGAAATCTCAGCCTAAGATGGGAAATAGTGTATAGAGGATAACTTTCTGATGCAGCTGGTGAGAGAGCCTACGAGAGGAGCTGCCCCGCTAGACCTGCTGTTCACAGAGAAGGTCTGGTGGAAGATGTGGAGGTTGGGGGCTGTCTTGGACAGAGTGACCATGAGATGGTAGAGTTCTCGATTCTTGGTGGAGCCAGGAGGAAGAACAGCAAAACTGTTACCTTGGACTTCCGGAGGGCGGACTTTGAACTGTTTAGAAGACTAGTAGGGGGAGTCCCCTGGGATTCAGTCTTAGAGGGTAAAGGGGTCCAAGACAACTGGTTGCTCTTCAAGAAGGTAGTCTTACAGGCGCAGGAGCGGGCTGTCCCCCTGAGCTGCAAAATGAGCCGGCGGGGAAGGAGACCGGCGTGGATGAATAAGCAACTATTCTTGAAGCTCCGGGAGAAAAAGAGAATCTACCTCCTGTGGAAGAAGGGACGGGCAACTCAGAAAGAATACAGAGAAGTTGTTAAGATATGCAGGGAGAAAATCAGAAAGGCGAAAGCCCAGCTTGAGCTCGACCTGGCCACTGGAATAAAAAGAAACAAGAAATCCTTTTACAAATATATCAACAGTAAGAGGAGGACTAAGGAGAATCTCCATTCTTTACTGGATGAAGCCGGGAATGTGACTACTGAGGATAAAGAAAAGGCAGAGGTCCTGAATGCCTTCTTTACGTCTGTCTTTAAAGGTCAGACCAGTTATCCTCAGGATATTCCACTTTTCGACCAGGTGGTCTCGGCTGGAGACCAGACTAAACCACCCATGATTCAGAAGGAAACGGTCAGAGACCTTCTACTCCAACTGGACTGTCACAAGTCCATGGGGCCGGATGAGATTCACCCGAGAGTGCTGAGGGAACTGGCGGAGGTGATAGCTGAGCCGCTTTCCATCATCTATCAGCGCTCCTTGTTGACTGGTGAGGTACCAGAAGACTGGAGGCTTGCCAATGTGACTCCCATCTACAAGAAGGGCTGTAAGGAGGACCCGGGGAACTACAGGCCTGTTAGCCTGACCTCGGTGCCAGGGAAGGTTATGGAGCAGATTGTCTTGAGGGAGATCACGCGGCAAGTGCGGGACAACTGGAGCATCAGGTCTAGCCAGCATGGGTTCACGAAGGGTAGGTCCTGCTTGACCAACCTGATCTCCTTCTATGATCTAGTGACCCGCCTGGTGGATGAGGGAAAGGCTGTTGATGTAGTCTACCTAGACTTCAGCAAGGCCTTTGACACTGTCTCCCACAGTATTCTCCTGCAGAAGCTGGCAGCCCGTGGCTTGGACAGGTACACTCTTGGCTGGGTAAGGAACTGGCTGGAGGGTCGAGCCCAGAGAGTGGTGGTCAATGGAGCTAAATCCAGCTGGCGACCGGTCACGAGTGGTGTTCCCCAGGGGTCGGTGCTGGGGCCTGTCCTTTTCAATATTTTTATTGATGACCTGGATGAGGACATTGAGTGCACCCTCAGTAAGTTTGCAGATGACACCAAGTTGGCTGGAAGTGTCGATCTGCCTGGGGGTAGCGAGGCCCTACAGAGAGATCTGGACAGGCTGGAGAGCTGGGCTGAAGCCAATGGGATGAGGTTTAATAAGACCAAATGCCGGGTCCTACACTTTGGCCACAGCAACCCCAAGCAACGCTACAGGCTTGGGGTGGAATGGCTTGAAGACTGTGTAGAGGAAATGGACCTGGGGGTGTTGGTTGACGCTCGGCTAAACATGAGCCAGCAGTGTGCCCGGGTGGCCAAGAAGGCCAATGGCATTCTGGCTTGTATCAGAAGCAGTGTGACCAGCAGGAGTAGGGAAGTAATTGTTCCCCTGTACTCAGCTCTGGTGAGGCCGCACCTTGAGTATTGTGTCCAGTTCTGGGCCCCTCACTGCAAGAAAGACATTGAGGCCCTGGAGCGTGTTCAAAGAAGGGCAACAAAGCTGGTGAGGGGTCTGGAGCACAGGCCTTATGAGGAGCGGCTGAGGGAGCTGGGATTGTTCAGTCTGGAGAAGAGGAGGCTCAGGGGAGACCTTATTGCTCTCTATAACTACCTGAAGGGAAGCTGTAGCGAGCTGGGGGTCGGCCTCTTCTCTCGTGTAACTGGTGATAGAACTAGAGGGAATGGTTTCAAGCTTCGCCAGGGAAGATTCAGGCTGGATATTAGGAAATACTACTTCTCTGAAAGGGTGGTCAGGCACTGGAATGGGCTGCCCAGGGAGGTGGTGGAGTCACCGACCCTGGAGGTGTTCAAAGAACGTTTGGATGTTGTGTTGAGGGATATGGTTTAATGAGAACCATTGGTGACAGGTGGATGGTTGGACTGGATGATCTTATAGGTCTTTTCCAACCTTAGTGATTCTGTGATTCTGTGATTCTGTGAAAGTTTCACGTCATACATGTCCTCACTTATGTAGACTGTGGAAGGTGAAGAGCTTTTCAGTGAGTTCAACAATCGGATTTCAGAAAGTGTAGCGGACCCCTGAGACCTTCAGTGACAAAGTAATGTAATTCATGCCCCGAGCCACCCTTGAAGTCCCAGATGCCAGCCTCACATCATCCTTGTGAGGAGTGGGGAAGGCAGGAAGCCTGTCTGGAGGCGTCCTTTCCCTGACTGCATTTATGCAGTGACAGCGTTTGGCACTGCCAGAGATCCAACCCATAATTTCTGGGTAGCTGAACATTTTATGTGATTCCCCATTTGTGTTCTACTTACGTATAACATGAGTTCTGCCTTCTCATTCTCCGTGTATGTGATTCCTGGCATTTTAAATTAGATTAGATTTAGATTTTTTTGTAATGAACCTGCATCATTTTGTGTGCTGCACACTCCTGAAATAGCCTGGGGGAACTTGATAGGCACTATTTGTGTCTGTCATGTAGAGATGTAAGAAAATATCCAATTGCTTTCTTCTTTCTTTTGTTAGCTCTTTCCTGTAATTCTAATCACTGTTTCACTGTAGTATTACACTACATGCAAGGCATGATTTCAAAAGGTGGCATGGTTGCTGTATTTGGAAGTGGTCATACTTAAAGAAAAAAGGCTTGGAGGTCTTTACGGCACATTTTCTCCTTCTGGCATCTCAGATCACAGTTTGCAAAGTAGAAATAAATCTGACGTGATTCACTGACAGGAGGTTTCATTCATCCTTTCCTGGTGCTGCTTCCTGACCTCAAGAGAATACAATATGGGCACTGCTGTGCTGCATTGAGCTTTACTGCTGAAATGTGGTTTGTATAAAACCAGAAGTGGATGCTGACATGCATTGCATTTAGCGAGGGAGAAGAGGACTGGGAAGATTTGGCAATGTTTATTACTGCAGTGGGGAGATACTGGGAGTCTTCTACATCACTCCTA
This sequence comes from Phasianus colchicus, assembly GCF_987193195.1. Classification (NCBI taxonomy): domain Eukaryota; kingdom Metazoa; phylum Chordata; class Aves; order Galliformes; family Phasianidae; genus Phasianus; species Phasianus colchicus. The sequence continues at coordinate 8,966,204 of NC_143440.1, read as the reverse complement.
GGTCTCTATCACTTCTGCATAAAGCAGAGTGAGTGAGGCAGAAGCATTAAGGAACTGGCCCTATAATTTTCCTGTTAAAATCAATCAGTAACAACAGTAAGCCAAATTCTCTTCTGATATCAATCCATGCTCTTCTGTTGGCCTCAGTAAGGCTGTGCCCATTTACAGGAGCTGAGAATGATGCTGCTGCTTCCTTCCCAGCCTTTTTGATCACCTAACACAAGTGAAAAAATGGCCTTAAACTGAGATGGGGAGATTTAGGTTAGATATTAGGAGGAAGTTCTTCTGTGGCTCTGGGCAGCCTGGTTTGCTGGTTGGCGACCCTGCACATAGCAGGGAGGTTGGAACTCAGTGATCATTGTGGTCCTTTTCAACCCAAGCCACTCTATGATTCTAAGAAAAATCTCAGGTCTGGGTTGTTGGCCTATATGTTCAGATTGGAGGCAAGTCAGTCCTCACGCAGTCAACACTTTGAAGAAGATCCATGAATGAGGTTAGATAAAAATGCTTTTTTTTTTTCCTACTATCTGGATTTTCTCAGAACCTAGATAATTTTATCCCATTTGCATCAAACATGCAGGTAGCTTTAGAATCCTGCATCTGTATTGTTTCTAGGGAAGCAAAATAAAATTACAAATGACAGTAATTGACATTACATGCTTTAATTAAATTTTCTCCTCTGTGAACCAAAACCTTTTAACCAAGCATTGCAGTGCTATTTCTGTATTTATTTGTTACATGGGTTAATGTGCTATGTGGCAGATACGGTATTTATCCATTTTCACAAATTAAGCTATCAGTGTCATGTTGCCTTTGAATCGTTTCCTGTATTGATGGCCGAAGCCACTAGGAAAAGACTTCAGTCCTCCCTGGCTACACTTCTGTTTTTACAGAGCTGAAAATGGTGGGATTGGAAGCGAGCCCTTAGGAGCATTTGGGGGAACGGTTGGCCTGGAGCACCCTTCCCATGTGCTGCTTTATCCCAGCAGTGATGGCTGCCGAGGGAGCAGGGAGATGCAGGCTGTCTGTGTGATAATTTCCTTGCTGCTGTTGATGTTAGATTATGGGAGTTAGAAATTAAGTCCCGCTTGAGTTTGTGTTTATGGTAAGTGAAAATGGATTGCGGGGAGTATAATTAGAAATTCCTCTCCTCGGTGTTCCTGTCCCCAAACCATGCAGTTCAGAGTCATTGCTATTAATTTCTCACCAGGTTATGCCCTTGGAGAAGACAGGTTTGCTTGAGCCAGTTCAGAGCTTTCTTACCCTGCTGTAACTATACCTATCAAAGCAGTTCACATGGATGCGATCTTTTAACTGTTAGGTACAAAAGCTCATCATAAAACAGATAACTTTCATTTAGTATTTCTGTTAAAAAAAAAAAAAAAAAAAAGGCTATTTTTATGGATGCAAAAAAAGCATCACTTTTATAATTAGTCATTTATGAAATAGGTGTAATATATGATGCAGATGGTGGCTGCCTCAGACTTTGATTTAACACACAGAAATATCTTCAGCATCCTTCTTGATGGTTCCAAGTGGAACTTGATTTTCCTGAGCTGTGTTTACTTTATGGTGGCAATCTTGCTTTGGAGGTCTGTAGGACACTTAGGATTCTATTCAGAGATGAAGAAAAGCTTAGTAAAGCAGCTCAGTATTGTCCTGTAATTGAATGCTGTTGTTCAGCAGTCCAGGAGTCGGAGTGGGGAGCGCCATTACAGCTTGTGAATGCAATAGCAAATAGGACTGTTGGCAAGGAGAGGTTCCAGTGAGAATGACCAAGTAACTGCAAACTGGTGTGTATCTGAGATACAAACTGGTGTCCCCAGAGCTGGTGAAAAGTGTGCCTTCAGGACTCTGATGAGGGCTGTGTCTCTTTTTTTTGCAAGAGATCACATCTGAAATGAAACCTGGGGTGGATTGTTGTGTAACATGGCTGAATAACTCTGAATAAAAAATTTGTTTTGGTTCTCCATACTTGCCCTTGGTATGGTAAATGAAGTTCAGTAGGAAACTAGAAAGGTATCATTTTCTGTTGCTTAAAAGTGAGCCAAGGGTATGTCACTTTTCTCACCCCTGCTCTAAATTGAACAGGCACTTAAACGCTTTACAGCTTCTGAAAAGTTTTAATTTGTAGAGCACTTCATATGAATTTGATTTTCATCCTAAATAATTGCTCTAGGTTATCTTTTCTTTACTGTCTCCTTGGAAGGACCCGTAGCCAATGGAAAACTAGTTGCTATCTTACCAGTAGTTTGTTATTCTTTTGATAGCTCACTCCTGTTCTTTCCTCCACTGTTTAGATTATATATGCTTTTCTGGTTTTAGAACTTGATCTCCTTCCATCTGAGTCTTCCTAACCACTTGCTATTTAATAGGAAAGCATTTATAGAGAAAAGAGTGCTGAGATCAGGACCTGAATTTGCTCACATCATGCACGTGTCTCAATTCTGACAACAGAATTCAAGGATGCTGTAACTCTTGTTGACTTTGCCATTCAACCAGACTTGGTTTCTCAAAAAAAAATCAACAACAGAAAAAAGCCTCTTTCAGTACTGCCATGTCTGTGCCCAAACCTTCGCTATGCTTTAAGGGGACTTGTCAATAAGAAGTTATGTGCAGTAGTTATGTGTGTATGAGATGAGTAAAAACATGTGCTTTAGACGTGCCATTTGAGTGTTTTGTTCAGTTATGTGTCAGATAACAAAAGCACACAGTCAAAGCTGCAACCCGGCGTTCAGAATGCAACTCACCAAGCTGCAAAAAGCAGATTTAGCTTCTTTTGCAGATGGTCTATGAGTCTCATGTGGCATCATATTAAATTATATAGGCAGTCAGCCACTTGTTCTGAAGCGATGCTCTGAGCTGAGAGTTGCAATGTGCTTGGACCATTCTGTTAGAAAACAGGCTCTGACAATACAGCTCTAACAATACAGCAGCAGCAAAGGGGCCTGCAGAGCAAGGGGCTTCCAACACCTGTGAGGCTACACTTCTCCCTTGGATGCACTATGAGGGTGGCCTGGCGAACCTACGATGGGCTGTGGAGCATTTTGCCCTAAAGGTAGGCAATTAGACCTGGCTCATCCAATTATTTCTTGTCTTTGTCTCTGCAGTAGCTTAGGAATATTACTTTCTGACCTTGTATTTTTGTCAATGGTAGTTATTTTTGTTTGGTAGTATTTTGATGAGAAGACTGGGAGTTGATTTTTGCCCTGCTCTTGTCCGGCTTCACTTTCCAGGGAGGTACAGAAAGAAAATACAGTTGTTTGTTCATTCTAAGGGCCATTCTCTGAAAATATTTTTGCAATATGAGTGAGTTTTAATTAACTCTTTCACCTCCTGGTATTTCATGTGAGTATATGTTTCTGCTAAATTCAATTTGATGCACATTCAGTCATTAGGTAGTACTTGATCCAGTGTGAAAGTAGTGATTCTTATCAGCTGAATATCCGTTCAGGGAAAATTGTCCTTTGTAGTCCAAGGTGCATCTGAGATGGGCTGTATGATGCACTAGGCAAGTTTAATATGCATGCTTAATAAAATGAAAATTTGGTACTACTAAGCACTTCTCAATAGGACTAGTACCATAAAAGCAGTTATGGCAAACAACTGAAGGCTGTAGAGTATTTCTGGGCAGTTCTATATGTGTTAGTACTGTAAAGGGAAATACATTTAAGGTTATTTGGATGCTTGGATTGCATTTTTTTGTGTTTACCTGTGAAGTGCAAAATAGTGTATCAGAACTACTACTGGTATGGATGTTTTGCTTGCTGAAATTGGTAAACTGGTAGTGCCAGGGACCCATGGAGTGCATTTCACAAGTAGGAGTGCTACGCAGAGGTGTTTCCCACATCTGATGGTGTTTGACAGATGGTAGCAAGGAATTGATTGAGGTGCATATGCACTTCAGGGCTGTGGGTTTACCCTTACAGTGCTGGTGCTTACGTTGCTTGTGATTTGTTTCCCGATGAGAAACATGTAAATGACATCAATCTGATGATGCAGCTCAGGAAGGAATTTTTTTGAGATGGGGCATTTAGACTTGGGAGCAGCTTTTGGAGTTCTGTGAAGAAATGAGCAGGATCAGAAAGGTGCAGGAAGGTACAGGAAGTACCCTTGAAGGGCAAGGCACAAGGCTGGATGAAAATCACCGCTGCTGAAAGGAAGGCGGGCCTCACTGCTTACAGCATGGCTTTGGGAATGGAGAGGTACAGCTGTTACTGTCCGTTCTGTAACATTGCAGACAGGTTTTAAGGCTGTATTTCTAAGTGCCTGCCTTCCATTTTACAAGTGCAGTTTGTGTCTTTAGAAAGCAGACATGCATCCCTTAATCTACAATTACATTGCTTTCTACTCTGTACAATGGGAATAATGCTATTTTCTTCTGTTGGTAAGATATTAAACCAATTAATTGTCCTATATGGTCTTAAACCTAGATTGGTAAGAGTTGATTGATTTTCTGAGCAAATAGTGAACTGCCTCTGCTTTTCTAAGCCAAATGCAGTTTCCAGTTTGTTCCAAATCATCATCTTACACTTTTGTGCAACTACATTTTAGGCGAATGCCACAACCGTTGTAGCAACCACAGCACAGCTGGTTGGTAATCTCCTAAAATGCAGTTAGGATAAATGCTTGGCCAGCTCTAGGAGCTACAGCTTGGAAATTGTGGTGGTGTGTATGTGTTAACCAATTCTCAGTCCTTATTGTTGAGATGCAATGGTTCTGACACTTGATTTTTTTCTCCTTCAAAAACAAGACTTATCTACACAGGAAGAAAAGAGAAAGAAATTCAGGAAATCCTCAGCTAGTTACTAGTGTGCCCTTACATTCCTAAGAACTATTTTGAGGTTTTCTCTTAGGAATAGCTAGAACTTGTCGAGCTGGGAAAGACTTCTTGGAACAGATTTTTGGTTTTGTCTTTTCTACATGAGTGCTGCTTGTTGATGTTGGAAGAGCTACTGTTAGCTGATTGGTGATTGAGAGAACACAAGGCAAAAGTCAGTCCTTGAAAATCAGCTTCTCCACAGTATTTTGGAAAAATCTGCAGCAAGCTGCTGGATTTGTAGAATGAACAATTGGCTCTCCTTGGTTCTGAGGTGTCTCTGACTTTCTTTTGGATGTTGCTAGCTGCAGATTTTATATAACTCAAGAAATATCGACTTCTGCCCTGGGTGAGGAGTAGACAGATGCTCTTCATTCTGTCTCAGTATTGCCTCGGGCACTTCACATAGTTTTGAGATGTGCAGTATCTCAATTAATTGGAAGCTGTAGGTGTCAAAGGACTTGTTTCAATGAAATATCTTGTCCTAAGGGTTACCAGGTGCAGACCAATTAGCATCCTGCAGGAATCAAGGCTGCTACCAGTGTATCTGAGATGAGCCTTTGGAGTTTTCGGGCAGGGTTCAGATTGAGAACAGCGCATTCTGCTGTGGTCCTGGGACAGTCACAGCATTTCTCATATATGTGCTTTGTTCTTCCATGGGGGAAAAATAGACTCATGTGAACTCCTTCATTTTGCAAAGCAGTTGAGGTGGATTTTCTTCAGTCATATGTGGAAACACTTCTGTGGGGTAAGAGGCTTTACACAACATCTGCAGATGCTGCTTATATATTTTAAAAGCAATATTGAGAGGATGCGCTGAAGGAATGAATGGAATCACCAGCATCTGCTTTAGCTTGACACCGCACCACTTGTTACCTCTTAGAAATGACAGGAAAATGCAAAGAACTTTCATCCCAAATGAAGTATGTAAGCATGTAAGGCTTCATGAAGCCTTGTGACATGGTGCAGAAAAGGGTGTGTATTTTATAGGTGATTGCATTTGCTCCCTAATCAGTAGTTTTTTCCCCATTTGGACCAGAGGCCTGTCGATCTATGGAAGGTGTTTTCCCTATTAATTGGAACAAAGAAAAGTGGAGTGCAATAGGGTCTGAGGCAGCATTGCACACATGTAAGTTAAATTATAGGTTTCTCTCATTATTTTTTTGTGTGTGAACAACATTTCTGCTGTTCTTTTTGTCTATATGCCGTATTTGGTTTAATGGAGAAATGAGACAAGAAAATGTATTCTTTTTTGGAGGCTGGGTACTAATGCAGTAATATTAAAGACAGGCACATTGTTGTCAGCCAGTTTGCATATTTATTTACTTTTACAAATGGTTGGCTTGGAGTCAGCAGTTAATGGAATGAGAATGATGTTCCTGCACAGATCATTTCCTGAGAAACATTTTCAATTACAAACATATCTCTGCTTTTCTTTCCTCATTTGTTATGTCTTGGAGAATAAATGGAGAGTAGCATTTACAACTTAAGGTTTATGTTCTGAAGACAATTTTAACAATGATCCCAACATAAAAAGGCCCCTTTGTAGTTGCAGACATATGTTTATGATGTTTTGTGCTGTGAATATTGAATTTCTGGTGGACGCTGTGTCACACTCTGCAAACTTGTAAACATCTATAAATCCATTGGATCATTTTAGTACCATGTGTAATGCAGATTTATTGTCTTTTGTGTGGATTTCTTTTTGTTCTGGAGTTAAAGCTGAGCTGCCAAAATCCATATTGGATGAATTATGTATGCAAGAAAATTAGGCAGTACCATTTTAGATTAATATTTTCTTTTCCCTTTGTGGACTTATAAGATGCACACACACGAGCGTTAGAAAATAGCATTTTGGATAGCCCAGAAAGCAATTGCATAAGTTTGCTTGAATAAACAGAATCATTCTGTTAAAGCTTAAACTTGGAGTTTTTGAAAAGAGTTTCCCTGTCTGTTTTTCTCTCTCTTGACCATCTTAGGTAATTTGTTGGATCTCTTCTCACATTTGCCAATACAAACTCAGTTACTCTACTGGAATTAAATCAGGGGATAAAAGTGGAGTATGTTGTGAGGGAATAGCAAGTGGGTATGAAAGCAAGGCATCAAGGTCATGAGCCTTCATCAGAAACTTGCCCCCTGGAAAGAGAATATGAAACCAAACCCAATTCATCTAAATTTGGCTGAACCATAACTGAGCAGATATCTCTGTCTGTACAAGAGCCACAAAGGCATTTCCCATTAGAAATCATGCTGTTTCCAAACGGATGATAATTTCTGACTGCATAAACGTATGTAGCATATGTGTGCATGTTTGAGCGTGAGTATATATACAGATATCCAGTGCTACTCTGGCAACATGATGTCTGCGGCTGGCCTTCCACGTGGTGCTTGTTCCAGGAAAAAGTAGCTGAAGATAGAGACAGTGCATATAAACCCACTGTCTGCCATCGTAGTTTACAATACGAGGTAGTCTGACTTGCTATTTGAAGCCTATACTCCTGGAGTCATATGAATGTCAACAAGCCTCAGCTTCAAAAAAAATAAAGCTCTTTAAGAATGGCAGATAAGACATAGAATGGACAACTTTTGTATTAAAAAAAAAAAAAAAAAGCAATTAAAAAACTGCAAAAACATGCGAGTGTGTCTACACATATATACATATAGTTATGTAGCTGTATATATTTAAATCTCTCCTCCCCTTTTTTTTTAAGAAGTATTATGTCACTGTGCTCCTCCAGCACTAGTGTTCAACTCTAGGTAATCACAACCTCCAGAATCAATCCCTTCCTGTTGTAGCCCTGGAGTAACCTAGGTTTACAAGTACGGAATCAATTATCTAGAAAGACATGTCTGAAGCACTGGTAGGAGAGACCATTTAACACTACATCTTACCATATTTATTTTATGATTCTTTGGGCAGATATGCTGAAGTACATGTAAACCACAGCATGCATTGGGCAATGTGACATTCTGGAGCTCAGTTAAATAATAAGATGTGTTTTATTCAAATCAGGATAACAGTAAGCCATGAATACTAAGCAGGGCAGCAAAAAGCCTTCAGCACACAAAATAAAGGAGTAAAAAAAAACAAATGAAACTCTAATAAATACAGCATGGAGCAACAGGCTGCATGTACTAGAGGAATTAAGCCAATTTAAACCGTATGGGCAGTACTCCACTTTCAGATGTGCTCAGCTTCCAAGGGTTTCAATGGCAGTTGGAAACATGCATCAAAGGGCAGCGTCTGGCTCGAAGAACCCACGCTGGATTTGATAGCATAGGTTTATGACCTTGTAATCCTAGAGCATCTAAAACAGTAAGAACTTAAAATAGCTGCCGTAGTTGCTGTTGATAAAAGCTCATGGGCTCCCTTGCTGAAGGGCCAAGTTTGGTGCTGGCGTGACACGAGGAAGTCTGTTGACAGCTGATAGCAGTGGAGTTGTGCTTGATTACATCACAGTGAATTTGGCGCGTGGAACCTCATCACAAATCCGAGGAGAGAAGCGTCCATTTCTTATCCAGAGGTGAAATGGAGACTTGCACACTGCTAGTCCACAGAGATTTCTCTGGGCCTTGCGTAATCCCTTGCTTTAGATGAACATTCACCCCTCGGTTCCACTCGGCATCCTTGCTCCCTTCTGGGCATTTATGCTGCAAGGCTCAGAGAGATCTTGCTGTACTCTAAGTCACTCCTCGAAGTATCGTGGAAAATGAGGTGATTTTACATTAATTTCAGCTGCTGCAAAAACCGTCCCAAACCTGTGTGCTTTGTATTAAATTACTAAATTAAGTGGTTTTCAGGAAGAGTAATTAAAACAAATTAATGAAGGGTAGCAGAAAAGTAGGTTCCTCTGCTGAAACTGTGGTATGCTAACTGGTAACCTCAGTCACATTTTTGTGGTTCCTCTGTAAGCACCTAAGTGTGTAATAGTGGTTTGTCATGGAAATTTTTTGATGGAAATTCTTAGAAAGCGTGGTCGTGTTACTTAATACATTTTCTCTCTCATTACGTACAACTTGATATAGTGCATATGTTCTTACATCCTCCTTTTAGTTGTGCTCTTCATCTGTGGTAAATCATTTCAGTTCGGAGAAGGAAATGAAAAAGGTGCTCTGGGAGCAAGGGTTACTCCCTCATGTTTTCTGCTCATAGGGGACAGGAGGCAGGAACCAGCTGGCTTAGAAGGGCTTGTATTTACTGTGCTCACTGTTGGGCTGAATGTGGAAAAAAAGCTTTCTGCCCAGGAACCCTTGTGTGGAAGTCCTTTGTGGACTAAGTATTTCAGAATAGAAAGATTTCCACTCGGAAGTTTTCTATGCACTGATGTTTTTATGTCTGTAACAATTTGGAACCAAAATGAAAAAAAAAAAATCAAAGAGGTTAAGAAAAGCAACAAAGATTTTCTCCAAGGAGTGCTAGCAGTTCCAAAAATTGCCATTAAGTGTAAACAGTTCCTGAGATTGTACATACTAGCCCAAATTCATCCTGCTACAACTGCTCAGAACTCTACAGAGTTACACAAGGGATGAATTTAGTCCATTGCTCTCAGCCTTCAGTTTTGTAGGCTGCACAACAACCTAGGGGACTGTTATTGTCAACGTGATTTTATTACTCCTTACAGCTGCTTATGTTAGTAATTTAGAGGTGCACAGGCAGGGTGAGTGTGTTTTAATATCGAAAGTGGTGAATTTTTCAAAGTTATTTTTTGTTCTATTCCAAGTAATAAGCATTCAAATAGCCATTCCTGCCATGAATCTTACACAAATGCCTGAATGTAGCTACACAGACTCTTGAAATGTGCATAGGCATTTCATCTAGCAGAGCACAAAACATTTCACAGGGCTTAGAAAAGCTGGAAAGTTTTAAGTACTGTTATCACACCAACTAATTATCACAATGTTCATGTGAAATCTAGCTGTACTTATTGCACACAAGATGTTATGTTAGAGAGGTAAATCCATTTTCCAAAAGCTAACGTATAGGGCAGTAATTGGACCAGGGACAAAACATAGGACGTCTGTCATTGCTTTCTACTTCTCTGTTTTCTCCAAACCTATTTTCTTTTTTAGTCTTCCTATTGTTTTTCACATCCCTCACCACATTCAGTTCTGCCTGTGCCTTGTCTTTCCTCATTCCATGTCTGCAAGTCCAGACGGCATCCCTGTGTTCTTCCCAGGTGACATGGCCTTGTTTCCAGAGCTTGTATTCACCTTTCTTTGCCCTCAGCTATCCAGCAGGTCCTTGCCGAGCCATGCCGGTTTCCTACCTCCTCTGTCTGCTTTCTTATTCAGAGGGACGGAGAGCTCTTGTGCTCTCAGGAAGGCATCCTTGAAGAGTAGACAGCTCTCCTCAACATTTTTGTTTTTAAAGACAGCATCACAGGGGATCTTGGCCAGCAGTCCTTTGAACAGCTTAAATTTCACTCTTCCAAAGTTCAGGGTCCTGACGCCACTCTTTGTCAGGCCCACAAACCTCGAGATCACGAACTCAACCTTTCAGTCCAATACCTGGACCAGAAAGTTATCATCAGTGGATTCCAGGAGCCTCCTGGACCTCTTGCAGCTCGCTGTGTGGTCTTTCCAACAGATATCCTGATGGTTGAAGTTCCCCATCAGTACGAGAGCCCGTGAGCACGATGCCTCCTGTATCTGAAGCAAGAAAACCTCGTCAACAGTCTCCTCTTGATCAAATAGCTTGTAGTATATGCCTATCAGCAGCTGGCCTTTGTTAGTCCTGTCCCTAATTCTAACCCACAGGCTCTCAACCTGTTCCTGGATGTTTCTTAGAGGAAGCTACTCACAATCAGTACATAGAGGGCAACTCCCCCACCCTTCCTACCTCACCTATCCCTTCTAAAGAGCCGTTACCCCTCAGTGGTGGTATTCCAGTTATGGAAGTCATCCCACCATGTTTCCATGATAGCAACAAGGTCATAACTTTCCAAGTGCATCACGGTTTCCGACTCGTCCTGCTTATTTCCCAGGCTGCGTGCATTGGTATAAAGGCACTTCAGCTGGATTTTCTGTCTCACCGCCTTTATAGAGGATCTAAGATCCCCTAGAACAGCAGCATCCCACCATGGCCGTGCCCCTAGTCCATCCCTTTATATTCCACCGTCTTCACCCATCAAGTTTGGTACGAACCCTCAGACGACCCACTCAACCCCAGCGGCCCTCGTTTTTTCCCCTTCCCCCTTCATACCTAGTTTAAAGACCTTTCAATGAGTCCCGCCAGATCCTCGGCTAAGATCCTCTTACCCCTTGGAGACAGGCTACTTCCATCTGCAGCCATTATGCCAGGTGCCGAGTAAATTGCCCCGTGGTCAAAAAAACCAAAATTCCCATGTTTGCACCAACTTCTAAGCCATTTATTTATGAGGTGGGTTTCTTGGATCCTCTGCTATTTTTGACAGTTGTGGAGTTGTCCAAAATACGAGTTTTTTATTTACTTTCTCATTACCATGTCCAGCTTCTTTTCCAACCAACGTCCGGACTCCACATTCAAGGTGGTACTATTGAGGATTCATTATCTTCCCCCTGCATCCTGCTGCTGTGGTTTCTGCAAAACAAAGCCCAAGGACACAGGCCAGAAGCATCCTGCAGCCTGCTCCAGCTGGTCTCTGACCTGAGCAATGGAAGGAGCTGTGTCCTGGAGCACCATGCTGCCACTGTACCTTCAGTCCTAAACAGTTAGTTGGTCTGGCAGCTCCTGTGTGGATATATGGCCAGACCTGGCTATTCTAAAGGAGCTAAACTTGAAGCATCTTCAGAGCAAGGGTGACATAGCTGACAGCAATGGTCATTTCCCTTGGGTGAAATGGTTCATCAGTTTTAAAGTGTTGGGACCATTAAAATGTGAGTGAGCCTCTTAAAATTTGAGGACAGCGGGCCTTATCCTGAAAAAGCTTTGAAGAAATTACATTGATTCCACTACCATTAGCTGTGCTGCTCAAATGAGTGAAGATTTGTTGGCTGTGCTTCCCATTTTTGTTAGCTATACTTTATTGCTGTAATTACACCCAGTGGCTTATCTAATAGACTCATGTTCTCATAAGGAAATTAATACAATTAATACTACTTTTAGCAAGAGTGAAAAAGCAAGTAAAATTGAATTGAATTTGACCAAGCTCTTCTTTTTTTATTTCCTAGTATCTGAATTACAGGAAGAAGGAATGAATGCCATTAACTTGCCTCTCAGTCCGATTCCATTCGAACTAGACCCTGAGGACACTATGCTAGGTAATTCACAACGATTTTACATCTCAACATAAAAGCTTAATGTAAAATAAAGTGTCATGCCTGTAATTGTTTCTGATGTCTTTCTTTTAAACCTTCCAGAGGAAAATGAAGTCCGAACAATGGTCGATCCAAATTCGAGAAATGACCCAAAATTACAAGAACTAATGAAGGTAATGAAAAGCATGCAAACACTTTCAAGAAAATGAAACAATTTTTAATGCTATCCCCGCATCTTTCATTTGAAAGCTTCAGAGCTCTGTTTATATATTAATTAAGCGAAACCACATGGTGCATACATACATGAACCAGACAGGTTAATTTTTGCTGTAGGTGTGGCACAGAGATTAACAATTTGGATTAAACTCCTGAGTCCCGATTCTGGGTCCTATCCCACCCTCTCAATGTAAAATCATACTGGCTTCCCTCATAGTCTTTGTGATTCTTAGGATAAGAATTTCAGCAAGAAGTTTCTTTAGAATCAACTTCAATACCTTTTAATTCACGACAAAAATGTTAAGATACTACTGACATCAAATGACAGGTTTCACTTCAGAGAGCAACGTGTCAGTTATCTGTTTGTCCAGACCTTGTGGTGCATTAACTCAGTCACCTTAGACATGTGCTTCCTGAATCCTTCCTGTTTTCATCTGATAGTATTTCAGGCTGATTGTACTTGAAATTCAAGCATTGCAGCTTTGGTATTCTTTCTGCTCGGTATTTTCAACATTGTACAAAATGGCATATGTTTTAAATTGCAAATGAATAGTGTATAATTCTGCCCAAATTTGTGTTTCCCATATAGGTATTAATAGACTGGATTAATGATGTGTTGGTAGGAGAGAGGATTATTGTGAAAGACTTGGCTGAAGACCTGTACGATGGACAAGTACTGCAGAAATTATTTGGTAAGATAAAATTTATGTACACATGTTGGGTCACTCAGTAAGTGGTTCACTTGTTCCTACTTGGGAGCCTTGGTGTCATCTTACATTTATGCCACTAAGTGATATAAAAATAGCATTGTATTATGAGACCCTTGAGCAAAAGCCTGTATGCACAGTCCTCATAGCTACAGTGCAATGTATGGTGCTCTGTAGTTGATGAGAACAGCATAAAGTCTACCTGGGGTGCTAGAGGGTGCTGGGTTTCTTGTCTTGGCAGCAGAATTCACTCCAATTGAATTTATTATCTGCATATGTGCTGTACAAACTTAACAGTGTTAGAAGTGGAAAGTAAGTTTAAAAGCAAGGGTATTTTCAGTACAATGGTGGATGTTTTTAATCTGGGCTGGTTCCATACTGTAGTTTAGTCACATCTTGGAGTTCCTCTGGAAAGCTGGAATTTCTTTCTGATTTGATGTCTGGCTCTTAACATTACTGAGGTAATGATACCCAGTGGACTGCAAACTGAACTTCAGCTAAGAAACAGATAGAGAAAAGAAACTGCTAATACAGAGCTGGCATGTCTTTTTTAACTGTTGGCTTGGAAGCCACTTTCTTAGTTATTACAGCTCATAAAACCTCCAGTAAATTTCTTTTCAGTATCTTAAATGAATCCTGAAACATTATGTGAGCACTTCTAATAAAGAGTACACAGACTATTCCCTTCTTTGAATGGTTAAGCTATTGAATATATTGTGGTGGAATGGATATGACCCAGATAGAGCAACTTGATTCTTATGGGCAGGCCTCCAGTGACTTCACCCAAACCCCAAAAAAATGCAAATCAGAGACAGCCTGAGTCTAAATATGTGTACAGTGATCTGACATTTATTGATTTCAGTGGAATCTTTTCCATTATCTTTGGTTCCTTGCGGATTGAGTCTGTGCTAAGAGTCTGATTTTGTGAGGCTATGCTCAGACTGATTCCTGTGGAGGCGTGAGAAACTCATGGAGATAGCAACTTTTCAGGCAGAACTCATAAGCTGGTAGACTCACTTTATTTGGGAAGATACACAATTGACTTCAGCTGAGAACAAGACCAGCTTTTACCAAACTTGATAACATATTCTTTTGCAAAAGAAAATTGATAGGTGATCAAGCATTCTGTCTCTGATGTTGTTACAAGGAAGCTTTTATTGCTGAATTTTCTTCACTTCATAATTAATGGTTGTGAGGTTCCTGGCAGTTTTACAGAACATTATTGTTATCTTTTATAGCAATAATAATGGAGGTTGTTTCTCTTCTTGTGTCTCTGTTAAATCTATGGAGCAGTGTGCTGGTCCTCCTGAGACAGGGCAAACATCCCACACGTTTTTTTCTTCTCTGTGTATAAATGAGTTATGCATTTCCTCATTGCACATCTGTCTTCAGTTAATTTCATGCTCACACTTTCGGTAGTTTAATGGAGATACTACTTTTCAACTGATCTGTCTAAACCATTACACACTACTGTGTAGATCCAGTTCACACCAGACTTTTATCCAGACTTAAATTGATCTTGCTTACATCTGTTTAAGGCAAACTATGCTGAGTTGATATAAGTACTGATTATTTACAAACCAAGCCATAAAATAATTTAAAATCTACTGCAAATTTCAAAGGGCTGTGATTTCACAGAAATAAATTGCCCAATGTTCTTGTTGCTTTCATGCCTCCAGAAATACTTGCTCACATTTATTGGGTGCATCTTCCACCTCGGTGAATATGGTGCCACTTCACTTCTATCGCGTCTGGGCCAGGAAAATTTTTAAATCTCTTGAATCAGAGGGAGAAGCCACGAGGTTTTCACTGATGAAACTAATCTTGAAGTTGGTATCTATCTCTCCTAGGTGTGCTGGTCTGGTGTGCAAGCCACTTACCTCTCAATCTGATGGGATTTGCAACAAATTCTTATTAGCCTGTAGTGTGGTTATCTTTACAAGTTCAGAAAGGCAGAGGAGAGTGGTTCTGTACATAAATAATTTTTAAACTAGAAGTCTGATACCTGTTGAACATTTCTCTGGCTGCATGCGATGTGGAGTTCACTGGCTCTTTTTTCTTCACTTTAGAGAAACTTGAAAGTGAGAAGCTGAATGTTGCTGAAGTTACTCAGTCTGAAATTGCTCAGAAACAGAAGCTACAGACAGTGCTTGAGAAGATCAATGAAACACTTAAGCTCCCGCCAAGAAGCATTAAGTGGAATGTTGACTGTAAGTTGTTTGTTTTCTGTGCTGTTCCCATTCGTTGACAGCTGAGAGTTTGTAGTTTCTATCTGGAATTCTTAAATACCTGATGCTAAAAGAAAGCTGAAACCTGGTATTTATGGTAGGAGCTATTCTTCAGTAGGAGGTAAGGGAAAGGGAGAACACATGCAGTACACTCTGCTCTCTTTCCTTCTGCTCAGCCTCCAATTTAAACTTTCTTTTAAGGGAAATACCTTATTTCTGCTCTTAACTCCATCTGCATACCACCTTAAGTTTTCTGTTACTAACTTGGTTTCTTGAAAGGGGCGGGTGAGTGCGTGAGTGCTGAGGAAGAGGTAGATCCAGATCTACTGCATTTGTATAAAATGTACGGCTTATTTATTGATATTTTTGGTTGTTTAGGACAAAATCTGAGCTACTGCTTTTGATTACAAAACTCTCTTCCATATTAGTGCTCACAATACTACTACTATACTACTAACTCACTATATTAGTGCTATACCGTTCCCATTCCATTGCATTTTAAATGAACTTAGGAGTATCTACATAGAAATGATTAACACAATGTATATGTGTTGCAGAAAGCAGGTTATCAACAGTGTTGGAAAATTAAGCCCCTTAATCTTTTTAAGTTTTCACCCTAGTAAACACCTGGATCAGCATGTAGCTGTTTCCTATACTTGTCTTGAGCTGAACTGTTTTGAATATGAACACATATTCTAGTCACAACCACACTTTGATAGGGAAAGAAAGGGCTCCAGGGAGGAGGACTGAACATTTGACTTTCCCCTTTGTGTCTTTCCTTTGAGTTTCCTGTCCTCTCTCCAGCCTTCCTCTCCGGTTTGGGGCTTTTTTTTTTTCTTTTCTTCCATTTTCTCTTATACAGCTCAATACAAGGTGTTTGGAGCAGCCCGCTGATTTCACTTCTAGTTTTAAACTAAAGTTTTACATGTGTTTTAGAGCTGAAGATAGACTGCAGCAGCTGTAGCCAGCTGTAGCACATATCGATTATAGGCAGGCAGACGTCTTGTAGCATTCTGCTGAAGCACTTCATCCCTTACCACTAGCACCCCAGCAGAATTTGATAGTGATATCACATTTTATATGTATGGTAGGTGGTGAAATCTCTGCTGCATAATTGAGGCTTGTGCTGGAAGATAACAAATAGTATGTGAGTGAATCTGATCTTGCCTTAAAATGAAGTAATGGTTATTTCATACATAAAATAGTTAAGTTCACTGTACTGTAGCTATCAAAAGTTGTTTTGGAATACTACTCTGGGGAAGACTATAAGTGCAAAAAAAAAAAAAAAGAGGCGTGTGAAAGAGTAATAAGAATTAGAATTAAGATTCATTTTGATGTCAGTGGATTGATACCTGATGAAAAATTTCCTACAGTACAGCTTTTGATATCTTGTAAGTCATGTTAGTGTTAACTACCCATATGAAACCTGCTGTGAAAAAGTTTCAAATAACAAGAACTGTAACAACTTCATGGAGGAATGTTTGAGTCATTGAGTTTAGTAAGTTATTGCTTAGGGCTTCGGCCAAAACAGGCTCGTTTATTATCCTGCAGACTTTGTGACACTTAAAAATGAATAAGTGCATGTTATGAATACAAAAATATCTTTCTGATAGCCCATCAATTCTTATTGAAGTAAAGGGAATAAAAGGAAAGTCAAGGAGAATGTGTAGGCATCACTGAAGCAGTCGTACATGAAATCTGGTTTTGGATTAGCTTTAGATTTCCGTCTACACTAGTCTATGGCATCCAGACATGTAAACTGATGCTTTGGTGCTGACAAATACTACTGACTGGTTTGCATTCACATGACTTTCTGAGCAGGAAAAAAAATAAAGGAAAGTTTCCTTAAAAGTGCCCCTGACTCCAGGTGGGAAGAGGAAGAGAGCCCCATAATCCCTGCATCCTAAAGAGTAAAGATACGTGCTCTAGTAACGTTACATTTTGTAACTTGTGCTTTTAATATCTATTTCAGCCGTTCATGCTAAAAGTCTCGTAGCAATACTTCATCTTCTGGTTGCATTATCGCAGTACTTTCGAGCACCAATCAGACTTCCAGATCATGTGTCCATTCAGGTTGTTGTTGTGCAGGTAAGAGAGGTGTTAAACAGCTCCTTGCAGTATGGGGAAATTGAGTGAGGGGTTTTTACTTCGAAAAAAACATCTAGAGTTTCTGTTTGGGCATGCATGTGTATGGTCTCTTTGGCTGACAAGAATCACACGTGCATCTTCCCTGCTGACATTGCTTCAACCACAGAAAGGCAGAAGTGCTTTCCCAGATTGAATTGTGGCTCAGAATGTCATGTTTTGAAGTGGCCAGGCTCTGACATTAAAAATACATGAAGCGCTATTATTGTTGGAATGCATTTACTTATCACACAATATGATCTCTTGAATATCTATTTTTCCCATTTTTTGGCAATATTCTCACTTGTGTAGAGATTCAAATCTTTCTTGGCGCTGAATGATGAATTGTCACTGTTTATTACTTTTAGATTCATGTGAGGTGACTAAATATTCTTTTTCAGCATTGTGCATGCTAATTTAGTCTGATTACAGTGTTGGCTTTTTCATAAGCATGCAAAAAAAGCCCATCAACTAAATCTTTTGTGTCAGTCAGTCTTCTTATTAGAGCCACATCCATCCAAACTCCTTATGTTATTCTGTTTACTATTTTGGTTTCAGTTGGGCTTGTGCTTGCTCTATCTTGTTTGGCCTCTTCCCATTTAATTTGCTTTTCTTTTCCTCCAGCTAACTTTGTCTTTGATTTTCACACCATAATTGTCACGATTTGTGTTTAAACTAATGTAATGCTGAACAGTCAGCTGCAATGCGCCGTTTCTCAAGTATTGCTTTCTGAAAATACGTGTCAAATTTGAGAAAGTAACTCCTCTATTTTCAGGATTCACATCAGACAGGTTTTGTAATTTAGGGGGGAATCTGAAGGAGAATTTCTGGTGGATGCATCAGTGATGCATTCGCTGTCAGATTCTACTTGGTGGTCAGATTCTACAGATCATTGGATGGCAGTGAAGCTCAGGAAATATGCAGTTATGCATTTAAGGCTTTAGAGGAACATAATTCTCAAACATTTTCCTTTAGATATTATAAACATATTTATCATCCTGGTTTATCTCAGAGTTCTAATAAAAACAACTTAAGGCAGCAAAAGTGTAGCAGCCAGGGCATCTTTGGGATAAGAAACTAAAAAAGAACATTGTAGTCCTTAAATAAAGAACCAGATCTTGCATTCTGCTGTCACTCTGTATGTCCAGACCAAACTCCCATTGAAATCGATGGACATAATTCTCCTCTTGTTTAATAGGCTAATGTAGTTCAACAGCAAATCCACTGAAGTCAGTAGAGATAAACCAATTTAAAAACAATAAGTAGTGGGAGAATCTGGCTGAGTGCTTTGCCTCTTAGCTACACAGCGGTAGCTCAGGCGCCAGCAGATTGCAGAGAGAGCAGTTGCACCAAAATAACTTGGAGCAGTTGCACCAAAATAAGTTATGTTGCTGAAGATTTCACCCTGCAGACCCAGTCCTTGATGAAAGCCAATCAGTGGAACTCCAAGGCTATGTTGATTCCTATTAACAGAGGATGGTGGCCATTATTCTTACTTGTTTTTGTTTGAGACATTTCTCATTTCTATTTTATGGAGGGTTTTTTATTTTTTTAAGTCCACTTTTCATATCCTTTGGGATTGGTTCTGTGTTTTTCATCACCATGTATCCTTTGAACTCAATGAAAATTTTAATCAGCAATCAGCAGAATGTAAGGCATAATTTGATGTTCAGGCTTGTATGCCTGATGTGCTAAACCCTCATACGTTCTGTAAAGTAAGGTCATGCCTAGGGAAGCTCAGCAGACTCTGTTAGCTGATTGTAAATTCAACTGTATACAATTGATAAAGGGAGTAGGAGAAAAAAAGGAAGACTATCTTAATTCAGTTATTATTTCATTAGGTTTAGAAATGCACCAAGTGTGAGGGTTGTGTTGGCTGGATGAAGCTTAGAAATAGAAAGATATTTCTGAAACAAAAACCCTGCTCACATCCAACAGGTAATCAGCACAGTTCTTACAAAAGCTTCTGTTTCCTTTGGCTGTTCTTTAAAAAAAAACTGTTAGCAATGAGACTGCTATGAAATATGTGTGCTAAGCTGATTTATGAAAAATTGGTATTTGGATCTTTTGTAGCTATTTTGTTATATTGCTTTTCTTTCCTTCTAGACTGATAGAATGAATAACTCTGAACAAAGCCCAGGCTTTGTTTGCTCTTGTCTACTGAAACAACTGAGAGAATTTGTGGAGAGCTGGATCTTGCTGTCTTTTTTACTTTTCTTTAATCAGTTAATTAGTTATGCCATCCTTGAATGGTTAAATGACAGATTATGTAAGTGAGAGATTGTAAGAATGCACTTGTTGCAGTCGGGGCAACAAAGCAGCTAGCCATCACTTACAGAAAACATATTATGTACAGCTGATGCAAAGATAGATGAAGAGATCCTTTACCTAGTTTTCAGGTGTTTTTTATTTGTTTGCTCTACATTCAGCTACCAAATTCAGACAATATGTAAGTAGGAAGATCTTGGCCTTTAATGGGGTCTTTCAGCTGGGAGGGAGCAAAATGCTAAGTCTATCCAAATAAAGTTTTTCAAGTATCCAACAGATGCATCTCATATTTAGGCAACCTTGAAACTCCATTAATGTTAGTAATTATTTTTATTTTTTTTTTATCAACAATAGAATCAAAATGCAGAATTCCTATTCATATTAACACTAGTTATCAAAAACTGAAATATGTTTTCTGTTAATATTAAAGAAGGCTTTAGGTCATGTTGCACATTTGCAGAGGGAAAGCAAAGTATTAGAAGCCATTTTCTTCCCTATATAAGCAGACAGGGCACTGAGAAGTACAGTTGCCATTACTGTGGCACTCAGTCACAGGAGAGTAGAGTGATGGGGCTTTTGCTCCAAAACACATCATTGGCACATCAGAATCATCATCAGGAGGAAATAGAAAAATTCCTTTCACCCTGCATCAAAGGAAAAAAAAACACAAACCAGAGTGTAATTCTAATTTGAGCTAGATTGTAACTTTGACTTCAAATGCTTATTGTCTGCACAACCTGGAGGTGAATATAGTCCTAAATGATGCAGTTCTTCTTCAGACTTTCAAGATAGATGATGGAAGGGATAGGGATCTCAGCAGCTGATCTGTGTCTCCTCTTTCAGTCTGTAATACACTGGACTCCACTTTGTTTTTATGTTTGAAGTTCCTCCTTAAAAGTGTTTTAACCATATGCAAGAGATTTAGTAACAGAGCTTTAAAAAATGTGAAGGAAACCCCCTGAAACTGTATCACCTATCTAGAAGGACAATTAAAGTTATTCAAAGTACCAGTCTGAAGTGACTGAGGGTGTGCTGTGTGTGGCTTTCTTGCAAACCTGGCCAAATCCTCAGCTCGTCATTAACCCAGGGCTGCCTCTGGTTGGGGCAGGTATTATCTTTTCCAAAGCAGGGAAGAGCAGTAGCTCCAGTTTACATGCCATGAAGGATTTTTCCAAATTGTTATGCTCCTTTTCTTTTTTTCACATAGAAGACAAGTCTGGGACCAGCATAAATTTATTTTTCTTATTTCCTTGTATGGCAAGGAGTGAAGAATCATGAATAATTGCCTAATGTCTAGACTTTACATGCAGTCGTCAGCAGTTGCCTGGCTTTTCTTTCTGTATTGCAAAATTTTGCTAATTTCAGTGAATAGAATTAACAGAAAGAACACAAAGAGAAGCAAAACATATGCGTGGTATGTATGCCACTACCAGATGACTGTAGTCAGCATCCTGGAACCAGTGTGAAATTTTTTCAACTACTTCATTTTCCAACTGACTCAAATTGCTACCATTTGAGTTGGCTTCTGCCATTTTGTGCACAGCTTCTAGACAAGGAGTTCTAAACACCATGTATGAAGGGCTTCTCACATCAGAAGAGCATTGGAGCGAAAGCGTATATTAACACAGTGATGACTGGGTTCTGGAGCACGCTGTAAGTGGATTATCCTCCATTTTGGTTTTCCATCACAAGCAAATAGAGCCTTTTGTGTGACAAGTAGTCAGGAAAAGAAAAGACCGAGGTGAAAAAACGAAGTGCATGAGCAAGGCAGAAAGAACAGGTAGCTTAAGAGCAAGATTTTGCCAAAGACGAAGCATGGGCACCATCTGCCAATGTATTCATTGACATATAAGGTTTAATTCAACTCACTAAGATATAAATCTACTAAAGTACTTACACATGCGCTTAAGTGTTTCAAATATCTCGCTGAATTGGGGCTGTTAAAAGAAAAGTGAGTTAAGAACAATGAAGAAAAGAAATACTTCCTTCTACAGGTGGAGTTTCAAGTTTCTTGTTACTGTACAAGAGAGTTTTCTGAAATAATTCCAAGGTGAAATAATATATTACTGGAAGTTTGCTTTAAAAAAAAAAGCAGTTCTTATTTTGTAGATTTCTTACCTGATGGCACTTGTAGATCACAACTACGTTTTTACTGTACCCTATACATTAAGATGTCCTTCTTTATTTCTTCCAGAAACGAGAAGGAATCCTCCAGTCTCGACAAGTCCAAGAGGAAATAACTGGTAACACTGAGTATGTCAACACCGCT
Organism: Phasianus colchicus; assembly: GCF_987193195.1. Lineage (NCBI taxonomy): Eukaryota > Metazoa > Chordata > Aves > Galliformes > Phasianidae > Phasianus > Phasianus colchicus. The sequence goes on along the minus strand of NC_143440.1, from coordinate 8,944,337 downwards.
TTTGCCAGCAGTTCAGTAATTGAACACAGATGCGTCTCAGAAATTCAAGCATTTGCTGATATTTAGATTTTGGTATTGGGGTCCAGGGAAGATGATGCATCAGTCAGTAATTGTATTTTAGCCTTTGCAAGGGCTGCAGACATGTATCTAAAAATACAAAAGGGTGTGGAAATACTGGGGAAGAGCTGGGGAACTAAAAGCAGGAGACCAAGAGAATAGAGAAGAGTGAAGATATTCAAAACTTCTGTATTTTCTATTTATTGCTATTTACTTCTATAGTTCTTGTTTTTCTTACTTATTATTGTATTCAAAAGGCCTTCAAACATACAAAAATATGTCTCCTTTCATATTAGTATTTATTTGATAAAGGAGAACTAGATTCTTTGGAATGCAATATGACTTTTATTTTTTGAGCCACTTGGACTTTGGGGATGTGAAAAATGATATTGTTAGTCTCTCTGTATGTGTCATCTCACCAAGCAGTTCATAGCAGAAAACTTATTCCAAACCAACAGAAAATAGTAGAAGAATATCTACGTTCCTAATAGATTGGAGAGAATTCAGACTGATGACTTTTTATTAAACTTTAGATTTATTTACGCACAATATTTATTTGAGATTGCAACTTATTAAGAATGTAGTCCAAGCATTGTCCTGGCTGGAGTTGTATTGCAGGTGTTGTGATAAATGCATTTGAGGCAAAGGGAAAGTTTTTCACAAAATCAGCATGAAAACGTCATCTTTACTGAGGCAAGGTATGTTGATTTGGTCGTTCAGCAGTAGGAAATCTGAGAACTGGCCTTCCTATGAGACTTCTGTGAATCCAGGAGATCTTATGCTGATTTACTCCAGACTAATCCAAAGTCTCAGCTGGAATAACTTGATGAGGATTTTCTTAATCCCATGAATTTCCTCCAGTTTTCACCAAGATGAAGATCTGACCACATACACAGTTTTATTTTGCAGTACAACGTCTGCAAGTGGATTACACATTTAACTGCTTTTTTTTGTTTTGTTCTGTTTTGTTTTCCATAGGGCATTTTCAGGAAGACATGGTAAGTTCATATGATTGCTATCTTCTTATGTCATCCAAAGAATACATCAGTTCTGGAATGAGTGGTCTCTTTGATTAATCTGCAAGGAAATGGAGGATTTCTAATTGACTTGGCAAATAGCTATCTGCCACAGACTGTTCTGACAGTTAACAAAGGGGGAAAAGCATGAAAATCAATGTGACCATCTTTAAAACACATTTCAGTACTTCTCAGCTCGTGCTAGATTGCAGATGCTTTACGGTTTAGCCTCTAGAACATTATTGAAACAATATTAATGATCATAAGCTCCCAGCATAATATGAAATGATATCTTATGATAAATTCACTGGTGAACATGTTGGTATTCTTGTATCTATTACCTACTTAACACTTTAATGACTTAGGGTCATTCTTCAGCGTATTTCTGTGCCAGTAAGTCTCATGGTTAGTACTTAGACTGGCCAAATGGCTGGCCAGCACAACACAGCCATCTGAGGAGCTTAGATGGACACCCACCAAGAATTCAACATTTATTTCTTATTTCTCAGTCGTTGCCTTACTGCTGAGTTATAGACTGGAGGCATGACATTTTCCCATGATATCTGAGAGCAGCCTTACTTCCTATAAGTCTGCCTTCTGCAAATGCCTTTGGATTTACTCTTAGCATTTTTTTGAGGAATACAAATGCAACTTTTTGTTGGGTCATTCTCTATCACTCGTGTGGTTGTCCAAATGGCAATTGGTCTTTTTCTTTTTTTGGTTTTTTTTTTTTCCTTCAGAAGGTAACCACAGTGCTGTTGTAGTCATTTTACTTTAGGTTGCCTGTCCTAAATTGCATCTCAGATTAGTCCAAGAACATCTATTCAAAAGAGTTCTTTACAGCTGTGTAGCTGTAAGCTTGCCTGAGGTGGTTAATAACACAGCAGTCAGCTGAGCAATATATGCATATTGTGGTCCCTGGGGAAAATTGTCCTCTGTAGTAACTCCAGATGTAAAGTCGTATTCTTCTGAACAAAATAAGTTGGTTACTTTAGCTCCCTGCTCCCTGTGTAAAGTTCAATGCATAAATATTCTACTCTTTGCTCATTTTTTGAAAAACAGGGTTATTAAGCAGTCCAAATTGTATTTGAAAATAGTGCTTTCTCTAAATAATAGAGAATAAATTACAAGCAGCCTGAAGCAAGAGGGAAATATGCAAAATATTTAGTACTTGGAATACAAAGAGACTATACTGAAACATTTTATTGATTCCGTTGTCTTAAACAAGTGTGTGCTTAATCAAGTGTTTATCCTGTATTTGGACAAGTGCTTCGAAGTATGTTAACATCTCTGAATGTTTTTCAGAAAGAGATGCATTTGACACGCTGTTTGACCATGCTCCAGACAAGCTCAGCGTAGTAAAGAAGGTTGGAAGGATTCTATTTTAATAAGTACAGCATGTGTCTACATGCTCGTGTGTGTTTATGTAGTGTGTGCATATGTATATAATATAAAATAGACATCATTTGCATACATTAAATACAATTAAACTTGTTTTGCTGAAAACAAAAATAGAAATTCATTATTATAATGTTTCTTTTTGATAGTATTTAGCAACATTAACTTAAATTTGGAACACAAAAAGAGATGAAGTTCTCAAAGTTTCCATCAAAAGGAAGTTCTCACAAAGTATATGTTGATTAAAACCCAGCTGGGTTGATCGAGTTTACTGACACCCAAAAAGTATGCAATTGACAACTGCCAGTAGCCTGCCCTGGAGGATTTGGGCTCCTGTCAGATTCGAGTGAAGTCCAATTTACCCACTTCCCTACAGTCTGCCACAAGATATTTTTTTGAAGCCGTTGCATTGTAACAGTGAATTTTTTATTCATATATATCGTGTTTATTTTATTTCAGTTTATCATTCTTTAAAAAAAAGAAATTAAAAATCCCATTATTCAGTTTTAAAACCTAAAAAAAAACAATTATACTGCAGTCTCCTTGCTCTTACAAGTTCTACTCTGAGTAGAGTACGTACTCTGTGTCTGGAGCAGGTGCCCTACTGAATAGACCTTCACTAAACTGTTTTCACGTTTCAGACTCTCATCACATTTGTGAACAAGCATCTCAACAAATTGAATTTGGAGGTCACTGAACTGGAGACCCAGGTAGGTTTTTATAGCTTTTGTTGAAGGAGAGGGTCATTTGCACTGTGTAATGCACCGTGCCCCCAGCTTTATACAGGAATATAACTGAATTGTTATTGATCAGGCTCTGAGATGTTATTTCAGTGGGAAACCCTTCAGTTTTAAATATATTCATATGAGGAAAACCCTCACCAGTTAAGCGGAGAAATCATAAGGGCAGCAACAGTTTTGTACTTGAATTAGCATAAAAATTAGTTAGCAGATGCTACCTCTTGGGTGCTGCTAAGTGCTGTAAGAAGAACCTGTGCCTGTTTTCATCAGGAGAGGCTCTGTCTGCTTGGTTTGAAACAGTTTCAAGATGAACAGTTGTTTCCTGCCTACCTTTACACTAGCAAGTAATCTCATGGGATTACAATGGCTCTATTCAGCGAGATGAATTCTTGAGACAGAAGCTGCTCAAGTGTATAGGCAGCTGTACAGTTGAGCTGCAGGCTTGATTGCACCACAGAAATAATGTGGTCCATGGTCTTCTTTTCCTGTTCTCAGATGCTAAATTAGCTAGAAAGAAGCTAAAAGAAAAGCTTTGTTCTGTGGTTTTAAAAAATCCCTATATGAACAATTGCAGCAGGAGGTCAGACAGGAAGGAGGCTACCCACACCAGAAAAAAACTGGTGTCTTCACAACAGGCTTTATTTAATGTCTTGATGCGTGCTATTAAGAATTTCTGGTTTATTTGTATAACTTTCACTCTGATAGAGGTTTTTTAAAGGTAAAATTGAGTTTTAGATGAAAAGGGCTTTTAGAAAAGTGTTACTGTGCGTGCATATTGCATTGTTTAATTTTGGGGAAAAAAACATGTTATTCAAATGTGCCTGGAAACACCTTAAGCATATATCCAAAACAGTATTCCCTGAGGTGAGAGATTCTATTTCTATCAGCTGAAACAAAATAAGCTACCTCAGGAAGATAGAATGATAGAATCAATTACATTGGAAGGGCCCTTAGGATCAAAAAATGCCACCACTAAACCATGTCCCTTAGCACCACATCCTGATAAGTACCTCCAGGGAAGTTGACTCCTCCACTTCCCTGAGCAGGCTGTTCCAATACCTGGCCATCTTTTCTGTGTAAAAGCTCTTCCTGTTTATCCAATTGAAATCTCTCCAACACATCTTGGTGGAATTTCCTTGTGACTTATCACTTGTCACCTGAGAAAAGAGACTGGCACCCACCTCGCTTACAGTCTCCCTTCAGTTTGCTTCTGGTATCTCAGAGTTTATGGTAGACTTAATGCCACAGGGTTACGAGTGAGATGCCTTGAACAGAGTCTCATGAATGTTACTATTTTTTAGATAGAGATGAGTGTATAACGTGGAAATTTTAATTCTTTATTCCTTTGTTTCCTTCAACATACTGAACTTCAGTGCAATCATCAGTGCACCTTCATTCTGCTTTTTCTCTGCTCGGAGAGCGTATGCTATTTAATAGCTTGAAAGGTGGTGGTTCTGATTTCCTGCAACTAGCAGAGTAGAAAACAAAGACACAGGTCAAAGTTGCTGACCATTGCTTTCTACAGAAACTTTATTCTGTGCATGTATTCAGAAAAAATACTGAGAAGTGTCTTTTTTTACAGTTTGCAGATGGTGTGTACTTAGTCCTGCTAATGGGTCTCCTAGAAGGCTATTTTGTTCCTCTCCACAGCTTTTTCTTGACTCCTGATAGTTTTGAACAAAAGGTAATGAGATTTTGTTTTTCTCTTAAAAACAAAACAGAACAGAAACCACCTAAGCAAACATATCTATCATTTTAGGGATGGTACTGACTTTTCTGTATAGGTTCAATGTTGATCACTGAAAACCAAAGAGAACAGGGCAGAACTGGTAACCATTTCCAAGCATTTTTCAAAATCTCAGTGCTAATACTTATTCAGAATAAAAGGGAAAATTATATTAATGGTAGGGTGTCTAGCAAATATTAACTGATTTTGGCAACCATTGTGTGATGCTGTCATTGAGCCAGCCTTAGTGTTCATTAAAATTATACACAAATTGATGACAGGACTGATTTTTTTGAGCCCAACATCAAAGAATTTGACATTTCAAAAGTTTCATATTTTTTGAAAGCATGAAGATATCTATGTACTATCATTTTAAGACTAACCATTACCCTGATGTCTGTTGCTGTGTAAGCAATTCAGCTATCTAAGATGCACACTACATAAGCCATCATGTTCCAGTTTGTAAAGTTGGGGGACTGTTTTTTTCTATGTGTAATGTTAGTTCACGTGCTATTTTTCCATTACTTTTATATTTCTGAAACACTTTAACCACCCAGAAAAAAAACAGAAACAACAAAATAAAGGATTGTCTAGATTGATATATGGAGGTTTGATTTTTTTTTCCTTCACAGCATATAGATCTGCAGCTTTAAATGCATCTTGATTTGATCTTTTTTAGTATACTGTGTATAGATCATAACAACAACTGCCTGTATCATATTACTAGGTCCTCAATGTATCCTTCGCATTTGAGCTCATGCAAGATGGTGGATTGGAAAAACCAAAGCCTAGGCCAGAAGGTATCTATGTTACTTTTTATGGTGCACCTCTTTAAAAAAATTGTGTTAGATCCAGATCTCATAGGGTTTTGTTATAACTAAATAAAGGTTAAAATGTGAATGAGGTAGAGAAAGTCGAGGCACATTTTGAAGTGCTGAGGTGACTGAAGATGAAGGTTTTGTTGCTGACCTTAGCAGGACCAGGATTCCATTCCTCTTCACTTATATAAATGCAAGATTTAAATCCAGCTTTTCAGGCTGTATATAAGACCCTTGATTCCCTGTAGTATGAGGCACTCATATGGTTTCTGTTCTTGCCATGGAGGAGCTGGATATGCAGCTCTTCCCAATGGTGGCAGCTGGGTGCTGCAGGTTACCTACCACAATAATTAATGTATGTGTTTTCAAGATTCGGTCATTTCCTACCATAATACTGGATCATTATTTCCTCAGGAATGATAGAAACTGATGCTTCAACTTCTTGTATTAAGGACACTGGAGATTCTGACACAGTTAATCAATTTCTGCTCTGTTTTGCTCTTTTCTTCATCCCTCCTGACCTCCAAATTGTGACATCAGCAGGCACGTGCACAGAATTATGTCTGAGGACTGAACCTATGCTGCCCATGCATTTAATCTGCATCTACCCAGCCTACTTCATCACTTCTCTTGATTGCTTCACAATCATGCTTAACTGCAGCAGTGGAGACTGTGTCACAAACTTCTGTGTTTGAAACAGTCAAAGGGAGAAGAGGAAAATAGTGAAATCTAGAGATCCAAGTAAAACAGAGAATATCTGTGATCCCTTGTTCCTGTGGAGGTTTAAAATTCTTATGGCATTTAACTTTGGGGGTATTTATTGCTCCAGGGGACAGCTAATTTTTCCAGTATAAATCAAACCATGAGGATATTTCAGCATATATAAGACATTTCTTGTGCAATTATTGAAATGCTTAATATGAAACTTCCTGCCCAATGTGAATGGAAAAACACTTCTGTTTTATGTGTTGTTACATTGGGCACAATGCCCATACTTAAAATTTCCAGTGAGCAAAAGAGCATTGAAAAGAATTTTACCCCAAATGCATAGACTAAATACTCTTTAAATTCCTACACTGTTTCTTTGAGGTTCTTGGGGGGAAAAAAATGCTGAAAAGTGCTTCAGAATATGAAAAACATATTTAGTGGAAAAAAGAATGTGGCTAAGTAAATGAGTATGAAAACCAATGATTTTTATGGGGTCAACAGTTTATTTGGCTTGTTTGCGATATAATTGGAAGAGTATTAAAAAGCTTTCCATGACCTTTTACTTTAAAAATGGCCAGAACATTAATCTACTGAGTCTATAACAAATTCATTTGCAGTTTGAGCTTTTCAGGTTACTTCTTGAAACATGTAAATCAAAGCCAAACTTAAATTCCGCTTTTTGAAAATTGTAACCAGTAAAATGTTCTGCACGTCAAACACAATTAGCAATGGAAATAAATCTTTCTTTCTCAGGGAGCACTTTGCTTTTTACTGTGGGCCTTTCTCTGGAATTCTGTTCTGGTGATGGAATCATCTGGTAATTTTTCAAAGACTTGTGAAGAGATACAGAATGTATCTCTTCATTCATTTGAAGTTCTGTGTTAGGAAATGAAAGCGTTATGCAGCTTGCTTCTGGCATGAAAGAAGAAACTTCCTGTACTATGTGCAAACAGTACTACAAAGCATAATGTGATGTTGTGGGACAAAATGCCTTTCCTGTAGATTTTGTCATTTTTTCTTCATTTTGTAGCAAGCATTTTTTAATCTGATTTACTAAGAATCACAGAACGTTTTGGCCATGATTTCATGACCATGCATAATCTCATTGAGAAATGTAGGTTTGTCTGTTTTCAATCTTTATCCATGGATGTCATTTTGCCGTGTGGCTAATACGTAGGCTGCTCTAAAAGTAATGCCTCCTATTTATTCCCATGGAAGGTACAACACTTACAAAAAGCACAATAACACTATTGGACAGAGAAAATTTTCAGCTACAGTATGCTATTTTTCAACATAGTCACCACCATTACCTGTGTGTTTTTACCAGCAACAAATAACAGCCTGCGTGCTGCACTTGTAGAAGTCTGCACCAATTGAGATGACCCTCTGTCACCGCTGCTGAAATGCACCACCCACCACCTCTGTGTGCTCACTTCTGCTCTTTGGTCTCCGTACACATTCAGCAAGTATCGTTTGAATGTCAGTAGGTGAAGTTTTTTTCCCCTTCCGTGTCAGGCACCATTTTGTCAGAGTGCCCCTCTGCTGCCATCCATCACATGGCAACAGCATGTAACAGAATATTGGTGGAAAGGCTCAACCTCTACTGCTGTCCCACCAACGTCTGCCTCTGGCATTGTGGGTCAATGTAATAACATAGGATGCATTACTTTCAGAGCAGCCCTGGTATGTTTAGCCTTTCACAGCATGGTTTGGAACAGCATGCATGGCTTTGATTGAATTCATTCTTCCAAGTATAACCCCTTCACCGTCTGTGAGAAACATTAGCAAAGGTGAATATATTGGCAAAACTGGTAAAGTCATCTGGTGATTACATACACAGTTTAATGGGTTTCCTTGGAAGCTTTGAAATTAATAGTGGGAGTATGCACACCATCAGCTTTACACCTTCATGGCTAGCTCCAAGGACTGAAGTTAGGAGACTGAGTTCCTGTACAGTTGTCAAAAAGAAAGGAGCCTTTCTGGTGGGTAATTCCTAAGTCCCTCTTTGAGATTAAATATCCCTTGAAGCATGAATATAGCCTGCTGCAGTGGTACATGTCAGTTTGTTTTATAGATTTCTTGTGAAATAATATTGACTTTCTCAACAACTTCCCTTGGAAACAGCAGGTATTCATTAACGTTTTGTTCCGCATGAATCCTTTACTTTAGATGTTGAGTGTCCAAGGACTGATTCAGCCATGTACATCAGCTTAACTAAAGCATTTTCTGAAACATCTTCAAGGGGCACATACACACCTAGTTTCTTTAGATCCTTTAGAAATTTTAGCCTTGCCTCTAATTATCTTGACAAAATTAGGCCTAATAATGGAAATTACAGCCCAGTGTCCTGTAATCCTTATGTATGAGAAAAAATGTACTACTTGATAATTCTTTTGAGATTATTTTGGCCACAACTAACTGAAGATTTAGTCCTGTCAGTATATGTGAAGCTAGGTACAGCTTTTATTATGTAGGCCTTGAGAATTTGGTTGCATTTCTACATCAGCGACTTTACGTATTTGTAACCCTAACTAAAAGTGGTTGAAAAAATGATTTTTGAGTCAATAGTTTAAAAATTGCTTTCTTTATATTTCTGCTCTTTTTTTACTGTCTTTATGATTCTAATGTTTACAGATATGGATCTGAGCAGAAGAAGGGAATAGAAGAATAAGCACTTTTTTCTGAAAATGTTTTGGACGTACCAAGTTGCTAATAATTTTTTCCTTGTCTTTTTTTTCTAGATATTGTAAATTGTGACTTGAAATCTACACTGAGAGTACTGTATAACTTGTTTACCAAATACAGGAATGTGGAGTGAAGAATTCGTTTGGAACATAAAGAAGTGTTAACAAAGAAAATGTCATAACTAGCATATTTTTCACCAATATTCCTCTGCATCGTTATCCTAGAAGGAACTAAACCATTTATCTGAAGAATCTTTAATTGACTACTCTTGCACAACTTTTTCCATAGTGGGCTTAAAGCTAAGACTACGTAAAACTAATACAAATTATGGAAAAAATTTGGAGGAAGGTATTTGAATATCTTCTGGGAGAATCTATGTCTCAGTAATAACTCCATCTCTACAGTTTTGTAGTAGGTGGAGCAACAATGAAAAAAAAAGATTTATTAACTCTAATTCAAATCAGCTGTTGAAGCCACATATAGGAAGTTTCTGTACTAAGCATCTACTTCAGTGTTTATGAAACGTATCTTTTCCAGTCTGAGGAGAGGAAGCATACTTTTCTGTCCATGATAAAATGATTGCATTGAAATTCTAAAAAATGTACATACGGAGAAACACTATAATGCTATTCTTCACATCAGAGCTGAAAAGAATAGACTTCCTCAAGTACTTAACCTAATTAATTTGTATTTTCAGTGCAGTTAGGCTTGAATTTTATGGGTACAAACTGAAGTGGCTACTTTTTCCTTCAGTCTTATTATAAGATATATATAACAGATATATATATATCTATAAATACGTAGTACTGAGCATTCCTCCTAAGTACACTTTGCAGCTTGTTCACTTAGTTTTGTTCATGAAGATCCTTTTTTATTGTCGTTTTTTTCCCCAAGGACACATTTTCAGGAAAGCACACCTGTACGATACAGTTTCCCTGTAGTATTTGTATTATTAGCATAGAAATGCTAGAAAGTTGGCTTATTTTTCTTTTTTCCAACTTTTAATAGTTGGAACATGGAATTGTCACGTTATAAATTTAGATTTATTATTAAATAGAATTTAGAATCTATCCCTTTGGTTGATGTTATGGTGAATGGATTTTGTTGCCTAATGTCCAGCATAAAAATAATACTTATTTTCCAGAAACATTCCTCTAGCCTTTCAGCTATAAAAACACTGCTTTTACGTAGGTTGCTCTGAAAGTAATGTCTCCTATTTATTTCCATGAAAACTACAACCAATACAAAGAGCACAATAACAGAATCACAGAATCTCAGTGTTGGAAGGGACCTTGAGAGATCATCAAGTCCAACCTTGCTGCTAAAGCAGGTATCCTACAGTAGGTTGGTTGCACAGGTGGGCATCCATGATGCTATTTGATAGAGAAAATTCTCAGCTACAAAACACTGTTTTTCAACGTAGTCACCACAATTAACTATGTGTTTTTACCTGCAATGAACAAGAGCCTGCATGCTGTGCTTGTGAAAATCTGCACCAGTGGAGTTGACCCACTGTATCACAGCTGGTATGATGGTGTCATTGCTAAGAAATGTTGCCCATGCAGTCCATCTTTCATCGGCTTGAACAGATAGAAATCAGAAGGCACCAAATTCAGGCCATATGGTGGGTGTGGTAGGATGGTCCAGCCAATATTGGCAATGTATTCTACGGTCTTCAGACTGGTATGGTGTCCAGAGTTGTCATGTTGCAAGAGGAAGGTTGCCACCTTCTCTGGCCTGACTCTGGGTGTTCGAGCCTTCAGCTTGGTCAGTGTTGTGATGTGGCTGTCAGAGTTGACTGTTTGTTCGAGTTCCAAGAAATCAGGAAGGCTCACCCCTTTCCTATCCCAAAAGACACTGCACATCACTTGACCCGTGTGAACTTTTTCATCAGTGGGGAATTCACGTGTTGCTACTTCATGGACTGCTGTTTTGACTCTGGCTTATAGTGGTGACACCAAATCTTGTCACTGATAACGATGCAATCCAAGAAACTGTCACCTTCAGCCTCATATTGGTTCACTAGATCCTGACAAAGCAGTGTTCTTTCTGTTCCTTTGTGAGCATTTGCAGGATCTAGCTGGCACATGCTTGATGATACTCTAATGTTGCTATCATCATTTTCAATGTGTTGAAGCCAGCATTCAGCTCCATATATAGTTCTGTAGTCGTAATCTGCCAACTCGTGTGGATGAGCTGATTGGGACACAAGCAACAGTGAGTGCCAATTGGTGCTATTTTTTTCCACATGGAAGAATTCAGTTCCTCCCCACTGCTTCATCCATGTCCGATGCCATTTTGTCAGACTGCCCCTCTGCTGCTATCTGTCTCACACACGAAAATATAATGGAGTATTGGTGGGAACCTCCACTTCAACCTCTACTGCCATCCCACCATCATCTGCCTCTGATGTTGTGGGCCAACATAATAAAATAGGAGGCATTACTTTTCGAACAACCTGTGTAGATCAGAACTACTCACGTCTGCAAAGACTGCTACAGTGTAAGGTTGGTTGGTCATTTTTTGTGTCTATAAGGAATACTTTTTTTTTTTAAATCATGACCAACGATAAGCTGTTACCCGTTTGGTTTCAGTTTATCAAAGACAGAAAAGGGAAATGAGAATTGATTCTTTCCTTAGACTGCTATCAAACATCAGTCGTGTTTCCATGAAGAAGCTCTGGAGGCTGCCTGACACTAGCATAAATCATCAAAACTGCTGAGAAGTAAACTAATCATATATTAGACGTCTTCATGTCAGTCTTGGATACCTTCTTAAGTGAAGCGTTCCAGCACACCATGGTTTCTTGGGATACTGGCTTACACACTAAGGAAAACAAAGTCCTGAGGCAAAAATTATTGGAAATTTGTGTGTTGTAGAAAGGAGACTTTTGCAAGTCATCTACTTATGGTAGAACTGCTGTAGGTGGAAGGGCAGGCAGTCTGTCAGCTCTTGAGACTGTTGGTCTGAAGAAATGCAGTATTGGAAACTACAGTTAACTAACAGCTGAATGTTGATTACTGTACAAAGCATAATATTTTTTTCAATTTTCAGTTTTTTGTTGTTGTTTTTTTCTTTTTAATTAGTGCTTTCCAATGCAACATCAAACGGAAGTCAACAATTATATTCTGCCTGTGGTGAACAATAGCTAATGCTAAATAACAAGATGATATTGACTTGCTGGAGGGCCACAGAAATTCTTCTGTAAATAAATAAATCTCAATAAGTATCAGCTTTTGCAAAGGAGAGTCAGTATTTGGTCCAAAGGATAATACCTGGATATTCTCTGAACTCAGAAATTGTGTTCTAAAAGTATTCATCAAAATATTTGGTTACCTCTTATGTTTTTTAACTGACTTTCTGAAGTTAGAATGACAGAACGTAACAGTTATTTACATTTTACGTAGGTAAATAACTGGACATTTTTACTTCTGTGAAAATGAACATTTTCATTATGTCTTCAATATTTCTGATCTTTCTGAGAAGCTAAGCAGTAGGAATTAACCAAATATTTTTTTTGGAGGAAAATGAGATGGGGCTTCTCATGTGTAAACAAGCAGCAATTTCAACATAGCTTAGTATTTAACATGTAAGAAGCTGGATTATAGTAATTGTACTAGTTCATTAACAGATGCATGATGTCTTTTCTGCAGATCCTGTTTGGTTGAAACACTTTCACATCCCAGCAGTGCCATAACATTTTGATTGTCCTTGTTTTCAGGAGTGCACTTTCTGTAAAAAGGAGATTTATATATGTAGAGGAAAAAGGTTAGGAACAATGAAACTGTTATTTCTTCAACTTGAAAATACGTATTCCTGTGCTATATTGATACAGCTTTATTAGAGATTTTGAAGTCTATTCTACTTGTATTTTCAGACTTTAAAATAATAATAATAATAACAACATAAAACTGAGATAGAATTGTGAAATCCCCATGCTGAAATGATGTTATGCAGAACCATAGAAACGTTTAACAATGTCCAACCTCTGCACAAATTCCCTTTTTTATGTAAGTTTAAATTGCTATTTAACCAAGAGAGTCCTGCATAAGTGTAAAGCCATGGGATAATTTTAGCACGTTCACACAAATAGTGTATGCTGCCAGCTAGGAGTGGTCACTGCTTATATATGACAATGTAGATTTAAATAGCTATCAGATAAATATGAAATCTAATATACAGATTATATCTAATATTTATTGCTTCAATACAGAATATTATAGAAATATAGAGTACTACTGTAGACAGTTGGCTCTTCAACAATTAGTGTAGGCCAGCGCCTTCCTGCAGGGAAGTAAAATGTTAAGGTAGTTGGGCCATGTTCTGCTGTCATTTGTGATGCTTTTATTCTCATGTCAGTGTGCAAGTGGATACAGAATTTCCCTCCGTTTATATTAGGATAGAATTTGTTTACATTTGAGGTCAGTCCTGGTTTTGTTTACGACGAGTTTAAAATCTGTTTAAGTGGATCCAAATCAATAGATTTAGCCAATGTAAGATACCAGTGGTCGCCAGGGGAGGCGTGAAACACAGAGGGAGCCTCTCATTTTGAGGATGCTGTCTCATACTTTGGCTGTGTATCATAACCCAGCCACTGCCCTAAGATCTCATGATGGTTTCTGAGTGTCATCCTCCAGACCGGTGTCTTTGTGTGCTGTGCTCTGTCACATGAAGGCCCACAGGTAGCTGAGCCCACTGAAAACCAGCAGATGTTAGCCTGTCTTGAGGGAAAAAAAAAGGCAGTAAACTTTTCTGATGCTGGGGCATCATGAAACTGACAAAGGAACTTGAAATTCATCTATTTGCCATCGCAGCAGTATGGCAGCCAAGTTTGTTTTGTGATGGAGGTGGGCATTCCTTCCCTATCAGTGCATTCTGTCAAGCACACAAAACTGAGTTGTTGTTTTTTTTGTTTTATTTTGTTTTGTTTTCTCAAAAAGGAGTATGTCAAAAAGCCATTGTTAAAATAATTATCTAACAACCTGGTATTTTATGGTCAGCTCCCCAGGTTTCTTCCAAAAGCTCCCCAGTTGCCATCAAGAAGATTTCCCAGAAAAAAACATATCAAAGGAATCCTTGTGTGATTTCACCTGCTACACATATCAGGCTCACGACAGGATTACTCTGTGTTGACAGTGGACCAACTTGCTTGTTGGCACATAAATCAGTGGCATTAGATCAACAGAGCATTTGGTCTCTTCTGTTTATAGAGGAGGTTACAGGATTTGGGAATGGTTTGTATTCAGGCAAACTGTATCGACTGACCTAAGTGCTACTTGGTTGACCTCTGTTCTTGCTCATTTTCATGAAGTATCTTTCAAAATTCATACCTGTTTAATTTTGCAGACATCTTTCTGCAACCCATAGTGTTTTAAAGCAGAATGGCTTTTAGAAATGATGGAGTTTATTTCGTTAGATAAAAAAATATATATAATATTTAATTATTATTAAATAATTACACTATATTTTAGCTGTAGGTCTAGTTTCTGTTGTTCATGTCTTATCAATCAGCCATCACACGTGGCCTGTATGCATGTCAAGCACTCAGAAAGAGAACAGTGCCTTGTGGACCTCTTGCAGGATTTTCTGCACTGTTACCTACTAGAGTTTTACCATTTTGCTATGAGAATCAGTGTGGATTTTCTCTTTACAGTTAAAAAACAAATAAAGGCAGAATAAGTCCTTTGTAGGAAGTTGTAATTGGTTTAAAGTGTGGGGTTTTTTTAATTGTATCACAGGAAAATTGAAAATAGTGGCACCAAAATTACAAAAGCAATGCATACCTCAACCTCCATACATTTTCCAAAGAACTTTTGAGTCATTTGACTTCTTCTAGGGCTAATGTTTTGTATTTTGATGATACTTTCTGTGTGCCTATTTCTTTTAGTGATAATGAGATATTTTCCTGTACAACAGTGTAATGCTATACACTCAGCAGCAATGTTGGTGTCATATAAATACAAATTTCTAAATTTCAAGTGCAAGTTGAAGAAAAAAAAACATTTGCAAAATTCACTTTGCAAGGTACCTCACAATCATGCTTAGTTTAAATTAATGTGTTCCCTTCAACAGAAATTAGCAGCTTTCACAGAATATGTTCTATGTACTCTGTAAGTAAGCAACGCTCCATTGCTCGTATTTCCTGTGGCTTTTTTCTGAAACCTTTGTTATCATGCACAATAAACTATCACCTGAAAATCAATGCTGTTGTTTTGGGGCTGAAGTATATTACGTGTAGGAAAAAATATATATATTAGGAAGGCTGTATGGTTTCATGTTCTTATAGCTTCCAGACCTTTCTATGCATCCAACTTACTGTCAGTCACATCCCTGTGGGTGTACTCACTGTTTATTATTATTTTCTGTGGAGGCCAGTGACAGCTGAAAGTGGGCTGGCAAAAACAGCCATGTAAACATATGCTTGAAGGGATTAACAGCAGCAGGTCAGGAAAATGCCATATTTGACTCAAAACAGCAAAGTGTGCCTTTGCTTTGATGTTGCTGCGTTGAGCTCTTTAGATGGGATTTTGCAGCTGGTTACAGTGCAGAATTTTGCAGGGTAATTTTATCAACTTCAAATTTAACCAAATGTTAGTGGGGTGTTAAAATTAATTCGTGCATTTCAGAAAATAGCTGCATTCAAGAAGCTTTTGACATTATTTTTTTATAAATGTGTTTTTGTTGTGATCCTTTAATGAAGGAGCTTCAGTAGTGAACTTGGAACCAGTCAAAAATATAGGTAAGTAAAGTGCCACAGGTGAACGTTTTTAGCCACTGAATTACTGGAATGAATCCAGAAGCAGGTGTTTGATCTTTAGTCTGCATGTAAAGGTGAAACTACCAAAATGACCTGCCTAATCAACAGGGAACACTTAGGTCAGGGTGAGTTTTAATGCCATTCTTCAATCCCAGCCTCATTACTCAGAGCTGGAAAGACGTGTATGTGCTCTGAATCCACAGTGCTAAGCACCACCATCTGCCCTGGCAGCTTTTGTCACGGATTTTGTCCTGAATTTTATGGGCTTCACCTGCTTTCAGGTAAGGATGCACCTCTGTACGTAAAGCAATTCCACGTTAACTGAAAGAGGGAGAAAGAATAGAAGAGGGAGCGTAATTGATGCTTATATTCAAATGAAAGGGATTTAGAGAAAGAATATATCTTTTCTGAGTCCTGTATTTTAGTCTATCAAAGGGTGCTAGAATGCAGAAACATTTAGAAGAGGGACCAGAACTAACATTACCTGTTTCAGTGGAAAATTACTGCTGATCTTTGGTCATGCTTTCACTCGTCTTTTCTAAGGCTTTGTGAGCAAAACAGTCCCAAGACAAGATCTTCCTACCATACACAGCCTCACAGCCTGAGTTAGGTTTACATTTCCTCACCAAAGCAAATACCTCCATCCCCTGCTTTCCACCTGTGCCATTGGGTGAGCTCACCAGGTGAGGTGAACACAACCTCCTCTCCCAGCCACGCTTAGTGAAATTGGCAGACATGATTGCATTTTGTCTGTCCAGTCAGTTGAGGTTTCTTGGGCCTTCTCTGAGTGCAAGTATTGTATGGAGTGCTACATTTCATTTTTGGATTCCGGTCAAATTAAAACTAGAACTTCTCAGTCCCATTAAGATTGGGTCAGCTCTGAACATGTGCAGGCATAAATGCTAGGGAATTTTTAAATGAAAATCAAGGGTGAAATTTAGATGCCTTCGGGGAAGGCGGTGTCTGAACAGACTTTTCAGGATTGCAACCTTGGTGCCTCTGTTCTGCGTGAGGAGCTGAAAGTATGCCTGGGGCCGTGCCCCTCTCATGGACTGGGGAAGGAAATGAAGAAGAGCATCTATTGCTTCCTTTCTGAGATCTTCATGTTATGATAAACTGCGCAGGCTGTTTTCTGCTTGGTTTGGTTTAGTTTTATAGGATATAAGCCTGAAAATATCCTTTAACTATTTCTCCCTCTCCTGGGTGTTTGCAGTGTTCCAATTTGGTGAAAATTGATACAAAACCAGCATGTTGGGGCTCTGAAAGTCTTCAGCTGTGACTAATCAGCACCATTCATTGCTTAGGACTTTTGATACTGGGAGGAATGAATGCTGCTGACTGTAGTTATGTCTCTGAATGATTAGTCCATTGGATCACATGCCAGATTTATAACTGTTATATTAGTTGAACAGTTGAGGACTATTAAATTACATACAAGGGATGGGGTGAGGGGAAATTGCTGTGACCAGGACTTTTTGTTGGTTTGTTTGTTTGTTTGAGTGTTTTTTCCATAACTTTTTTCTTACTGGATGGCAATATCTAAGTAATAGGGGAATACAGATTTTCCTTTGCACGGTCTGACATTTGCAAGGTCATGAGGATTGTAGCCCCAATTCAGGAAAATGGTGAATTAACCTTAAGTATGTGAAAAGATGTCCTTCTTTGTGGCTTCTTTGAGTCTATCTGACCTGGAAATGGATAAAAATTCATATAACCGTGGGAAGCCCCAGTCACATTTACTGAGCTCTGACTTGTATTGTCTTCACAGCCCAGCACAGTCCTATATAATTACAGCCACAGAACCATTACCTTTAATGACTGCTTTCCTCAAATGATCTCTAATAGCTGCTTTGTAAGTTACCTTTTAAAATGTACATGCTTCTTGTCCACTCTTGTATTCATTAAGAGTTTCACCTGCGTGAGGCTTGAAAAAACAAGATAATGTATATCTTCTCTTGGGAGGCCCTTAAATATCAGATACCTAAATCAATTATAGAGTAGCAGAATTCTGCTGTCTGCTTTCAGCCTTGGCACTACGTTTTAGGTAAATACAACTCAGATGTGCTTCTTAGTGCTGTTTGTTTTATAACCATGCTTTCAGGATCTGTTGCACTAGCAGTTCTGTGAATGCATGCTATGGTCAGTCCTCATCTTGAAAGGCTCACAGTCTTGCAGGAATGTGAGAGATGAAAAACTGTAAATGAACTTTACAAAGAAGATCATGATAGGTGTGGATTAGGAATCAGATTCCCCTTACAGTATCCCATCTGTGGCTTTATGCTGTGGTATAAAACAGGGAGCTAGAAGGTTACTAATGAGGGCTTTGTGGAATGCCGGTCCATAGGGAAACAGAGGAATTGCAAAGTCTGTTTAGAAGGTTACCACACTGCCTCTGATAAAGATAGTAGGTGCTCAGCATCAAGCCACTGAAGGAAATAAACGTGTGGGTTAATTAGGTTGCTGGAGGAATCACTTTGCCTATGGGAATGCTGCAAGGGCCATCAGCTCGGAGGAAATGGCCAGCTCTGCGTGTGTAATTTTGACTTTCCTCTACATGGTAGTAACTGAACTACTTTGTAATTGTAACCATATATATTTTAGGGTACTGAAGGTGTCAGTCCTGGATTTTTAAGCTTCCCATACCTACAGGTCTTTCTGAACTGTTTGCAATGGCGCTTGAATTGATAGAACATCATTAGTTCAGGCCTTTATTCTTAACTACATAAAAACCTACTGTCTGAAACCTGCTCTCAGTTCGAACAGTGTCATAACATCTAGCTTCATTTTTCCTGTGTTATCAGGACAAATTAACCCATTAGCTGCACTGACTCTATTGTGAGTCAGAGGTATATGACTCATGTGAATAGAACACAATTCTATTCTGGTTTTAATTAACTTGGCCTCCACCCAAATCCTCCTCACAAGTGAAAGATACCAGATTAGCTGAAGTCTACAGTACATTTTTATGGTTTGTACTAGACCTACATGTGTATTTTTATGAGATAATGCTACGAAAGAGATACCCATGAAAGCACTGGCTAAATAAATAAGCAACAGAACTGCTTTATTTGACAGGCTGTTAAAGTATTCTAACTAATCTAGTTTATTTGCTTGATTTGTGAACTACAAGAGAACAAAAAAAGGAAGAAACACAAAATTCAAGCACATTGAGAGATTAGTCTTGAATCAGCTTACTGGAAAATGTGTTTATTGTTACATTTTCAATAGAGGAGCCCAAAAGAGTGCAGTAGTAGATGGCCTTTCCCTTTGTGATTTTCATAGTTTTGCTATTTAGAAACTTCTATTATTTCTTATATGCGAAGATTGAATCGGTCAGCATCCCTCCCAGTACTTCCAGTTGAGTCACCACACTTTCTCTTAACAGAGCAACACCAAGTGTAAATGAACTCCTCAAATGTAGATTGCAGAGAGTAATCTGAGCCACCTCTGCATGCGGCCTGTCAAAACAGAAGCAGCACAAACTGTATTTATGCAACTGTAAAGGAATTGTTTTTAAAAAGAAAACAACCAAAAAGCCACCACCCCAGTAACTGCCCGTGCCTCTCTGACCCTCAATGAAGGACTGAGTCTCACCTAGAAGTAAACTTCCTTCGTGTCGCCGTAGGGACTCTTAATGCAAACAAGAAGCAGGCGCTGCGATACTTGGAGCCTTCCCACAGCACCGCTATCCATCTCTAAAGAAATCAGCTCAGAGGGTGACAGGAAGGAAGAGAAATGTATCTTTGTGCGAACGCTTCATAGTTTTAACATGCTCATGTAACACAATGAGGGTGGGCCAGCTGGCCATAAAATAACCTAGACTGATAAATTAATCAGAAGTATACTCCATGTGCTACCAACTGTCCTGTGACTAATAAGTTAGTTTTCTACTTTGGCAGGTTCCACGGCTTTACTTGTAGCACGAAGAGAAGAGCTGGAAGGAAAAGGTCAGACTTTTAAAGGGCCATAGTTCAAGGTGCTTTGAAATGAAAACTTGCATGCAGACCGCTACTTCTCAGCCTCTGCAGTCCCACAGTTTAATTCCAGTTTCTTAGAGCACTTAATCAAGATATGCCTTTAGCTCTGCCTGCCACAGTTAGTCTTGATGAATCCCTAACTGGTCTTCTCATTGACTAAGTGGTGACATTAGGGCTTGCATCAAAGCAAAGAAATTTGAGGCATGTATCAGAGTCAACTTCATTTAGCCAGAGCTCTATATCCAGATTCAGAGATTTTTCTGTCTTGGAGACGTATTGTCCTCCCATGCAAGAAAAACAGTCTGACAGTGCATTTGCTACAGTATGTACTTCCAGTCACTATGGGAAGTTATCAAGTTGGTAGTAAGCAAATCTTACCTGTAAATGTTTTGAACAATTACATTGCTTTTCAGAAGCATTTAAGTTTCTCAGCTGAAAGTTTTTCTGGAATTCCATTGCTGATAACAAGACCTCGCTTTTAATTCTTCATAGTCATGGTCGATTTTTCTATGCCTGTAATTTTTGAGCTTGGATTACCAAAGCTGTCTGGATTTTTGCTTTATGATTGCCATGTTCCCTCATTGAACAGAGCTCCTTTATGTAATCTGCTAAGTGCTGCATGATACACGAGGGTGCAGAGTGCAATGTTAGTATAAGATAATGATGCGGCAAGTTTTTCTCAGTTAGGCCTGCCTCCTTTGGGGGAGATATTTATAAGAAAACCTGCATCCCAGTTGCTCTGTGCACTCAATAAAGAAAAGATTCAGGGTCTCCATCACTTTGTGGTTAAGGAGAATATGTGTGGAAGGAGGAAGAAACTCAGTGCACTTGTACCTTGATGTGAGGAAGAGAATGATCTTGCTGGGGCAGCACAGTCCCAGCTCCTGTAGTATTCCCTTTCCTAGCAGAGCCATATTTATCTGTCTGAGCACAGGAAACAAGCTCAACCATCTTGTGTTGTTGGGTCTTTTCCATGTACCTTAAAACTTAAGACCAAGAAGTGCAATCATCTGTTCTGTCCTTTAGTATGACGCAACCTCACCCAGTAGTTTTGGTATTGAGACTGTAACTTCTGCTGCTTTTTAGTCCTCTTTACCAACAGCCCAGTTACTCAGACAGACCTCAGAAACAGGGAGTTAAACCACAGTCAGTAACACCAACAGAAAAGTTACACTGGCTTAAGTCAGGAAAAATTTTCCATTAGGTGAATTCCCCTGATTAAAAAAAAAACAAGATTTGTTCCAGGGAATCAAGACACGCCTGTTATTTAAATGCAATTTCTCTTTTATTGCTGGCTTATTAAAATTTACCATTCTCTATTAATCAGCATTTCTTAATTAACATAAAATTCCCAGGGTCTGGTACAGTTTCACCACCTGCAATCCAGTGCTATCCTGTTCATTTCTATTTAGACTACATATTGCTAGAGCATGTAGGATTATATTGCATGCTGCAATTCTTTTCAGGGAGGACTGTGACCCCTGGCCTTGATCTTGGCTTTCTCTGGTACAGAGCACTGTGAGTATCCTAATTTATTTATAACTTGGGGGGAACAACAGAGGCTGTCTGACACCATGCACTTTCTTTCTCTTTGCACTGTAATTCTCAAATGGGGCTCAGGAATTACGGGGAGGAGAGCTTTGCCATTTGGAAAAAAAGCCTTTTAATCAGGATACAATTGTAGCCAACCAGCTAGTTCAGTCAGCCAGTCCAATTATGTTGTAGATTGAGCAAGACTCTGTATTCAGAATTCCCTTGTGTTGCTCTTAGTTATGAAATGAAAATAAGAAATTAAGTCAGTTATACTCCATTGACTTCTTCTAATCATACAGCTTCCAAGACTGTATAGTGATGTAGCTTTGCCTAAATTAATATTTGGCATCTCACTGCTACGACTAGGATTTGCCACTGGTTGAAAGCTAAATTGGGAATGCTCATTCCGAATGACAAATTACACATGTTTGCCTCTGGACTGGTTTTAACCCTTTCAACACTGCTGATGGATACATCCAGTTCAATACTAGACGAGCTCCATCAGCACTCTCATCTCTGCTCAAAAACAGCAGGTACGTTCCAGGTGTCTTGCCCCCTCCATTGGATATTTCCTCCTTGACTGATTCTTACAGTTTCATTTGAGCCTTTCCACCAAGTTTTTCATACCTTAGTTTGACCCTCCCAAAACTCCTGGTTCCCTTCTCTCTCCATCATTTGTCCACCTCATCTTTTAGGTGCTCTGTCTCCTGGTTATGCTGTTGGTTGACCCAGCATCTGAAATATTCAAATTGTGCAACTGATCGTGCCATTGTCTCACCAAATACCTATTTCCCAACCGACCCTAAACACTACATCATTCTTGATACTTTTCTCCAAACAGCCTCAAAAGCTTTGAATGATTTCTTTGTCTTGCTACACATGACAGCTGACAGAGCTTCTTATTTCTATCACCAACCTCTCATGTTTTGTGGACCCACTTTTAAGACCGATCCACTTTTGTGCTGCTGTAATTTTCAAAGGCAGGCTTGAATGAACATGCACCATTCTACAATATAAATCCACAAGGCCTTTTTGTTCTCCTCTAAAGATTATTCCGTGGGGAAAAAAAAATTACAAATTCTAACCCAGCAAACTGCCTGTGGCTACAGCTTCATTCAGCTGGTCAAATATCTGCCTGTTCACACAGACTGCAATTTAGTGACTGCACAACATGGAGATCATTTCTCTGCCCATTACACTGCAGAACAATATTAAGCCAGAAAGGTGCTAGGAAGACCTCAAAAGTGCCTGAGTTTGGATACATCCCAAGCACTTCCATTTCTTCTGCGAACTTGGAGAAGTCAGAAGAGAAAACAGAAAGATATCTGAATGTGCTATTGTTCATTTCCCTCCTTTTAATTTTGTGATCCCACCCTTTTAAATTGCTGTAGTCTTTATGTACTCTTCCTTTCAGCCCTGAGTTGCAGACGCATACCACTTTGTGTCCAGTGCCATGGAAGCACATTGTTGAAAACTGTCACATTTTTGCAATGTGAAAGCAGGATTTGAGGAATTAACTGCACTTAAGGATTATATGCAGAAAAAGAAAGAAAAAAGCAACGAAAAACCAAGTGCATGGAGTTGGCTCACATGCTGCAAAGTTAGCAAATGAAGAGGTTGCACTTCTCTCGTGAAGCTGAGTTGCACGTGCATGTCTTTCCATATAATACTGTTGGGTTTTTTCTAAGCCCACGTGAAATCGAGTGATAAAATCTGCTTTTATACTATTAGTGCTATACATACCTGAGGGCAGCTTTAGGCTCTGGTACCACACTGAAGCTTCCCCTTTTATGACAGTCGTGTGTCTGTGTGTTTAGAATGAAGCCCTCCCCGCTCTGCAGAGGATGAAGTTGCCTTTCTGTAATGTTTTCCTCCTCTTTAGTAAGTTGTGCACTTCCAACGCTTCATGTGCTGACTCTGTATTTATTGCTTTGGCAGTGATAGTCTTTTCTCAGCATCACTGGAGCTGGGTCAGGCCAGGCTTCCAGAAAATATAAATATTTTGTATTTTCTGTTATGTTATCCTCTGAAGTACTTAGATTATGTGGTCTGGGTAAGTAAGGAACTCAGAGATCATAGTGTACTGTATGAAAATAAAACTGTCTGCAGATGTATTTTGCTCAATGTGAGTTAGATCTTAACATTTGAGAATGATTTAAATATTTAGGATAGCATGCAAATTAATTCCAGAAACAAGATAAAATCAGCTTACCTTTTCTGGCACTGAGTCTTGATAGATATTTAAAAAAAAAACAAAACCCAAAAAAAAGTCATTTCATCATTTCGTTTACTATATAATTATCCACATTTTCTTGAATGAAACTGTAGCAAAGATCAAATTTCTGGCACATTTGGGAGCAAAACAGTTAAATTGCTAACAAATAATGTTTTGTAGTTTGTATGAGAGCCAAGAAGATTAATGAAACGTTCATGAGAGAGTCTGGCAACTGGCCACATTCCTATGGGAACATTGCTGCACTGAGGTTTAACGGAGCATGAGGGACATTAAGAAACAAATGTGTGGGAGTTTTAGGGTGAACTGTAAATGATCAAGAATCTAGTAAAACTAGACACTGTGTATTTTGCCTTTGAGGCTTTCCAGGGGATCTCTGTAACATTTCTCATTCTTATCTAAAGTCTGCGAGGAAGAGGAGCAAAGTGCATCCTCCTTGGTTTTGGATTGGGGTTTTGGTTGGTTTTTTTTTTCTCTCCCAAAGAGCAGCTGTCAAACACTTGAGCTCTACTGACTTCTTTGAATGTTACAGCAGATGTAAGCTCATTAAACAAATGGCTACAAGAAATAAGTCTTTTAGCCTGACCAGAGTTTTTGTGTAGAAGCTCCTCAATTTAATGCTTAATCTGCCAGCCCGCCCAAATCTTGCATATGCTTTTAATTGCAAAAAGCGATGTTAATTTCATTCTTTTAGGCATGACAAGGAGAAGCTGCACTACTGTAGCACTACTTCGGTTTCTGCTGTGCTGCCACCTCCCTTGTCATGGCAAGTGAAATACTTTGTTATGACTCTGTGATCCACTAACGTGCTGTATTTCTATTTAGTTAGTGATAGTTTTATTTAATCAGAGATAAGGAGACGAGCTAAGGTGTTGTTTTTTTTTTTTTTCTTTCTGTTTCCAAAGTAAAATTCTATCAATCAGATTGCTAACAGCAACCTGACACTTCTTTTTACTGGATGGGAAGCTCTCAGTTCCTCTGAGAGCAGCAAATTGAGAGATGTATGGACTTTACAGTATGCTTTCTAGAGGTTTTCCAACTTATCTAAAATAATCACTAATAACCATCGTGGATAGCAAGTCTGAGTGATTAAATTGAAGGAAACCTGTGTTCTTACTTACCTTTCCACTAGATGGCAATGGTACATGGTAGTTACATGGATTTTACTAGAGGAAATCTTTGAAAACTAACATTTTATTAGAGGTTTGCCTATCTCTTTAAATGAGGATAGTCGTGCTGTTATCACGTGCCGAAACCCAACTGGCTCAGCAGACAAAGTCTCAAGTAGTAAAACTAATTTTCTTTGCATACCCAGACTTTTCTTTGCAATATCCAGATTTAGAAGTAACACAGATATGGTTAATAAGCCTGTTCAAAAGCAAATACAGCGCTGTGAACACTGGGCTGTCTTAGCACTCTGAACTGTGTGCTGAGTTTCTACTCTTATGCTGGATGAGGCACCTTTTGGATATTAAAAGCAAGAGACAAACGGATCCGTGGAATCATTTCATTGACTTCAGCAGTGTTACATTAGGGATGGATTTGGCTCAGGGCTTTTGTGTTACAAAATAAAGAGTGCACACTACTGTGTGAGGATTGGAGTGTTCTTTCTGTGGTGAATCAGCATCCAAAATTGGACTCCATTGTAAAAGCTGCCCAAAAGTCATTTGTGGGCATTGCATGCTGAAGGAGATGATGTTGGAGGAGAAGGGTGAGGTGGGAAAGAGAGGGAGTGAAAGAGATTGCTTTTTAATGTACATGAGGATCTGAGGAAATGGGGTTTGGGACAGATGGGATAGCTGAATGAGGCTACTGGTGACTTGCCATCTGAGGAGACCATGTGAGGCCTGTCTGCAGCTCAGGATAGAGCATGGGAGCATTGCCTTTTCCTGCAGCCTGCCCACTTGCTGTGATGAAGATTAAACTGTTCTGCTATGCGATGGCTCTGAGTGGTTTACCTGACCCCACAGGACCTGCTTCTCAGGCTAGATAGAGACTGTACAGGTATGAACACATCTTGATTTAAAGAGAATCTTTGATGTAATCAAAAATGTATATAAGCATTGAATATTTACCTTATGCTCATCACGTGCTTCAGGCTGGAAGGTTTTTGATGGACATGTAAGCCCAGGAGGAGTGACAGCCAAACCTGCACAGAGAGTTAGTTACTGCTATAATTTTATTTTGTACCACTTCTCCATATTAGTGTTCTACTTAGATCTGCTTCTGGGAGCAGCAATGAATAAACCAAATACTTCATTATGGGTGAAATATTTTGTGAAGCATTTGATTGGTTAAATTCATCAGTTAAGACCACTTGTGGCTTTGGGAGTGAGGTGCAGACAGTGGGAATGTAAGCAAAGGCTTTGTATGACTGTTTCTTCAGACTAGCTCTGATATTTTGAGGGAAGGTAAAGTGGTGCATTGGGGTGTTTCACCTTGGAACTAGCACAGGTGGTGCAGTGCACACATGCCTACCTCTCTTGGATTTGTGCAGCTCGTAGAAGAACCTGGAACTGGATCCCTTCCCCCTGAAACCTTATGAATTGGCCCTCAGTGGGATTATTATGCCCAGTGTGGAATCCTACAAGAGAAATCTGGATGCAGAGTGCCAGTCTTTTGGAGCACCAGAGAGGCTTGCAGAATCCCAAAGGTCCCATTGTGCTTTTAAGAAGCCTCAAAGTTGCAGCTGTATTAAATCAATCTGTGTAGCTGTTGAAAAATCATTTGCAGTTGGAAGCCATGGCAATACATCATATTCTACATTTTTGAGGGGAAAAAACGGTTTTACTTCTTAATTCTAGTTGGGGAGTCTTTGCAAAAGTCCTGAAATATTATCGGACATAATCAGTGTTAATAATATTATTGAGCTCAGAGGACATTTTTGAGAACCAAGCTGCTTCAGAAAAGAAAAATAATAAAAACATGTTTTTATTTTTGGCAAAATGGCATCCCATTTTGCCATGGAGGAGTTGGTGCAGATGGTTCTGCACAGAAAAGACCACGTAGTGTGTTACCAATGGCTGGACACAAGCAAAGGCAGAAATCTGTCCTTCTTCAGTAATTGAGTGCCTCAAGGAGTGAGGTTTTTTGTTCTAGAATAGTTTTCTGTATTAGCAAAAAGGTTATCACTTCTTGCAGGATCTGTTTCCTTAACTGTGGCAAGACATCAGGGGGCTGTTTGCAGTCCAGCCCTTCCAGCAGGGCTCAGCTGGTGCTGAGGAACCAGAAAACTCCTTTCTGCCTTTTCTGGGAAGTTAATTTCATTTTGATCTTCAATTCTTTTCCAAAGCCAGCTTTTATTATTATTTTATTTTATTTTATTTTATTTTATTTTATTTTATTTTATTTTATTTTTATTTTAACATCATACCACAATAGTTTTAGGTACCAGACTATAAAAACCCTCAAGCAAATCAACTGTAGAAATTGCAGTGGACTCTTGGAGCCGTGCAAAGAACTCCAAATAAAAGTCTTGCATATTAAAAAAGCAAACAAACTTGTACATATAACTCAGCATCAGGGATTTTAAAAATCTGAATCATTATTTTGTGTATATGTCAACAGCAATTCTGTTTTTGATTAATGCTGTAGATTTAGATCCTTTCTTTTGGTTTTACCTTGTGTTTGACTTACTGGAAAATGGTTACAGGTGTAACCTGTAATCAATATCGTAGTATAATCAATATTGTAGTGTATTGATGGTGTAATACACAGTGAAAGCATGGTACCACACATAGCCAGAGTCCTTGTTTGGTTGGTTTTTTTCCTTCAGCTCCACTGAACAAACTAGGGAAGCAAGCCTTTGGTGTTTATTGTGGTTCAGGCACATTCTGTTTGCTTACTTTGTGTGTATCTACAAATTCAGTGAACTCAAGAAAAGGAATTTACAGGCTTTCAGCAGAATATTTGGAAGGCTTGTTCTCCCTGGCCTTGGCATGGGGAACGATGGACATGAAATTCATTTCATGGCATGAAGTGCTCTGTTCTAGCTCATCTGCCTCTAATTTTACTTCCAGGAGCTGAGGCAGAACGTTGACTCAATTCTCTCTCTCTGAAGACTGGTTGGAGTAATGACTCCAGAACATAGTTACGCTTGGTTATTCCCTCGTAGCAGGCCCTACATATTGTAGCAATGAACCAAGAGGGACGTTTGCTCCTGACAGCTGCAGGACCTGAGGTGCTGCAGGAGGGCTGCAGCCCTATTCCCTGCCCCACAAGACTGTGGGCCGGTGTGTGCAGGGCTGTCTGCAGCTGCCTGCTGGATGTGGGCATCCAGCAATAATGTGTGCCAACTATTTATCCCTGCTGTGAACTAGAAGTGAGTGTTGCTTCTACAGCAGAGGGTTCCAAAAGTCATTTTTACTAATTAATCATGAAAATGAATAAGAAATGTGTTCTTTCCTTCAGAAGGCTCTAATCCTACTTGACTGAGTGGTATTAAGCAAG
Source organism: Phasianus colchicus (assembly GCF_987193195.1). Lineage (NCBI taxonomy): Eukaryota > Metazoa > Chordata > Aves > Galliformes > Phasianidae > Phasianus > Phasianus colchicus. The sequence goes on along the minus strand of NC_143440.1, from coordinate 8,916,240 downwards.
CCTATCAAAGAGAATGTATTTTTGAAGCAGTCCTTGGGGCAAAATTAGAGCTTCAAGAATAAGAAATAATGAGGGATGTAGGGGGAGAGGCTTTTTTATTTTTGGAACAAGTATTAAAGAAGAGCCTTTGCTCCTGAGTCAAGTTCCCATGCTTCTTCATTATGTTCTTTGGCTGAAGTGGTCTTTAGATAACAAATGTGTCAAGCTGTTCTGTCTCACTAAGTTAGAATTAGGTTATGTCTGCAGAAGAAAGTTTTGGAATAGCTGCAAAAACAATTACCGTGCTGCTTGATTCACTGATGATGTTAATTGTAAATCCATATTAATCTGGGGCTGGGCAGGAGTTGCCAGAAGGATTCATTTTCTATGTACCATGACAGATGCTTGTCTCTCTTTGTTTTTTTTTCTGGTGCCGTAGACCTCAGATATCTCCAGTGTTTTCTGAAAGCATAAACAGTAGCCCTGAGCAAAGTTAGAGTTAATAGGAAGGTTGCAATGGCCTGTATAAATCTCCTTACATAACTTCAGCTCTCATAAAAGCAGCTCGTAATATTCATGATATTTTAACCCTGTTTTGGAAGCCTTGAATAATAGCACGTAGGAAACATGTTACCAATAAAAAGGAAACCTTAAGGTCAGTGTTTGTTACATTTATTTTTTTTTTCCTTGAATGTGATCCTTAACAATGGGCAGATATAAAATGCAGTCTAGGAGAGAGAGCAAAGAACAGAGGATGAAAATGCTTCTTTACTGTGTTTTAAAACGAAGGTTGAAGGCTGTTCTTTCCAGTCAGATTCCACGTCTCTTGTTATCTACAAGAGTTATCAAACCCTGCTGCTGATCCAGGGAAAGCCCTTTGTGCACAATTCCTGTATTTCTGTATTTGGGGCTGTGCGTTTCTGAAAGTATTTCAGATTTGCACACTCTGGCGTGCAACTGTTCAAAGATGCTTAGATGTTTGTGAGTTGTGCTAGTGGTGGTGAATGCATGAAAAATACTACATAATGATAGATTTTGTCTCTTATATGTGGTTTGGCAATTTATCATGTGATTGTACCATGTATAAACAAGCTTAGAGACACAGAGGCAAAGTGTGTACGCCAGGGGATGTCACTTTGGTGTGGGTTCCAGATTACTGGTGTGACTTCAGCATGGACACACGAGCAGGGGCTGAGCCAGAGGTGTGTTATGCAGCTGCCTAGCTGAACCAAGAGAGTGGGAGTGGTGTTCCGTAATCCCAGATTTCCTGCTTGTAGGGAAGGGCGCTGGGACAGAAACAGCTGCTGAAAGATTCCTGCAAAGTACAGAGACAAAGTAAAATATCCTGTCTGTGGCAAAAGCCCATGCGAGAAATTCAACGCACTCCAGTGTGTTGTTTAGAAGTTCTTGGTTCCATGACTGCGAGACCAATGAAAGTACTGATTAGTATCAATAGGTCAGTCTATATTCACAAACATCTTACCAGACTCTCCACAGTTCAGGAAGATTTTGCTGTTTCAAAACATGTTTGAATTGCATTTTGCCCACAGCCAAAAATTTGGGGGAGGGAAGTGATTAATGAATAGCAAAGATCGGGTGGAACTTTATGTCACAGAAGTGAATAGAGGTCATCCATCTTCCAGGCCCTTCTGTATCTAGCACAACAAAGTAAGCACTGAATTGTTCCTGTGACAGAGACTGCACAGCCTGTGAGAGGGTCCTATGGAGTGTGCTCTTACCCAAAACATTTATGACTACAATTTCTGATGCCAGTTGCTTGGCATAGCAATTGACAGCTCGTTCATAAATTGGATGATTCTCCATTACCCACTAATTAGTACCTGTGAAGGTACTTGATGAAATCACAAAGTCATATTCTTTTAAATTCTCCACTGTTTATATAGCATCCTATACATACATATAAAGAGAGAGAGGTGTAAACTTGTCTTATAGTTTCTCTAGTGTAACATCTGTCCCTGTAACTGGAAGATAGCTGGAGATGGGGAAAAAAGTTGTCAAGTGGTGTCTGTGCTTCCTAGTCTTAAAATTCAGAGTCAAAGCAGGGGTTCAGCTGGGGCTGACTTAGCTCCTTCCAGCATCCAGTTTGTTGGTGGTGGAGTGGAATGTGTCCTTGCACTGGAAAATGACACAAAGACCATTAATTATGGCAATGCTATGTCTTCATGGTTTCCCACACTCAGATAAGATCCTCATCTGTACAGTTCCAAGCATCTGACCATTTCTTTTAGTAGATTACATTTCCCTCTAGTTCTTGCGAATGCATTTTCTATAGATAATCAAAGGAAAAACAGGTTTTCTTTTTTATTTTTCTCTTTTTTTTTTTTTTTTTTTTTGATCTTGTTTCTTCATCTCTCTTTTGAATAATCAAAGGTAATATTTCAGTCAATCTCTTGACTTTGTTTTGGATTGCTTAAATAAATTTCCAAGTCTGTAACCTTCTGCATCATCTGTACCATCTGTTTGAGAGTGACATTTTCATCTTGGCAACCAAAGACCTGGAGTTACAGGCCTTTACACTCTTAATTACTGTGCAGGAAAAAAAAAAGAAAAAAATGAATAGAAGAACCTTTTGGAGCAGAAAGGAAATGGAAATGTAAAAAAATTTTTTTTTATTTGTTTTTTTTTTTAAATTTGTCCAGTAGTAGCTCACCTTTCAGATTAAATTCAGAGCTGACCATTACCTGCAGTGAGACCACTAAAATAGGATACTGTCCTACAAGGGCTGTACAACTGGAGAGTAATTTAATGGTGATCTTAACTGAGGCATTTTGCATGGATGGTTTTCCTTCTCTAGAGTTAGTGGCTTGAACTTCAAATCCAGGCTGGTCTGAAGTTATCTGCAAGGATCATCTCTGGCACATCACGTCCATAGGACAAATATATGAGGTTTGAATGTGCACATGGTTAGTAAAGATCTCTCATTTCTGTAAAATATCTCCAGTTGTCAATGTCAGGTGGAAATCTTTGGGAATGTCTTTGTCATAGAAAACTGCATTTCCTGGAAGTTTGTGATGAATACTTCTTAGCTAAAGGTCCCACTTAAACCAAGAACTTTGTACCTGAATATTTCTGTAATGAGTAACTCACACAGATGTAGCACCATTACGGCCAGGTCTCTGTTAGTTAACCCAGGTTTCCTGCTGTTACGTTATTTATTAAGATTGTTATTTCTTGAATTGAAATTTGAGATACCTATTAACACATGTTATGAGCTGAACAGATGGCTATATATTTCTAACTCTAGAAAATATATTTTATGCAGTCAATACAGCTGTTCTGACATTCAGTGGAGTCATAAAAACTAAGATAAACTAAACTTTGCTAACATTTATATTTTTCTTAAATATTTATTTAGAAGTATCTCAAATGCAAATCTGCATTTCCCCCACGAAAATGCTAACTTTTGAAAAATGATTAAAGTATTACAAAGATCAACCCAAGGTAGGGAGAAACTGCAGGGACAAACTCGAATGACCAGCCTGCAGAGCAGCATTTTAAAAATGAGGAGTTCAGCTTACAGAATGGCTCGTGTCAAACAAAGAGATGCAGCAGTTACAAGGACAGAGGGTGGGCACAGCTGTGTTTTCTTATGATCCAGAGCATGAAGTAGTGGCAGGAAGTAAAGAGTCCTTTGCTGCACCAAATGCAACTTCTGCACTGGGGTTGAGCAGCACAGCCCAAAGCCATGTTTAAGGCTCGTGAAGTAGTTTCAGCAGCAGCAAAAGGTCCTGCTAAGGAATGTGGAGAAAGGATGTAGGGACCCAAGGAGTGCCCTAGACCTCTTGGTGAAGGGCAGGAGCATTGCTAGATTTGCTGCGTGTGATGTTACGATGTTAGTCATGCCAACTTGATGCTTAGTATCAACATTTTTGTAACATTAAATGCTTTTATTATTTTTTACATCAAGTTTTATGGAGTTTCTGTCAAAAAAACTGCAATAACAACATCATAATAAAAAGACATGTTTGTTTAGTGAATAGAGTGCTGGGAAAGGTCCTGCGTTGGCTGCCACAGGAGCTGAAGCTCCTCAGGAGCAGGTGTTGGAGGTCAGCAGCAGGACAGGCCTTCCCAGCCTTGCTCCCAGAATGTGCTCAGCACACACCAGCACAAAGCATAACCATGGAGGGTGTGCCTCTCACTTCTACAGGTGAAATGAATTGAAACACAAAAGGGTTAAAAGACTTTTTCAAGTCAGTCCTCCAAATGGTCACAGAAGCTCGGAGTACAGCCTGGGTTTCGGCAGGTCCCACTAGCATATTTCACAACTAGGCTGAGTTTTTTCCTGATAGAATCTGCTAAGAAGTGTACTAAGACCTCTTTGTGTGTGATTTCAATAAACCAGCCATGCAGCTCCATAGGGAGGAAATACACAGTGCAAAATTATGGACTACAGCCCTCATTATACTACTCACCCAGACCGCAGCTCTGACCGACGGCTGCTTCACTGACTCTACCAAAGGGAAATGCTAGCTCTAGTCCAGCTCCTTCAGGGCTGTTGTCTCTGTCACAGATGTGACACTGCAAAAAGCTGACATTAATGCACACACGAAATGAAAAGTCTTTTTTTTTCATCAATGAAAACTGGGAGCGGGACTACAGTGGCCTGTAGAGGTAACCGAGCTTGCAGGGGAGAGCAGCTTGTTTGAGTACCACCAGCGCAAGTGTTCCAGTGCCTCTTCTCAACATCATGACATAAAAAGCTCAGGTTCAAAACAGTCCACTTTCATGGAAAAGGGACAGGAGGGCTGTGGATGAACACTTGACGTGAACTTTGCTTTTGGTTTTAGATGCTGTAGCTGTTAAATTGGAGATTCAGCAGAGGAGTCATGAAAGTCCCTTCCCAACAGTTGTTGCTGTAAAACAAATACGGTCTACTGTGCTCAGAAACAAAGGCAGCAGCTTCATTTTAAAATTGATGTCTTTGAGGGGAAAACAAAAACAAACAAACAAAACAGCTTTCTTTCTAAGGAACCAGGACATGAAACAGTTTGGGAGAATTTAAAGATGAAAGGTGAATCGTAGTTCACAACTCAGCTTAGGAGAGCAAAGTGGGAATATATTTTCATGCTGTAGCAAATGTAAAAGATGCAAACTTAAAAGGTATCACAGATAATTTACTTCTGTTTGCTTTCCTTCAATTTGTTGTTGGAAAACGGGCCAACTTCAGGAATGCAGAATTAAATTTTCACTACAACAGTAGGTAAACTGATAACCTTTGCAAAAGTATAGAACAGTGCTCTGAGGGTAATACCGGACTACATGAACTGACACAAATAAATTGTCTCTTTAGGAAACACAGCCCCTTTTAACTGCAGAAGTACGAAGGATTTCATAAGATCTCTCAGTCTAACCCTGCACTGGGGCAGAATCAAATCCTCCCAGACCACCCTGGCGTATGCTGGTCCCAACTTCTCAAAACCTTCCTATGCAGGAAGCTTCTCTGTCTCCCTTTAGTCTGCTTTGGTGTCTCACCATTCCACCAGTGCCACATAACAGTGCAGAGATTCAGAATGCAGCTGCATTACGTGTATGTAAGGACAAATTTACACTGCTATGACAACATAAAGGATTGCTAAAGTGGGACTCAAATTAGGTTTAACTTAAAGACCTTTTTGTATTGCCAGAACAATATGAAGTGTGGCTCTCAGTTTCTGATGATCTTTCTGTCACTGTAGATCTGGGAAAATTCCCAAGGACAATGACATGATAAAGACTGCATAAAGAAAAGTAGATCATATATTTCCTCCCTCTCTCATATTTTTTTCACAGTGCCAAAATCTGAATTGTCTGGAAGCAATCAAAAAGAATTGTGCATTGATGACAAGAGAGCGCAAGAGATTCTGAAACCATCAGTCACATTTTAGCACATACACAATAGGCTTTTAATAGCATTTAATAGTTTGTTCCAATGCTTTCTGTACTCCATCATCCTCAGCTTAACCTTTAAGGAGGGCTTTCAAATATACCTACGTTCCTGCCTCATGTGGGACAGGCCAGGTGAAGCTGTATGAGGCCCACCTCATCATCTGCATTTTATCCTACTCTCTCAGAAGGAACAAAACTCTGCTGGAGAGAGCAGACTGCATTCCCTTTCTCTTTTAATGAACCCAGTACAGACATTTTCTGCTTCTTATTTGAAATCACCCGTTGACCTCCAGGCCTGCATCTCACACATTCACAGAGCAACCTTGAGGCCTCCCTTCCTCCATCAGCCCATATGCTGGAAGCAGCTGGTTGCTCTGATCTGTGATCTATTAACCAGCAGCACTTGGCACAAACTTGCTGAGGAGAGAGGCTGCAGGTGAGGGCGTGCCTCTGAGCGTAGCCCCGGGCTAAACTGATGGCACAATACTGATGGCTGCTCAGCTGTGGCACAATACTGGGTGTGTGTCACCTGCACACGGCGTCTCAGTGAAGTGACAAAAGTCGAGGGGCTTAAAAAAATCTGTTTTGTTCTGTGATGTGCCAAAAAAAAAAAAATTGATAGGAAGGCATCTAGCCTTCTTTCGGAATAGGTATTTTTAAGGATGTTTCCTCACTCGGCAAGTTGAAGAAACCAGTTTTGCAATGTGCTCCAGGCCCCGCCCTGCCTAACCCTGCCTGGTTAACCTGTAACAGATTGCAAAACTGGTTTGAGTCATGCAGTGAAGAAAGAGACCTAAATTAGCCGTTAATAGTTTAACTCTCCTCACCAATAACTTCAGATATCAGTTGTTAATGGTGGTATCGTTGAGGCACAACGCTTGCCATCCAGTGGTTCCTTTGCCAGGTTATAATGGCTTCTTTTATGGTTTTGGAGATCAAAAGCTATATAGGCAAAAGTAAAACACCCTTCTCACTACTGCAGCCTAGATGCCTGATTCGTGTTCTCTTGCTCCCTTCAAACATGGGTAACTGAACAAACCCATGCCTTAAAGTAACATTTTGTATATGTTCTCTTCCACTGGCATGAATTCCTGAGACACCTGCAAGTTAGTCAACAGTTGCCTGGAGAATGCGGACCCAAAAGGTACAGACAGTGCCTTACACACATAGGGTGTTAATATTTGTATGTTAATGAAAAAACTTGATGCCACACGAGCTTATATTCCCTGTCGTTTGGCTATAATGCACGGTCAGAAGGAACGTGCCTAGCCTAGCAATACGCAATATACAAGTCTGTTTCTCTCCTGAGCAGGTGGTCCTATCTACTGGCTTTGGGTATTTCCAGTTCCCTCCAGCCCATTTTCAACCTTGCTTTCTCTTATTGCAAAACAGAGTGGAAATAACCAGGAAGTGTAAGGTAGAGAAGCCTTAATGGTTAATTATAATCCAGATGAAACCGATAATGAAATTTTGCCTGGGACACACTGCAACCACAAAATTGATGAATCTCCCTCCTCTGTTTGAGAAGTTGTGCTGGTGATCATGCTCCTCCTGGTCCCGCGGGAAGGGCAGGCTGCGTGCCATTTCAGTTCCCAGTTCTGGCAGCTGTATCCACCAATGGTTTGCTCAGAAAAGCTGGAACTGACTCGCTGTTTTCTTCTGCAAGGAGGGAGAACCCACTTCTGCTAGCTACTGCTTTCTCCATGGGGCTGGGAGGAATGCATTTATTTCAGAGGACGGATTTCTTCAGCCTTGATAGGAGGTACAAAAGCTTATATACTTGGCTACTGGGGAAAGGCAGTTAGCAGCAATGCCTCCTTTCTATATTTGCTGTAAAGCAGGAAGGCCTGCTGCAATTTTGAATAGCATCAGCAGACATACCCACAGCAGAGGCAACCAGGGTCTAAATTGCAAGAGGGGAATACCTCCTGCTAAGCCAAACAAGGTGTCTTCGTGTTAATGTGGCAGATCTCTAATTGCTTTCCTAAAGATTTCACTTTTAGCTTGTTTCAGTTCCTCTAATTTACCAGTGCTGTATCTTATTCTCATGTACCTGCCTTTTCCTACGTGTTGTCCCTTGCGCTGAGCGTGAAGGTAAAAGTGTAAGTTACAAATTGCTGCACCGAATGTTGCAGGGATTTATTCTAGGGAGTGTTAGGACTAAGGCCAGTTAACCACCATGGGAGAAGTGTTTTTAAAAAGGAGAAAGGTAAAGATAAGTTCTTGTGGTCTTGTTCAAGTAATTTTTTGCATCAGTGTTATGACCCAAATGAGAGGAAGGCTCACAGAGCTTTTGTGTGCTGAGAGGCTGGAAGGTGGTAATGTACCAGTAGAGTTTAGCCATGTACCACAGCTCTTTTCTAAGACAGACAAGATTGAATGAAAAAAAAACTGCCCAAGCAAGGGGTTACAGGCTTCTAATTTTGTCTAACTGCCACCTAGTTCTTCTTACTTACTTGCCTTTGGCAGCTAGAAGTGATTCAAACCCTCCATTGCCCATAGTGAGGCCATTATTGTTAACAAATCAACTACTTCCCTTTGTATACGCTTGGAAGGAATTTGACATTGCTGAATACTTCACTGCAGCTAAGAATGCAGCCAGTCTGAATTTCAGTTTTTTCCAGTGGTTATTGATGCTGGTTCTGAAATACCTCTAGTTTATAAGCCATTTAATTGCTTACAGTAAAAATTAATCAAAGCTCAGCTGTGGCCTGCTTTTAAGTGAAGCTCAGTTCTGCATTCACAAGGAATATAGAATACCTCATGTTAAATGAATAAATTAAAGAGATGATTTTTTTTTTTAAGCCATTAATTGTATTGATGGGCACTGGGGGATACAAGCTTACAGAAGTTGTACCAATTTGTTTTTGGAGTGTTTTGGAATTTGACATGTGGGCCAGTTGGGGACCAGACTCAAACTGTACATGTTGCAGGGTGGTGTGGTAGATGTGTTTGCATTAGGAAAGTGTGATGTGCTGGAGAAGGTACTGAGTTCTGGTGTTACCTTAGCTACTGTGAGGATTGCTTTGACTTTTCATAACAATTTCCAGGCAGTAAAAAGGAAGTACTAATGCTTGGGGCACAGGGGTGGTGTGAAGATCAACTGCTTAGTGTTTATAAAGAGCTTTGAACATGATAAATGTTATGTAAATCAGTAAATGCTGACAGACGTCATCCATCTGGGACTGATCATGAAAAATAATAAATTAACTAATTTTTCAGGCTTTAGAGGGTAAAAGGAGCACATAAAACATACAGAGCTGTGCAGGTGGCAGAGTAATTGCATTTGTGAAGTCACCTAAGATGAAGTCACATGTGAAATGAGGTTAGATTCTCTGTGTATAAGCGTTTGCCCATTACAGCATCTCACTGTTTGATGCATTTATCCCCAGCTACTTAGTGACCATCTGAAGAGCTGTATAGGAGCTCTGTTTGGCAGTGATGCCTAGCATGGGCAGAGGGCTTTGCCCCTGCAGTGTGTGGCACACAGCCACAGGTAGAGTGCTTACTGGGCTGTCTTGTGATCATCACTGTGTTCCTTTTGCTAGTGCATTTTCTTCCCTCACCTTTGGGAGGTGTTTCTAATCCTGAGGGATACCTGTTTGAGGTGGTCCCCCATTTCCACAGACCACTTCCAGCACTGGAAGTAATGCTTGCTGACTGTCTGTCTGTGGGTCGTAACGTGTTATGAGTGTAGAAGCAGAAAAGCCAGAACAAAAAGAGCATTTGCAATCTGAATTAAGATTCACAGCAGCCAGGCCATCCACTGGGCCTTGCAGAGCTGCAAAATTCTGAATATTAAAGTGTTAAACTTTAAAGAGTTGTTTTGATATCGAGGAGCTAACACTGTGAGCTCAATTACTGTTTGTCATTACCAAAACATGGCAGAGAAAAAGCAGCAAGAGGAAATATTGTTCTATACTGAAATTACCAATGGAGTTGCAATTCTGATCAGACTAGAACACCAGCTAGCCTCTGTAGCTCCTACACTGTCAGATGACTTTTCCTTCTTCTGTTTTCTAAGACTGTCTTCCTAAACATGGGCCAGATAAGAAGTATTTGTGGTTCCCCCTGGGAAGGATGAAGAAAGGTTGGGATTTACATGGTGATATTTACTGTTACAAATTGGGTAATGACAATTCCAGAAACTCAGTTCAGTAGCTCTCATCTAACTATGTACCCATACACCATTTATGATTTCCCAGCAGTTTTAGGTAATTTTTACTTCTTTCATTACCTAACCAACTACAAATTACTCTTCATAAAATTCCTACCGAAAAGCCACGTAGGCCTGGCCTTCAAGCATCAGTTGCAACAAGGAATGCATTGCCTCTCTTTAGATTTCCTGTTATACTCATTTGAACACCCAAATAGTCGAGTTTAACAGGAAAGACCAATATATTCTTCAGGAGTCCCTTTCCTCTACCTCCCCTCTCAATGCTCCCTCTCCCTGCCAAAAGTAGGAAGGCCGAATCCTGCCAGGTTTTCATCCTGTCTGGAACAGTACAGAGCTCTCTCAGCTTCCCACTTCTGTCCTGAATAGTGCCTGAACTTTGCAGGTGCCTGGAACAAGGTTCTGTGTTACACTAGAATAATATGCATTGATGAGTGCATGTGCAAAACAATGAGGCAATGGGTACCTTTTGCAGGTAGATGACATAGAAGAGAGTGTGACTTTTGGCAGCACCACCCTTAGTGCCTCTCTTGAGCTCAGACTTCCCCACTCTAGTTTTCTCCCAGTTTTGTTTACCGTGTGTGATTCTACCTGCATTATGGAGAAACAGACAACTAAGTATAAAACAAAGGTAACTGTGTTCTAACTGGGCCTTAGGTGTGCCACCTGGCCTGCTTTCCTTGGTCATATACTGGGTAGCCCTCTCATTTCAGTTCAGATTTGGTTTTATATCTGTCAGGACTTCCAATGATACTTTGGATTCTGCATGGATAAGGAGCATTAAATTCTCTGTCTGGCAGGTTTTTTTCACCTCAGACGCTGTGAGTCTTGGTTCAATGGTTTTGGTAGCTTTTCCCAAAACGTGCCCTTAGCACGTGGCTTTCCCAGGATCACACGAGCTGAGGCATGCTGCCCTGGTGTGACAGACAAACAGCCTTTGCGCTCCTTCCCTGGGGCTGAGGGGTTGATGGGAAGCACCGCTCACCTTCGCCAGCGGCTCTCTGTCACCTGAGCACCCGCTCACACCCAGACTTAGTTATAAATAGATGGCTCCAGGTGCTGCACTGATGCACTACATGCCTTTTGCAGTCTCAGCAAAGTTGATTGTGGAAGTGGAATTTGTCTTATTGCAGAAAGAGCTGTTGAAGCCACCTGGGATTTTACGTAGTGAAATTTCTTCCAGTTCTTGTTTTAGGGTGCTGTTAATGACTGCTGTCTTTGCTGCTGCTCTTTGAAATTTGGCTGTCAGGTTGGTTACTATCTTTACCATCACACAACATGCTTCTTCCTGTACAAAAAAATGCGCAGGCCGTGGCTATGGGGGCTGGAGCTGTGGGACTTTTTGTGGTGATGGCAAGGTGACCATGGACTAACTTGGAAGCAGCCACATCACAGGGGTCAAAGGCATGCACTGCGAGAGGCAGGAGGGCTGCTGTGAGGTGTGCTGGGACAGAACACCACCAGGAACTGTGCTGGTGTGTCCTCATTGACTGGAGGAGTCCTGCTTAGAAATAATTAATTTTGGAGAAAAGGAAATCCTGCTCCTGCCTCTCTGAAGAAATCATGTGTGGAGTCATTCTGGTCAGATGAGTGCTTGTGAATGGCCTTGTGGGGCAGATCTCAGGGCAGATGGTGCTTTTATGTGTAGATTTTGAGAATCATCCAAAGGAAACCTCTAAAAGTATGTAGATGGATGTTAAGGTGCCTTTATTATTATTACAATATTGTTGTTGTTGTTGCTATTACAAGTATTGTTTGAGTTGTCTAGATAGGTATTGAGATTTCCCAGAACATTTACACAACTAAAAATATTGAAATCAAGGAGAATTAGACACTTAGGTGTTTTTAGTCCTCCATAGTACCTATACCTATCTTTAAGCATCCAAATACTACCAGAAGTCTGGGGAATCAAATAGGCCATCTACAGATTAAGCAGGCTGAGAAGTAATTTTGATAAATAACAGAAACGTGATTCTGGGGGAATCTGAATAGGATTTTTTTTTTTCCTGCATCTAGAAATGACTGTAGCAGTACAAAATTTGTAGTACAAAATATTTTTTAAAAGCCCAGCCACCCAAGTGGTTTTTGTGGTAATTTGTTTCAATCAGCGGTGCAAAGAATTATTGCTATCAGTAGAAGGAATAGGCTGCTGTGCTTACATTGTTTGTTCTAAAGCAGGACAAGAGCCACACCATTTTGATGGTAGTGATTTCATCAACAGGAGAAATACACAGTCCTGGACCCTGGTCGTGTAATTTTAAAAAGCTCTCAGTTTAGCTTTAGAAATAAGCAACCAGAATGGTCTGAAATTATATATTTCCACTCTCTGTACTATTTTAACTCAGTTGGGCTCTGAGGCTATGGTCCGTGTCCTGGCTTCCTCTTGACACAATTATTGTAATTCATTATTAAACTGTTATTTGTTTTCATTCTTTACACTGTCTGGTGCTATACAAAGCCCAGCAGCTAGATTTATAGTATGGAGAGCTCTGTTCCATTACATTACAGCTTCCCCATAGTATTTTTCTTGGCATGTTCAACAACACAGTGATTTGGGTATTTAATTCCTTACATGCTATAGATTAACCCAAATCTATGTGCTGCTTTTAAGTATTTCCTGAGCTTAGCAGTTTTCCTAACCTGAACTGCAATCCAAGTACAAAGTTCTATAATTATTTCAGCGCTTGTAGCCAAAATACTGTATCCAAGCACTGTCAAATTTGGACGTTCGTTACAAGTCCAAAATGGCCTCTGCATCTCATTTTTGTGAAGTTCATCTTGTTTTCACCTGCCAACAAACTACTTGAGGAATAGGTGAACCATTCTGTTCGCTGGGTACCATTTCATCTCTTGGAGACTTAAAAACATCTGTCAGAGTGGCTGGGATGGGACTTGTAAGTTATGTGCCCTGTACCTGGCACAACTAATGGCAAAGACTGAAGGGAAGCTCTGCTGTTGTTCTCTGCTGCCCCTGCTATCACTGGTCTCAGTGAAGATAGCGGTGTTCCCACATGCAAGGTACGTGCAATCTAGCCTCCATCTCATCTTTAAATATATTCACACTTGTTTCCTCCCAGCTCTTAGCAGGACTTGCACTCAAACATCTTACTGACAAATCCAAACCTTGGTGGTATTGCAGACCTTTATTGTCTATTCATACATTTTCTACCATTCCTTACCTTACTCCTTCCGTTTGTAAACCGCTCCCATTTCCTTGCTGCCATCTCCTCCTACTGCTGCTGTTTCCTACTTTTTTCTCCTACGCTACAGACTCCCCCTACTCCCCTCCCAGGCCCTTCCTGTTTACTCCTTTCCTTTGTCAGGTTTCTCCATTAATATCCCTTTTATTTTCACTTTCTTTTTATTCTTCCTGCCTTCCTTCTCCCCCTCTCCCTTCTCTTTTCCATGCTTCTTCTCTTTCCCCACACTCGTTCCTTGAAGCCTTTGTATTGATGTCCTCTTGAAGCTCATTCTTTCTCTGTCTTAATCTACATTCCTGTATTCCACACTTGTAATTCTCTTTGCTAGCCAAGATAAGCATTTGTCCCCAGGAAATGTCCCTGTCCAGGCATGTCCCTACAACCCTTTGTTTTCTTCAGCTTTTGTAATTCTCAGCGCACCTGTGTGCCTGAAGAAGCCATTCATCAACACACAGAGGCAGGCAGCTTCATCAGAGTGAGCTCTCTGCACGTGAATGTGCCTCCACTATCCGTTCTTCTTTCATCCACAGAGCCTCTGAAGGAGCCCTTGCTGGCACGAAGGCAGAGGCTGCAGGACACCGACCCGTCCCTCCTCGCTCATCTTCTGTCAGAGCACGCAGATCTCTGTCTCTGCAGTACGTGACTTTCTGCTGCTGGAAATGCACTGGGATTCCAGGTATGTATGTTTCAAAGCCACTGTTGTTCTGGTATGGTATGATACGACGTGAAATGACAGTCCACAGGATACATGAGCCTCTTGGAAGAAAGATTGATACTTGTCAGAGTTTCCCTGCCTCAGTTTTCAGAAGCTGTTGTTTATTTCTGGAGGTCTCCAGGCTTACACTCAGACCGTGCCATGATTTAGTCCTCACATTGCTTTGCTGTCCTTCTTGGCCTCAGGTTTTGCAGTTTAATGGTACAGTTACCTGTCAGGGCAAGGACTTCACATGGGAGCTGTGAATTGCAGATGAACTTTTACATTGTGTGAATGGGTGACCTTCAGTCTTCCCTGAGCACCTCGCTGCCTATGAGAACACCTGTGTACAGAGTTTGAGTCAGAACTAATCAGAGTTTTGTGAGCTGTCCCAGCTGCTCACAGCTAACAACAAAATGTGCAGGCAGCAGGCAAACGTAATTATTCCTCTTGAAAGAGGTCTGAATGGCAAAAGAGCTACAGAGCTGCTGGTCTGCAGATACGGACAAAAAGCTACAACTGGGCTAAGTTGTGTTCATGTTTATCCACAACCATGGGTGAAGAAACAAACTGTTTTTATTTTCCACTAGGAGGGCATAATCAAACAAATGCTCACCCGTTGCAAGAGCTGCTAAAGGTAAGATGTTTTCAAACTCCATTTGTCCATTATCCCCCAAAACTGCCGTTCTCTCCTGCTGTGCACAGAGCTGTGGTAGGTGGTGGGTTCTGCACAGGCATAAAAGTTGGAGGCAATACTCCTGGCACTTTGGCTACAGGCCTCTTGGAAAAAATATCCTGTTCGTGTAAAGCGCTTCCACATTTCTGTGCACGCAGTAAACGTAGTGGACTGAGTTTTATCTCTAGTTTGAGTCTGCTGACATGCATTAAGAAGTCTGTGGTTTTTCAGGAGGAGCAATGTTTTGTCTTGTTTGTCTGCTCTGGCTTTGGAACAGAGTTGGTATAGTTTGGGTACACTCAGAAGACTGTGGCTTTCCTACAGACTTCTGCACGGTGATTGAACTACAAGTTGTGGGGGCACTTAGACACTTACTAGACAATAGCATTAGAGCTGTTTGGAAAGAAGGAGGGAAAGAGCAAAAACCATTTCTTTGTGTACATGAGGGGGTTCCTCATAGTTGGCTTTTCAAAAGAAATTTTTCAGCCACCATGGAATGGCAGGTGGAAAAAAACAGCCTAACCAAGTTCTTTCTTCTGTTCTCCCAGTTCTTTGACCAACACCTGCTCAAACTTTGGCTTTGCTTGATATTATTCCTTGCTGTGCACCGTTTCTATAGGGCTGGGTTTAAGGAGATTTCCATAGGGTAGCATTAGCGCGATCAGTGGGAACTCTGCAACTTCCTGCACAGCCCATAATACGTGTTGTTCCTGGTACACATAAGTAAAAACAAGAATTGCAGCTTCTATGTGAGCTGCAATACGAGTGGCCCATTTTCAAGAGTCTGTCTTTGATCAGTCATGGGCTAACATGGTGACTGTTACCAGCATGGCTGCCCTCTGGGACTGCTGCTGGTGGGGCACAGAGCAGGCACGTCTGTGCTGTTTGCAGACACACTGGGCATCTTTTTATGATATCATACACAAGTAGCAGGCAGAGTATGTGCTGTGAGCTCTGCCAGCCCCTGCCAGGGCACGCTGTGAGGCCACCTGTGGTGTGAGTGTGTTATTGCTGCCCAATGGCACCCGCACATGGTGCTGCTGTGGCTGTCGTGTGGTTTTCCTGCCATCTCTATGAGTGGTTGTCCTGCTGGGCAAACTTTCCAACGTGGATAGAAATGATAGAAATGTATGTTTGCACATCAAAATAGGCAATTTATTTGACAAACAGGCACGGAGGTGTCCAGTTATCCCTTTTGCTTATGCAAATACAAGTTTTCCCAGGCACGACAGCTGTGCCAGCACAGTGATTATTTCCATAAGGTTATCAGATTGTTATCAGGAGGGGACGTGCCTTGTAATAATGCTCAGGAGCATTTCTGGGGCATGGCTGGTGCTGATGTGGGAAGTGTATTGACAGCCTCATAGCAGTTAGGCTCACAGCTGGAGTGGTGCAGAAGGTTCAGCATAGCACCTGGCACCGAGGCCAGCTGGGGGAGGGGTTGTGACCGGTGGCCACTCTGTCTGGAGAGTCTGAGGCTGGGATGTGCATGAAGCCTTCCTGCCCTGCTACTTTGAGCAGCAGAGCTCAGCCAGGCCCCGAAGATACAGGAAACCCTGGGGCATAGGTTAAAGCTTCAGGGCCCGGCAGGGGCCTGGCTGAACAGCACTTTGTGCCTCACCTGGGGTGGGTTGGTAGAAGTTGTGCTCCTACAAGGGCCCAAAGCATGGTCAGCTCCTGCGGGCATTGCAGACCCTTACTGCAATACCCCGCTGCAAATTCGTTGCAAAATGTTTGAGACCGCTATGCAATCCCATTCCAGGCCCACAGTGCACAGTGGTGCACTCCCTTGCCAATCCCATTGCAAGTCCATTACAAAACTGCACAGAGTTGCATAGCACTGTGGACCCCTTTGCAGGGCCACCGGTGCACAGCATCACAGACCCCTTTGGCGGACTCTATTGCGCAACGTTGCACACGCCTTTTTAGGGCCCCCCTGCCGGACCTCTCGTAGGACCTCCAATGCACAGCACTGGATGACCGCCACTGCAGGACCTCCCTCCATCGCACGGCGTCGCGGGACCCGCCGCTCCAACGGCGCAGCACGCCGCGGTACGCGCAGTTGCAGGACCTGTTGCGCACCCCAGCAGGGGCCCCCGGCGCGCAGCGGCGCGCAGCACCGCCCGCCCCTCCCGCGGGCTCCCCTATGAGGTCAGCTCTCGCGGAGGCCCCGCCCGCCGCCCCGCCCGCCTCCCTCCCGCCCGCGGCCGCAGGGGGCGGCGGGCCGCGCTCCGCCCCGCGGCCGCCCCGCTCCCGCGTTCATTTCATTCCTCCCCTCATTCCGCGCATTCTTCGCATCGCTGGCGCCGCGCAGCCCGGCCGGGAGCCCGGCCCGCCCCGCCGCCGGCCGGGCAGCAACTCAGCCTCCGAGGGCTCCGTCCGCCGGCCCGCGGCCACCTACCGCCGCGGTATAAATAGCCGAGCGGCGGATCAAAAAACAGGCGCGGGGCCGCGGACGGCCGGGGCGGCCCGGGGGGCGGCGGGCGAAGTTCGCCGGCGGTGCGCGGAGGTAAGCGGGGCCGGGGCGGCGCGGTGCGGGGGGCCGGCGCCCCGCAGGTGCCGGGCGGGCGCGAGGGAGGGAGGGAAGAAGGGAGGAAGGGAGGCGGGCGGGGGCCGCCGCGCGCGGGGGCAGAAGTTGCGTCCCGCCGAGTTCGTGCCGCCGCGGGGCCGCGGCCGGAGCTGCAACAGGCGGCTGCCGCCCGCACTTAGCGCCTGAGTCACCGCGCGCCAGCGGCACGCACACACACGCGCACACACACACACACACACACGCACGCACACCGCCGCTTCGCACCGCTCCGTGCCGCTTTGCACCTATTTATCCGCGGGAAGTTGGCGGCTCGCGCTCCGCAGCCCCCGGCCGCGCGCAGCCCCTCGGGGATGGAGGCAGCGATGCCGCTCTCGCCGCCGCGTCTCCTTCTCCGCCGCCGCTTCGTCGCACGTTCGAGTGGAAAATTTTCGGGAGTCAGCAGAAACGTTGTATCCAAAAAAGACAAAGTCGCGGTCGCGGCAGCGCCGAGGAGGCCGTGCCCGGAAAAGTTGCTCCCGGTAGGAGCGGCGCGGAGCGCGACCCGCGGGGCGGCTGTGCCGGGCGCTGCGGAGGGGCCGGGCCGGGCCGCCTTTGTTCGCAGACGGAGCGCGTTCAAAGGAAGTGCGCTTCCAAGGGGGAGGGAAAAGTTGGACGGCGCGGCTTCTGTGGCGGAGACGGGACGGAACGGCCCCTCGGCGGCCGAACGAGGGCGGCGGGGAGGGTCGGGCCGGAGAGGGCTCGGCGGAGCTCCACGCCGTTACCGAGTCGCGCTCCCGCCTCGGCCCGGCGCTCCCCGGCCGCGTTTCTCCGCCCGGAGCGCGGTCGGGCTGCGCCGGTACGGGGTCGAAGTACTTCGGAAACAATGAAACGGCGGCCGGCCGCGTTCCTCGGGAACGCTACTAACTTATGAGAAACCGGCGGCCGCCTTCGATAGCGGAAGCGAGGAGCGGCCCCGGAGCCTCCCGCGCTCCCGGGGCTCCGGCGCTGCCGCCCGGGGCGAGGCCGAGGGCGCGGGTCGCTGCCGTTCCCGACGGGAAGCCACGCGGCCGAGCCCTGGGGCGGCCGCGTGCCGACGGGGCCGTAGTGCCGCCGAGCGGGAGCCTGTTTGCTTTCTCTCGGCGCCGATAAAGTTGGCTGCTTAGCGGTCTGACGGAGCTGGGCGAGCGGATAGCGGGACGTCGGGAGGCGGGCGGCCGAGCGCCGCTCGATGCTCCCGGCGTTGTCGTGGCGCGTTGGGCGTTTGCAGAGCGAAGCGCTGCGGGATGGCAGCTCGTAGGGAACGCTCGGCCGGGCGGTACCTGCAGCTGGGTGCGGAAACGAGCGTGGTTACGGTTACGTTAAGGGCTTAATTGAAATTAATGTACGATCCCGGAGTGGGAACGTGTGTGTGTGATGCGCGGTGCGTTCTGTCTCTATAAATAGTTGGGGAATACCGTTACAGGGAGATTGGGTTGTACCGCGGCAAGACGGGGCTATCAAGAATGACACAAACCTGTAGATTAAATTACTTGTTGGGGGTGGGAGGGGGGTGGCGTGTTTGTGTGTGTGCGTAGTTATCCGTGTGGGCACACGCTTTATTTGGGAACAGAAACGCAGGAATTAATACAGTGAATGTTCCTAAAGCGCAAAATGGAGCGTTTTGTGCGCGGATTCCGTTCTAAGCTCAAAACTTCTCAAAATCGACTTTGGGATGTGATTTTGACCAAAGGTCAGCTTTCAGGCCACATTTTCTTTCTGCCCCTGCGCCCAAACGGTGCCTTTTCACACGGCGCTACATGCTGTTAGCTCAGTAGGGCAACTGTGATGTGTCTGCTGCAGCTTTCTATCATTTGACCAAGCAGAAATTCTGGCTACTAATGATTTCTTTTTGTTTTTCTTCTTAAAAGTCCAGAAATACTTTTTGGGAAATACTTTGCTGCTGAGCACACGTTAGGTGTATTCTGAGCATCGATTTTTACATGGACTGCTTCGGTGAAGTAAAGCTCATTTGCTTCTGCACACAGGAAAGTCTGGCAACAGCTTTCGAGTGGAATTATGGTTTTATATTCGGTGCTGAGCGGAATGTATGTGAGCAGCAAAGCAGGGGAAAAAATGTTGATTTGATATGAGTCTTAATAAAGACAGCCTCTGCTTAAAGGAGTTTGTTTTTTTAGCTGTTTTATTAAAAAAAAGAGCAGCAGAAACTTAATTATGAGCCAGAACCTCGTGAGTTTCCAGCTGAGAAGGGCTAGTGCGTTGTGATGCGCCTGGGGTAACTTGTAACTGGCGTTTGGTGGTGGGGGTGCAGGATGGTGCCCTGCTGTTGGGTACTGCTCAAGCGGTTTTCAGGCTTTGTTTGGCCACGCCTGAAAAAGTTAAGCTCAGTTAAGTCACATGCAGAGGAAGAAAGGATTCCTCCTTCTTTTTAAGTGACCCGCGTAGATAACGCTGTCAGCAAACGTTAAAGATATAGTGCAGGCACAAGTGTGAGAAGGGCTTCTGGAGCTACAGAGACATTCTGGCATGTTTTGTTTAATAAAAACTGAAAGGTAAAAATATGTAATTGTGTTATGACATAACTGTAGTTTTTAATGTATGACTAGCATGGCTACGGCGTTGGAACAACTTCAGTAGAAGTAACCTGATTTTATGAGAAGATTGTTTCCGAAACATGAAGATACTGCGTACGGTTCTGAATGTGTGTCTGTGAGATTATCTTCAGAATACAGGCGTGCATCTCTGTTTTCCCATCCACTATTTCTTGTTGAAGTTAATGTTCCTGTTGTATCTCAGCAGAGATGGTTTAAAAACTGCCCGTCGTTCTGAAGCGATCGGCCTTATTCAGAAAGCAAAGATTTGCTCGATCCAATCCTTCCTCAGGTTAAAGTGACGGAGATGACTCATACGAATAAACATTCACGGGATCAAATACGAAGATATTTACAGTGTATGCTTTATGTACACGGTTAGCATGATATTTGATGCCTAAAGAAGGACACGGCTGCTGTTCTGCATCTTTGATTAAAAAGAGTATCAAATCCCATCTACGTGCTTTCCTCAGGTTTTGGTAAGGAGACTTGTTTGCTGTCTCACTTCTGATCTATCTGAAGCTTACAGGCACGATTCTAAGTTTGTTGCTGGTCCCATTTGTGCTCTTACAGCATGTGCACACACGAGGTGTGGGCTGGCTGCCTGCTGCTGCCTGTTGTGAGCACTGGGACTTCATGCAGAAGGCACTGAGTTGGCTGCAGTCGGGGTGCAAATTGGCCCTTTAGACTTCATTTTGAAGTTCTCTTTGGAAGGAGCTGCTTTAAAACACGAGAGAAACAGTAGCTGCTGCTTTCTGGGAGCTGAGATTTAATTACCGCTTTGTCCCCGTGCGGCACCTCGCCGGTAGTGCCCAGCTGTTCTGTATTCCTGAACTATGATTATTTACTATTGAAAAAAAGTTAAATCAAAATTTTAGAGCTGTTAGGAGGTAAATGATCTCCCTGAGAGTAAGTGCTGATGGGGGCTGTGCAGCAGTTTATACGAGCACCGCATAATTTACGTCGTATCCTGTGATATATGGATGGATGGTGCTACTCATTGTAAAGCCAGCCGACTCTGAGCCACCCAAAGACACGTTTTTAGAAGAAAAATCTCGGCAATAAATTCCCACTTCATGTCCGTATCTTGCTCTCTGTTCTTGCACAGAGCTCCTTTCGGTTTTTGCGCATGGAACAGGGATGGAATAATATTTCCTGGAATAATGCTCTGTTGTGTTTTAATGGTTGCTCATTCCCAATGCCTAAGAGTGAGAAGTTGCAGGCTGCGGTCCTTTGAGGCACCAACGTGAAACCTGCCTCTGCTGTGTGGCATGGAGCTGAGGCGGGACGTGTCCTATGCCAGGCCTGCCTGGTTGCAGTGCGAAATGGCGGTGCTGCCATGGGAATTGCCATGCTGTTGGTGTGCCCCTTGTGGCTCCCTGCGTCGATGCGCATTCGGCAACTTTTATGCTATCTTTGGTTATTAAAGTTCCCCCAGAACTGCAGTCGTTTTCATACTCGCTGAACGAAGAGTGGAGGGGAAGGAGGTAAGGATCCAGGGTCTGCTTCCCAGCAGTGAATGCGGGGCGTCTTGCTGAGGAGGTCCATGAATGTCTCCGTGAGCAGCCCGCCATGTGCGCAGGCCCTTATTTGTTAGCTGGGCTTCTGCACGTTCCATCAAGAACGCATGGAGAATCCACAGGGCTCACGAGGGGCGGTTAGGCACTCACCCAGCTGGGGCATGGCTGCGGCCCCACGTCCCGCTCCGTCAAGCACGTTGGGTTGGCGCCTGGCCCGCGGAAGGCGCACCTCCAACTTGTCCTTCTTTGTCTCCTAGCCCTTGCGGTGGTTCCTCCTGCTGCACCTTTCTTGCGGCCCTCGCTCAGCAGCCATCTCTGAAGCTGTGAGTCGCAGATAGGCCGAGTGCTGGCGGGTCAGAAGGTAGAGTGTGAGACTGGGGGAAGGGAGGCCGGCCTGGGACTGTGTGTGAAGCTATTAAAGCGCTATTGACTGGGAATCTGAAACAATGACGAGTGCTGTTGTTTTTACAGATACATAAACTGAAAACTGCTGCTAATGATGGGAAATGTTAATTATGTGAGAACATATTGAACTTATATTCTCTGGCATGAACTTTTTTTAAATGCATCAACTGTGCTGCCTTTTATGTGCACAGCTTTCTAATTATCATAATTCAGTACAGCTCTGGCTTTTGGAAAGAGTTCAAGTGCAATCTCAACTTAACATGAAAGGAGGTTTTTTGTTTTTTTTTTGTTTTTTTTTTTTAAACAGAATGTTCAAGAACAATTTGAAAAGATAATCTAAAAATGCTATGTCCTTAGCTGGGTTTAACTCGGAAAAGAAATCTGTTCCCATAACTGCCTATCAAAGCAGAACACGTTATTAGAACTATCTTTATTTTCCTCGTTACGTCTTTCACAGTCCTGCAGAACACAACTAAAAACATCTTTGCAAAGCAGAATGCCTGGATATATCCATTGACAATTTTAATGTTGTCTTTTTAATTTTGAGTGGGTTGCTATATTGTTAGCACGATTCTTTTTTTGTTGTGGTTTTTTTTTTTTTTTTAATGTAGTGTGTAGGTAACAAAGATTTCATTTGCTTAAATGAAGCAGGAGGAAAAATGTCACGATTCTTCTGGTATTAACCAGTGGTGTTTCTGTACCGTATTAAAGCCCTACTGCAAATCTTCTTTATCTGTCAGTATTGACACCTTGCCTTCCTGGAGATGGAAGGAGTTGTAAATACCACATAAATACCAGTTCTTTATAAAGCTTTCACAAGTTGTTTTTAGTTTTAAATGAGGGGAAGATAGCTTTCGTTTAACTCGCGCTTGAATTTTCGTTTCACAGATATTTTTTTCATGCGATCCAATCGTTAGTTGTTTTTTCCTTTTTCTTTTCCCCGTGTTTCCTGTCTTCCAGCCGAAAAATAATCAGATTTTTTTTCTCATACTTGTCTTTCTCCCTCACTACAGTGCGTGCTACATTTCCAAAATGCAAAGAAAGCCCCAGTGAAACAAAATGACTTCATTTGAGCTGGCACTTAAGAGCAGAATTCACTTCCATAGTGCTGAAATAAAAGAAGCCAAGTGTTTTAAATAGCCACTCCCCTAGGCCAGAGTGTTTTTAGAAAAGCTCATTGTCTAGATTTGAGCTGTAGCAGTATGCCTGCCGCTGTTAAATCTCCCAAAGCAGACAGCTCGATTTCTAAAGTTGACATCTGGTTTACTCTTTGTTCACCTGTTTAAAAAAAAAAAAAAAAAAAAATGCAAATAGATGAGTGTGCCATTGCCCCGGAGCTCTGCAAAAAAAAAATAAAACTGCTGTTGACAGTTTGTCAAATCGTGCTTCCAGTCTAAGACTGCAGTAGCCTATTGTTATGCCAGCAACAGGCAACAGAAGTTGTGGCACCATATGGCTAGTATATGCGTCAGATAAGCTATCTGTTAATTTAGCTTATCAGTACCGTTTTGATATGCTTCATGTTTGAATCACCAACCCTTATGGCCTTGGGTATTTTTGGAGCCAAATTATGCCTTAGCATTGTAGGCATCGCAGTTATTCCCTTGGTGGAATCTCTTTCCTTTCGTTCACCTCATGGTGCCCTGAGCAGTGGTGTTTATTTCTGCAATTAGCTGGCATGTTTTTCACACGGTTGTCTTTCTGTTGGGAGACTGTAGTTCAGGAATGACGCTTTGGTTTTGGGGGAAGAAAACATTGAGGCAGACTTCGGAAGAAAAGGTAAATTCATAGAGGTTTAATGGATCAAAGCATCTGTTAGACGTATCTCCGTTAAAACATACAGTGTTTGGAGACAAACATTTATTAATGACACAGGAAATCTCACTCATATGTAATGTTCTGGCATTATACATATGTACTTTTTGTCCCAGAGTTGTTTTACAGTTAAAAAAAAAAAAAGGCAAAGTTCTGCAAACAGCTGCGTTTTCCACATTGCGGATTTCACTTTTATTCTTTCAACAAATTAACCTTAATGAAGAATTGCATCCCTATATCTGGTGCCCATTAATCTTCAATTTTATTTTACTTTTTAATTTCAGTTCATTTCACAGCCAACTGGAGGCCTAGTAGAAGCCTCAAAGACTCAATGGGCGTTCTTTCATTTTTCACCTTTTTTTTCTTCCCCCCCTTCTCTCCCTGCCACCCTTAACTCTGTAATAATTTTGTCACAGGAAAAAAGCTCAAAACATAAATACAGATTTCCAGTCGGTGCTGCAGTGATGTCCTTAGGGTGGGTTGGGTCTGCCCATGCTGCTCTTTGACCTTGCTGCACATTCTTCTTTGTCTTCTGCCCTGCGGGCTCTGTCTCGCTGTCCCTTACAGGGCACCACATCCATCTTCTTCAGTTGTTTGTGCACCCCTCTTTCCTTGAGTGTGCAGTTACTTTCTTGCTCCTGGGCAGCCCTCAGTGAGGTTTTCCTTCCTGCACACAGTGGAAGGTTTTTGTTTCCTTCTCCATCTTGCCAGACCCTTCTTATAGTCTGTCTAACTTTCTACTGTTACTTACGTGGGCTTGTTGTCACATCTCCATGCCCTTATCAGTCTCCCCTGCTGCTTCTTCACCCTGTCTTGTAGGAAGAAAAGTCCAATTGGGATTGTATGGCTTTCATGTTCAGGGTTCCTGGTGACCAGTAAAAGGGACAAATTGTCTCTCAATGAAGAGAAAGTCTTCTTAAAGTCACCTTCTGATTCTCTTTGCTGACATGAAGCAAGAACCACGTTGATGTGGTTGCTGTCAGAAAGCAAGAAAGCTTTTCTGCCTGTGGCTTGGCATTCCAGGCTACTAAGAGAGGCTCGTAGTTCCTCTCCAGGGCAGGATGTGCTAGCATCTGTCTGTTTAGAGCTGTGTTGGGGATTACCTAAAATTTTGAATGAAAGTTCAGATTTAAGGTTCAGATGTGTTTTGTAGGCAGGTTCAGTTGGATGACGATAGCAGTTTTTGTCTTCAGCATAGTGCAAGTTAGATGTGCAATCTCTCACCATAGTGTGGTTTTGGGGGAAAAGAAATCAAAGAAGCAGGGGAAAGAGAAGTACTGAGAATTCCAGTTCTCTGTGAGGCATTTGCACATCTTCCTGTGAGTTGTTTCTAAGCATTGACAGTGAGAGGTAATTTTTGGTCCATTAGATTATCTTGGTATTGCATATACTGAATGTGGGCATCTTTGGACTGATGGGGCCATTAAAACATACCAAATCTATATTTATTTAGTACTATAAGGTGCATCTTTCATATGGTTTGATTTATTTTTTTATTAAACTCCATAGCCTGTGAAGTTTTGGCTGATTTGATATCTGCTTGACTTGGCTTTCCTAACCTCTCATTGGTTCCAGTCATTGTTTTGTGACTGGAATTTCATAACTCCAAATAATGGATATTTTTTTTCCTTTCCCCTTGCTGTTATTTATGTACAGTAATTTCTTTTTCTGCTTCTTGGCATATTTACTATATGCTTACCAAGCAGTTGTAGATAAGCAGTTATAAAATATGCAGCTTCCTATGCCAATTCAATTTAGCTTTTAATGTTAGTAATGTTTTCCTGTTGGTGGAAAAAATTACTCATAAACAACTCGATCTCCCCAAATCTCTAAAAACAATACAAAAAGGGATAATAGAATTATCAAAGTTCTTGGTTGCCTGGAAAATCAACTAATATTCTGGCCTTGCAGATTTTGGAAACAAATTAAAGAAGCCTTTTTTTAGGTAGCAGGCTGCTTTTAATGGTTCTTCTGTATTAAGGAAAGTACAGTATTGTAGGTTATTTATTTCTGGGCATGCAGTCCAGGGTGAAGAGCCTGCAATTCAGCTAGCAATGCTTCTGTGCCCTGAGGTAAACTCTATTTCACAAAGGGAATTTTGATTATGGTCTACTGCTCTGTAGCATAGTGGAGGCTTCAAGAGGCAAGTGGTAAATGCTACCAAAGAAAAGCTGGATTGGAGCCACTGACGTCATCTAAGTAAATCTGCTGTAGGACTATAGCCATAAAATGACTGCCAGCCACTGAGCGCACTTTGGCCTTTTCTTGTCAACTGTTTTAACTGCTTTCTCTCTCTCTCTCTCTCTTTTTTTTCCTCCAAGCAACATGCATTTTTGTTTCCTTTTTTTTTGTGTGTGTGTGTGTGCACACTAGTTGTGTGCATGGTGAAGTACAGAAATGCAGGCATTCCCCCCAGCTGCCCTGTGTGCATGCTGTGTGAGGAGCTGCAGAGTGCCACTCAGAAATTAAAAAGTAAACCAGTACTTTTCCATACATGAGCCTAGCAGAGCTAAGCTTCCATCTCAAGCCATGTTTTTCGGCACAAGAGCCTGGCAGTTCAAGTTACAGCATACTGATGAGATTTGTGTTGTGGGCAAAAAGAGTTTGGATACACTGGAGGGCATGCTTCCCTGGGGACCAACTAGCTGTGTGAAAATGTCTGGTTGTAAAGTCTGAGATATCACCAAACCTGTGTGTTGGTGAGGACTTCAGATCCTGTCTGTTAGCCACTGCTTTAAGCTTGAGCCCTGCAGCTCCGGTCATTCTTGAAACAGAACGACTTTCTTGTTTTGGGCATCCAAATGTATTGTTAGCAGCTGAGCTTCTGCTGGAACTCTCTATGCATAATTGAAGAAACCATGTGCATTTATAACAGTGGCTCTAGGATGCATTGATGAGTATGGCAGCAGATACAGCTGCACCTCAAGGTATAGTTAAAAATACAGTTGGTATCTATCTCACTTGTCCCCAACCTGAAGCTTAGAGGTGTCAGGATTGCAAGAGGAATCCTTGCTTTTTTTCACGCTGAGTTGAACTCGCTATCAGTGTTCTCTTGAAATGAATTTCCAGGAATTCTAACGTGCTCCTTTTTAAATATGGAGTGTGTAGTAAAGCACGCTTATTATAAGCCAGTGTGTCCTGTGGTAGTATTTGTTTTCTTGATTTATGTACTTTTTAAACTTTAAAATAAAAACTAAGCATCACTGTTTTTGAAGTTTGAGTCTTATGATCAGAAATATATTAAAACCAGTATCTTATCCATGAATCATTAGATGAGTCAGTTCCTGAAACCACTGCAAGCCTCACAGTTCTTGGCTTCAGCTGAAAGCAGGAAATCCAGGCTTCAATAACTTCCTTTCCCAGTACTGGCTATGGCAGTGTTAGTGGTTAGTATATGCTGCTTTTGTAAGCAATAGGAAGATGTATGTCTGAGGAACAAAGGCACTCAAGTCAATTTGCTGAAACTGTTTATAATCTGTGGTCTTGATTTGAGCGTCAGGATACAGTGGCGTATGCTACATTCTGTGCTGCAATACATTTTCCAGCAGTGTTACGCAGAGTATGAAATAGAGGGAGAGCTCTATGGCACAGTTCTTGGACGAAACCCATTTTATCAGTTTACTGGGAGAAGGAGCATCATTTTAGTGGTATCACCCAGCTCCTGAGCAGTAATGGCAACGAGAACCGAATGCATAGGAGTAAATCTAACGTGTTTATTTAGCAGCTACTCGTCTTGTGCTTGTGAAACAAACTATTTTTATTCTGTTTCAGTGCTCCAAGAGAGCTTGAAAAAAACCCAACCCAAACTTGGAACTTGTAAAATAAAAACACATGATTTGTTTTTCAGTCTCCTTTTTTGTAGTGAAAACTGTTTGCCTCCTCATAATCAAGGACACATTGATTGTCTCAGTGTCAGTGAAGCATTGTTGGCTGCAGAATCTGTCTCTTTAAATGTGGAGTGCCTGCACTCTCCGACATCTGTTCGAGAGGATTTACTATTTACCTTCTTGTGCTAACTGGGCTGGATTCAGGTTTGGTACAATGTTGATCTTAATGTGTTTACAAGTGGGAAGTGTTCAACTCTTTCTGTTTTTCTTAAATACAGTGAAAGATAGTTTGGTATCTTGTTCTTATTATTTGGTTAGTTTAACTGTCTAACCAGCAGCACGTAAATGCCAAACCTATCTTTAATTAACAGATGCCATGCAAAAGCACTGGCTGTTGGTTTGCAGAGTGAGAAGCCTCACTCAGGTGTTCTCTCTGCTGTAGGGAGCCAGATGCTGATGCTCCAGGGATTGTGGTGCTTAGCATCACACCACCTATTGTGGGATTTAACTTACTGCTTTGTAATTAACTTCTTGTAGTAACAAAGATTACAATAATTAGCTTACTGAAACAACAAAAATGTTCTTTTTGGGATAGGCTTTTTTTTTTTTTTTTTTTAAAGGACAATTTTAGCACTTTAGCAGCAGGGAATAGCAGTAAATTTGCACAGGATCAAAGCATGTGTCCTTGTTCATCTTTGAGACCACGAGAAGTGCAATTTTCTATTACTTAATGTTAACGGATTGTAAAAGAACCATTTCAAATGAAAAAAGTATCTAAAAGATTAGAAGCAGGCTATGATCATACTTGATTTTATTTATTTCACTTGTAAAGAAGTGTAAATGACTTAATCTTGTTTTCCTAGCTAATCATGGGAATTGTAATTTGTGTGATCCAGAGACGCATTTTTATCAAGTTTGTATTCTCCAAATGTGTGTGAATTCAACATCTTTCTGTTCCTATTGATCACAGAGATGTCCTGTTGCTCTAATGTGCATTTTGGTTTGGAATTAGAGGCCTGGGGCTTTGAATTGCTTACTGTCTGTATACCAAGTCATCAGTGGCTGGTGATTGATTTGTTAATTAAAATCAATTTAAATGGATTTGTAAGCCTCATGTAACAGATTATCTTATTAGCAGGATGAGAAAGGCACTGTGATCTGCAAGGAATGTGTCACTGTAGACAAAATATAGCACAATTTTCATGGAAGAATTTCATGAATTGCTGTTGCTGTAAGTGGTCTATGCAAATGAGAGCCCTGTTTAAGTCTTAAATTAATGAGCCTTCCTGTTGAAATTTCATTGGTTTTTCATTATTTTTTGTTGTCGTTGTGACTGTTTTCCAAAATACTTAAATCTTAATGTGTGTGCGTGCTTGTGCTGATGTTCATGGTTACAGAGATGTATTCAGTATTGCCAGGCTTCTGATGTATTCTGATCCTTGAGACTCTTGTTTTTCTCATCCCATTTAAAAAAAACATCCACATCAAGAAAAACAGTATTCTAATTACTGACAACAACATGTCAGAAAGAACATGTAATGCTGTTTAATCCACGCTGCACCTGCATGGACCCATAGATTAGTGAGTATATATATGTGTGTGTGTGTGTGTATGTTTGTTCTGTGATCAGGCCTCAAGAATATCTGAACACTGGTCTCGGCAAAACTGATGGAAATTCTGAATTTAGTTTCAAACAGCAGTGCTGTTGTCTCCAAATCATAGCCTTGCCCGTGACATCTCAGTAATGTGCGCACTTGCCAGTCTGCTTTGTAACCCAGGCTTCTGCAGCAAAAGAGATATAAAATGATGTGTGTTTTCTTGTAGGATCATGTTATGCATGTTTCTGCTCTTGTTCAAGGTCTGGGTACATTTGTGACCGTGGGGAGGGGCAAACTGGATTTGGTTATGGGATATTTTATTCATTGAAGCTGGTTTCACTTCAGATTTCCCCTGCTTTACTGAAAAAATAAAAGACCATAAAAACAGGCAGTAATAGACTGATTATTTCAATTTAAAGAAGAAATTATTTAAAAAAAATAATAATTCAATACTGTATAGCTGAATCACAATTCATTTAATATGTAGGCAATTCTTTAAAGCAAAGCGTTGTTGAAGAGTTCTGTTTATTGGATAATCCCACTATCATTGGCAGTGTAGTTTACAAGTCCTTACCTAAAGGAGGTCACAGGATTGACACAGTAAAACCAATTTTATCTGGGATTTGACGAGATTAAGTGCATTGCCTGAAATGTGCATAGGTCGCTCTGAAAGTAATGTCTCTTATTTATTTCCATGGAAACTGCAACAGATACAAAGAGCACAGTAACACTGTTTGGTAGAGCAAAGTCTCAGCTACAAAACACACATTTTCAACATAGTTACCACCATTAGCTGTGCATTTTTGCCGGCAATGAACAAGAGCCTGTGTGCTGTACTTACGAAAACCTACTCCAGCAGATCACTATGCTCACATCCACTGGTTGTCTCTTGGAAACATTCAGCAAGCATTGATGAATGTCAGCGGGTGCAAATTTTTCCAGATGGAGGAATTGAGTGACGCACCTTTGCTTCATCTGCACTTTTATGTCAGACACCATTCAGAGTGCCCCTCTGCTGTCATCTGTCACACAGCAACAACATGGAATGGGATATCGGTGGGATGGTTCAACACGCCGCCAACATCCACCTCTGATGTTGTGGCCAACATCATAAAATAGGAGGCATTACTTTAGGAGCAGTCCTCATACAGCTGTATAATTTTCTATGATAGAAAGCTTTTTCAATGCGTGTGGAAAATTAAGTAAGGTATTCATGTGATGTGATTGTAAAGTCCAGGTAGCACCTACTCACTTGACTTGCTGGGTCACTGGTTGGTGACCTTTAGTTTACTCTATTGTTATCTTTAGGCGTTCTCTGGGTTTTGACTTTAGAGGATGGATGATTCACCTTATGGTGCATGGGACTTGATGCCAGCTCACTGACTCCAGCAAGAAATTTGGAGGACTGAAAAGTGCACAAGGATGGGTGAAACTACGGTAATGGGAGTCTCTTAGGGCACTCATGCAAGCCCATGCTGGCTGCTGTGCTAGCCCCTTTCTTCTTTGGGCCTGCCACTGGTGTGCTGGTGTGGAGCTGGGGGGCTGCCGAGTCTCTGGAGTCTGGGAAATTAGAGGCTGGCATTGAAATCCTGGGTGTGATGAGATATTTCATTCTGGATGCAGCCCTCGATTCTGAGAGACAGTCTTCGTGCCCTGACTTACTTTAGCTCTTACATTAACGTGCCAGATTGAAATTAGAGTAGTCATGCAATAATTATTTGTTCTGTGAGACTTTTGGTTTGGAATGGAGCAGAGAGACTCCTGAATCTAGAAGAAATATGCTCAGTTGTAGCATTTTCTTTAGAACGGGAGCAGAGGCCAAGGCAGGATATAAGCAGGATATAGCCCCTTCAAAGCAGCAAACTTGCAGAGAGGTCAACACTGAGGCAGGAGACCTAGGTCATGGCTGCTAGCCCTTTTTTTTTTTTTTCCTGAATACTATATGGAATTGCCTAGTCTTTTCCTGCAGCTGTTTCATCATACACCTCCAGTTCATCAGTTGTGGAATCACCATTTCTCAATTACTTGACTTTCTTCAGCTGAATTTCTACCGTAGGGTTCTGGCTAGAAGGAAAAGGACATTGTTGGTGAATAGCTTTTAAATGGCGTGCTTCGTAACGCTGCCGTTATGACTTCAGGGAATGTTTTCCATTCCACATTTGTCTGTAATGTGAATCTTAGTAACATTCACCTCATATTAAGGCTGCAAAGCTTTCTGTATATGTTGCAAACCTTGAGAAATGTCTTTTATTCTTGTGAATTATAAATAGTCTGATTCACTCAACTACCCTTTTTCTAAGCACAGTTTTATTTTTTAATAATAAAACATGGTTGTGGAGCAGGGTTACGTGAAATGTAATTGAATTGTACAGTAATAAAATTTCCATGGTGCTCTCTGAAGGTCAGTGGTATGCAATTAATTGCTAGACTGATGACGGGTGCTGTGTAGGAAGTGTTGATGCCCTAGACACTAAATAAAATAATTAAGCTCAGGGGTTAGCCTTAGAAGAATAGAAAACACATGACTGTCATTAACACCAAATTTGTGCTGATAATTGGTTTAACAATACTATAATAGATGTAGGTTCATGCTTGCAATTTATAACTTGCTCAGGAAGAGTTTGTTAGGAAGCTTGGAGGAAGGGGTCCAAACGAGGCGAGCTGGATATGTAGTTCATTTCTAGATTTTCGGTAAGCCAGTCTCACTAAGAAAGGCTTCTAGTCTTCAGTATATTCAGAGGAAAGAGCCGTGTCCCTATGAAGACGTGCAGAGAGAGAGGCTGGCCATCTACCACTTGTGCTTAAACTGAGGTGGATGGAATCTCCTTTGAAGAGGGGAAGTTGTTATTAGATATGGAAATTAAGGTCATTCTTCTGAATGCCTCGTGTATCTCTTCTTGTAGTTGGTCTTCCATATGGTCTAATGGCAGTATCACTTGCTACCCACCAAAGAAGGCAGCAAAGCTTGGCTGGATAAGGAAGAATGTGTATTTAAAACATATCTGATTGAGAATTACAATAAATATCGGTCAGTTCAATGTCTCTCAAATTTTAATCAAGTAGATGTACTTGGAACTCATAGATCTCTTCAGAGGAAATTCCAAAGATAGTAACTGCTCTTGTTACTCCCTTGATTTCAAATGAGTACTGTTTATGGGAGAATCAGTTTGTGTTAATACAGAAAGGCTGGTTTTCCTTGGCTTAGTCCATTCTTGTAAGAACCATGACTTGCAAAAAGGAGCAGCTTCCCATGGAATGCTATTGCTGCTGAAGGCATTGACGTGTTGTGATTCCCTGCGGGTATATACTGTGGGAAATCATGAATGAACATTTCAGCATAGGATGTGGAAGTGTTCATAGGTTGTTCTGTGTAACAAAAACTTCTAAAGTGATCTGTTAGATGTTTAGCATTTCCCCTGTAGACCAAAGCTAACAAAATTACTGTAGATTCAAAACAAACAAATATTAAAAATATTTTGCAGTGTGCATGTATGCAGTGATTCTTACCAACCCGTGTTTTATGTTGCTGGATTAGAACTCTTGTAACTTGCTGACTTGAACATGTTTGTTTTCTGGTTTGTTTGTTGTTAGCTTGTGTTGGAGTGGTTGGGGAGGGGGGAAACATTAGAGAAAAATCCATCTCGTTGTATTGGATGTATGAGTTAATATTTGGGGAGTCCTTTCTATATATCTTTGTGGAAAGTGCTGTCAGTATGAATGATTGTCTCTGAGATAAAGGTTTCTCTACTTCTCCACTTTACACAAATTTGTGTAATTGGCTTGGAATGGTAAGATTGAGTGTAATTAAGTCTCATAATTAATTAATATGAGAAAACCTACGCAAACATGGCATAAGTATTTCATATTTCATGATTTGTTCCCTTCTGTAAAATTGCAGTAATAATACTTTGTTACTTAATGCTGTAAGCAATAATTGGGTAATAGTTATAAAGTGCTTTACTATGAAAATGTATGTAAAGAACCATTTTTAAGTGTTGAACCTGATGCACAGACCTCAGTCCTTGCAGAAAAGCTGCTGCTTCTGTGGAGTAACATGCTGGAACTCGTGTAGGACCAGAAAAGCTACCAGTCAGTACTGAAGGCCTCTCACAGAATTATCACAGCTTTTTGACATATTATTGAGGGTTTGTCTTTGTCTTTCTTTTTAATTTAGGTAACAGTTAAGAAATCCTTAGTTAGAGGTGTAATAGCAGTGATTTTGACTTCCCACTATGCTCACAGTCAGCAAACAAGCAAAACAATCATATACATAATTTAGAACATAAAATCTCTGGGTGTGTCTTACAACCAACTGTTAACAGACTTTCATTGTGCGCAGCAGTTCCAGATCTATGAGGATAATGCACCTTTCAGAGCCCCCTGGATGCTTTGTTGAGAACAACCTGCCAGCAGCATTTCTTTCTCCTTTTGCAGCCGTAGAATTGAGTACAGGTATGGACCTGAGCATTACGTCCAATGACTGGACACCAACTGCAAACTGACATGAATGTCTTTGCAGCAGCCTGTGCAGAGGGAAAACCCCCAGTGCGGCCTTCCCAGCCATTTGGCAGACATGTCCATGGATGTACAAAGTGAGGAAGTTCAATCAGTCACTGCTGGCTGGTGCGTTTCTGGGAATAATGCTTGGACCAGCAATAGGCCATCGGAAATCTCCTTCTGATTGTTCCCTAGAAAGGTACAGAAAACTAGGAAGCTCGGCTGGAATGGTCAGAGCTGAAGCCTTTCAGTGAAACCACAAATGATATGGCTACTGAGCCAAGCAAAGACAAGCAGTTAAAACCTATGCCCACACCGTACTTTTATCAGCTTTTTGGTTTTACTGTGCCAGCTTTGCAAAACTGAAGAAGTGCTTGGAACAAGCCTGGAATAGGAAGGATAAAACTTACTTAATTAGTCTTCCAACTATGCAGCAAACAGTGTGCCTGGCAGGAGGCTGGCCCATCCATACTGCAGGAGAGGATCTAGTGAATGAAGATTGCATGCGTGTGGTCTGACAGCCTTGCCTGAATGGGTCTTGGAGATGTTCCTTGGTGGATCTGTTACAGGACTGGTCAGGCAGCAGTGAAGTGCTTCACCCTGCAAGTCCCAGCACTCTTGTGGTATCCTGAGTCAAGTAGGGTGGTGATACATGTAGCTACTACTAACCTCAGAAAGAAACCTTCAGAGCTGACATAACATGGAGAATGCAGTAGGGGTATTTTGGAATATGGCTCCTCCAGATGTAGTACTGCCAATACTTAACTGGTATAAATATAAGTTTGGGAAATGCATAATCTTGTATAATAAGGTTTGGCAGAGAAACACAGTATTCTCTTTTGTTGTTAGCTACATCCTTTTCCTGTGAGGGCTTATGAGAATGTTTTCATACTTAACATGTTTCCTCTCCTCACTATAGTTCATCTGCCAATTTGACCCTCCCAAGGAAAGTAAGCTGGTTCTTTGGCTCTGATTGTCAAATAGACGAGGAGACTGTCATCAGGAAAAGAGCAGGCAAATTAAATTTCTGCTTTGTGCAGAACTGGGTTTGGATCTGTGTGATGCGGAAGGTGAGAGTCAAAGGCCATTTGTCTGACTGCACCACTGCAGCAGGACGTCACATACATACACTGTCCCTTTTGTAAACTTCTTAAGAGGACTTCAGAGTGAACTGTTGTTTATAATGAAGCGGCTGCAGCTGCCACAGAGTAAAATCTGCAGTTGAACTGCCAAAGTATATGAGACTCTTGCTGTGCCCCTCATAAAACCAACCTAAGAAACTTATATTTATCTCAAAAGTGAAAAGCTTGGCATGATGCCCCAGTAACTTTTCTCTGACAAACCTGAAGTAGCTCAGCCTAGCTCAGAAGATTTGAATTCACCTAACCCTGTTTTGAGAAAGGCAGAAAGAAAAAGGGGTGCAGAAAAAATTAGATTAAGTGGTGTGGATTTTTGTTGTTTGTTGTGTTTTTTTTTTTTTTTAAGATCTTCCTGGCATGTTTCCAATACCCCACATGAAAGATATATATTTCTTAAAGACACAGCAAAGTTAGAAATGTATTTAATAATTAAATTAAGTTTGTTCCTACTCAGACTTGGCTTTGCTGAACTTAATGCAGGAGTCACATAAGTACTGGAGGCATAAGAAAAACAAATGCTCGGCACTCTTCCCTACAAGGCCGAATGTGAGTCAGTATCTAAGAAGGCTTCTCAATGGAAAATGAGAAAATAGTCTTAATAAAAAATTCAAATTATTCAGATGAGCGTCTTCTAAATTATGCACATAAATAGAGTAGTTGCCACAGAGAGAATAATTTTCTAACATTTTTTGGCAGATACTAACTTGAAAATAAAGACTTAGGAGGTAATTATTATTATTACTACTACTGCCATTTGTTTGTGCCGTGCTAGCATTAAGAGGCCCAATTAAAGCATCTGGAATACATTGTTTCAGACTCTGCTTTGATGTCAAAACATGTTCCTAATTCAGGAAAACTTACTTCTTAAATAGACAAGACATGCAAAAGATAGGGTCCTTGGCAAGAGAAGGGTCTTACTGAAGCCCTGTGAGAAGACCAAATTTTAAGCCTGATCTGCTAAGTTTGAGTGTAGCTGTATAACCAAAAGCTGCATCCCTCATGTGAGTCTTATTAAATTTGTCAAGGCTTTACATTTCTGCAATATCAGTGTCTTTTTAGAAAGGTTAGACTGGACTTTAAATAAATCCTCAGGAAGAGGTCATGGGACATCAGGGATTTTTTTCTTCTGTTTTGCTTTTTTTCTTTAGGTGTTTTTTTTTTTAATAACATTCACTGGTTTATTTTTACTTTTTTTTTTTTTGTCTTTTCTGGGACTGCACCTCTGTCTCACTACTTGTTGCACATCATGGAGTGTGTAGGTGCAGCATCCAGAACCAAAAGAGGAAATGTGCTGATTTTGGCAGTTGACCAAAATGACCTCATTTCTTTGCTATTGGAAGTTTGTGTGCTTTTCTGGCAGGCAGCGCAGCTGAAAATATGATTGCCTAGTTCATAGCTTGTCTTCATTGAAGAAAATGCTTGCCAATACTTAAACGCTTTATTCAGATCCCATCTAGTAACAGAGCATACCTGATAAGCATAGGGAATTGGGCAGCCTGGTCAGAGGGAGAATAGAGTAGGACAATCAGATTGAGAGGTCAGAAGAAATGGGAGAAACCGTGCATGGTTTGGGGATGAGGCCTGGTGCTTTCTGGGCTTCACAGGTGCACTTGAGAGAGAAGCAGTGTAATGGAACACCTATGACCTTACACCTGGGGCTCGTGTAACTTCTTCCTGCTCACCAGCTTTGGGAAATGCTCTGTGCTTTCCTGCAGTGCAGGGTCTGCCATCCCAGCAGCTGAAAACACCACAGGAAGTTGCCATTCATCACAGCAGTATTGTCGTCGTCTTCTCAAACAAGGCAGGAAAGCGTGGAAAATTCTGGTGAGTAATGCAGGTGTATCAATAAATGAGATGATTCTAGGGATGTACTTTGGCTTGTCCGGAGGGTCTGATGGGAGTGAAACCTGCCAGTGCAAAAGGACACAGTAATCTGTTAGTCTGATTTAAGGCTGGCCTCCGAGCTCGCCTTCCTGCTTTGAAATGATGTTCAGAAAAGTTCAGTGATAATCAAGTATTATCAAAAGTTTTTTTTAAAAAAAATTAATCCACAAAATAGCTAATTATTCCAGGAAGAGAAAGTAATAAAAATCTTCAGGGAAAAATAGCTACCTAGATTTGAAAGTTGATTATGTGATTATATCAGAGGCACAGATGTACGTGTACGTTATAGTCTCTTAGAAATATGTCATCTTCCCAGAAGAACCTGACTGCAAATTGCAGAAATCTTCTGTTCCCGTTTTCCACCCCTCTTGAAAATGTTTTGGGTGTGTCTCGTGCCTCAGAAAGAGGTGAGATTAGGTGAGATAGCTGTCGGAGGGCTTGGCCTTGGAGAACATGAGGGCCACTGGAATACTTAGGCGAAGGACTTGAGCAACAGCAGATGTCCTATTTCACTTCCCCACGTTAGTTGTGTAAGAGTTTTCTTTCGCCCAGCATGATTGATTACCATGTTTTCTTGATGTTTGTGAGGTTATAACTTTTGGCAACCCACTAACTATTTTGATTACTTTTGGAGTCTGAAAATAAAGTGACAAAAGCAAACCTGCAGATATACTGATGGACCATTATCTTTCAAGGAGCTCTTCATGGCAATCTCCCAGAATCTGCTTGAAATATTTGAGAACTCCTGCATCAGACTGAACACACAGTCTATAATTAAACTATGTCAGCCTCTTCTTTATAAAGACGTTGCAATAAGACATCATTGCTTCTGGGACACAGAACTGCTTTGTCATGGTATTTGTTCTAATTTAGATGTAAAGCTTTGAATTCCAAGAAGAGGTTCTTGAAAGCCGGTTAGACGTTAGTCTGGTACTGTTTCAGGTGTAACTGTAAACAGAAACCTCAGCTGGGGATGACAAACAAAACACCCTGCCCAAAAGTGTTGTCAGGTTAACTGAGACTGACCCTAGATTTGTAAACTAAACAGAAGCATTCTATTTAAATACGTAACTTGCTGTATTGCATGCTCCATATGATATGGCTACGTGATGTTTTTAAAAGATAAAAATCAGATTATCTTCAACTGTGTCACCAGATGGTGTGTAATGGGCAATAGAATTAAGGATTATGAGACCTAACTTTCACCCTTAGGTAACCTGACTTGACAAAACCTGTGTGCTTTATAAAAACAAAATATTCAGAGACTGAATGGATGGTGGAATTGTTTTTTTCCTATCCACAGAAATTCTTCTTGCCCAGGAAACAAGTTCATATATGTTGCTGGAGGATGGAGCATGCAATCAACGGAACTCCTACCTTGTTCTTGCTACTCTTTGCACTTTTAAAATTTAATGTTAAAACCAAAGTTTCTCTAAAAAAAGGCTTTCTTCAGCCTTATTGAAACTTCAGCCTTGGCAGCATCCTTTGTGGTCGCTGTACACTAGAAAGGACTGAAATAAATCCATGAAAACCCAATTAGCCCCTTAGAATGGAAGGCCAAGCTGTAAGTGATCTGGAGAAGACACAAGTAATGTGACTTGCTCCCTGCCTTACCTACCTGTGTGTAGGGTGTGGAACTCCTAGAAAGCAGAAGAACTAGCAAGGAGGGCAGGAATCAGGGCCGGAATCACCACTGGAGCGGAGAAGCAGAATGGGACACCTGGGTGGCCGCATGTTCCCCTCTCTCTGGATCTGCTGGTGACGTGGCCAGGGACTGTCAATGGGAGCAATGCCATTGCTCTGAAATGCCCTTGTGCTGGACAGCAGTACTGACATCTCGTTCAGAGGGCAAAGCCCCTACCTGCCTGACCCTTGCTGCAGGCTGGTGCTGCTTCAAAGAGTGCAGTAGGGCTGCGACTGCAGGCTCGCCAACAACAATGGAAAATATGCATTTATGCCTTTGTTTTCTAACAGCCAGGAGGCCTACAAATAGATACACTTGTGAAATGCATGCAAATTTAAATTCTGGAGAGACGCATTTGGTTGCAAGAGAAGAGCTGCTTGCCTGGAGCACTGGCAACACGGTGCCTTTAAATTGATGCATTAATGGGAGACATTTAAATAATGCAAAGGGGTAAACTAGGCTGAGTTATATGTGGTTTTAGCTATGTGACTCTTACCACCTTTTATGGACATCTCTTATCTGAAGTCCTGCACAATTATCCCCAAGGGCACATATTAACCCCGTAAAAGAGAGGATATCTACAGTTACGCATCAGACATTACGTATCTGTGCAATGGCTGTGGTTGGCTTTGGCCAGGGACGGTGCTTTGTTGGAGCTGATGCTGGTAGCTGGATAACGGGTAGCAGGGCTGGCTTTCTTTTCCATGAAAGAGAGCAAAACTCTTCAGGCGCTGTGATTAACCCATAGCATTAATAAAGCACTCGTATCATTCTGCAGTAATGAGGCGTTGTTTTGTAAAGGAAAAAAAAACAAAACAGCCCTTCGTCTGAAGGCTGCAGGGCTGGCCCTGCTCTGTATGACAGAGGCTGGGGGACCTTGGGCTGTGCTGTGGGCCCACATAGCACTGCCATCACCTCCCTGCCTGCAGTGCTGCCACAGGCATCCCCTGCTTCCTCAGCAGCAGGGTGGGCTATGGCACCTCCCGGGGGGCTGGTAGGGGCTGTGCAGCTTACAGGAAGAGGCTGTGCAAACCAATGTGTACTATGTACGGCAGGCCTATGAGAAAGTTATTGACTGGAGTGCTGCATGGAGAAGTGAGTTGCTGTTGTGTTATCTGGTGCTTGGCTGCCGTTCTCTCGGGCTGGCTGTGGCTGCAGCTGCCGGATCTCCCTCAGATTCATTAATCAGGTGAAGCTGCAAGTCCTGGCTTGAATATCTGCCCTGGCCTCTGTGCCTGTCCAGATCCACGTTGGGGAAAAGCATAGCTGTGCAGTGGGAGAGGTGAGCCCCACGCTGCTGTGAGGCGGCCTTGACAAGTGTGCTTTGGAGCTTGTTCTAGAGCTGCTGAGGCTGCGTCCGCCTCCATGATCCCACGCGACAGCTCCTGGTGTCAGAGCGAGCACTCAGCCTTCCTGAGTTACCAAGGGATGACAAATGTCTCTGGTTTGACATACAAGATGACACCTCAGGAGGGGTGAAGCTGGAAGGAAGCCCTGGCTGAAAGTCAGCCAGAACTTCACAGCCACAGCCATGCCCTGCTACCCCTGGGAAAGGGCCTTGTAACCTGCTTGGCCTTGCGCTTGACGGAAGCAGGGAGGGGAAAATTCTCTACTGGGGGACAGGTGGGAGCTGCTGGCTTCTAGTGGCAGGTCTTTGGAAGAGTGACGGCCTTGGTTTTTGCTCTGGCCTCTTGGAGCCCTGACATGAGAGGCCAGAAAGATACAGCAGTGGTAATGAGGAGACTGCAGGTGGTTCTGAACCGATGTATTTTATGTCACTTGCTCTTCGTTCTCTTTAATTAAGAAGTTGATTTCTATGATAGTCTGAGCTCAGCAGCTTTCTTCTATTCTTTTTCTTCTGTTTTCTTTCTCCACAACTGTGTTTATTTCTCAGGAGGTAAGAACAGATAGAAATATGTAATTACAAAAAAAAAAAAAAAAATTCTTTGAACTTATAAAATGCAGGTTCCTTAAATTATGCAGTTAAAGGATAAAGAAAATCAGAGAGCAATTTTAACAAATTGCCCTTAACTGGATTGCACAAACAAACCTCTCATAAGAAATCTTAGAAAGGTGTGTTTGAGGGTGTAATCTTAGCTTGTGGCTAAGTAGAGTTAAACTCGTTTTTCAAGTTGGTTATGTATAACTTTCTCATGCTAAAGATTGTGAGCATTCCAGAAGGAAAACAGTTTGTCTGTGGCATGAGTTTGATGGTAAATGTTGATTATTTCCAGTAATTCTGGCCCCTGATCCACATATGGCATTTTATAAAATGACTTTCTTTTAGATCTGCTCTCTCATCAGCCGAGTTGTAAAATACAAATGTATATATAACTTTTATAAATAGCCAAATAGTGCAGTTTTCAAATGAACCTGAACGTACAAGTTCACTCACAATCTGCTCACACTTCCAAGAATGCTCTTCGTCCTTCCCAGATGGAAAACAACGTGTAGCTTTTACATGTGTGAAATACTGTCATACCAAGAATTCCCTTTTCAGTGAATGTCACTATCCCACTCTTGTGTTCCAAGGCCCTAGCAAGTTTCTGAGTAGCTTTTGTAGGGTGGGCTTACCAATATCCAGCATGTATTATTTGTATTGAAATTTATGTAATATATGCAAATAATGTAAACATTAGAAGAACTACAAAATATGAATGTAAGGAAGGGTGATACCTACAAAACTGTTCTGCGTAACAGTCAAGCTTATGTACATAAGAGAACTGTTGGTGCTCTATTACAGTTTAATTTGTTAATGAAACAAGATGGACTGAGCTCCTACTACACCTCTTTGGATGTTTGAGGCTAGGCACAATTAATTTATTTCTACTGTCTGTGTAGGCGTATGCCAGCTAATGTACTGTAAGAGCTTTTATCTTTATGTTCCTAATGAAGAGGGGCAGGTTTTTGGCAACCAGACAAGGATTTTCTGATGACTCATCCTCTCTGGATTGTAAAATACTTTCTTGTAAAATCAAGAAAGAAAAGGAGTTTCTATTAGAAGTGAGCTCGACTGGAATAATTTGTGTCCTTCACAATCAAGCTGCGAAAGAGAAAGAAGAAAGGCTTACCTGCTTGTATTTATTTTTAATTATAATTGGACCTCTGTTGAAAAACAAATAGCATTATTTGAGAGGATATTCTCATGGAAGATAGTAAAGCATCCTTGGAGTAAATACAGTGTAGGCTGTGTTGTCAGGTACCTCACTTCATGGCCCATGGTCACTGTGCTGGTATTTTGATCGCCTTGTTCTCAGTGCAGTGGATTTCTAGAGAAGGAAAAGCAGTCTTCCTCCAGAGTAACTCATACTGCTTGGGTTGTTCTATTCAGCTCCTTGCTATTGAGGAAGAAATGCAGATTACAGGATTGGGCAGAAAGAGGAGCATGAGCTGGATGGGAGTACCTGAGTGAGGAGCTGAATCCATTTTCGCATAAAATTCAGAATAGCTTTCCATTTAAATGACACACTTGTTAATGCCAACAGGGAATATGCTCCAAGATCCAGCTAGTGGACTACTATAGCGACCTTGATAACAAAATAAATAAAAACGATTAAAATATATGATTAATCTGTTTCATTCAGGATTGAGGAGTGAAATCCTACTTTTCATGAAAATATCATTGTCACTTTATGTCAGAGTACCTGTATGTGTTCTTATGCACTCACACCCCTATGCATACACCCTCCTGCTCGCATACTTGTCATCTCTTTCTGTGTAGGAGAAACTGGAGAGTTTGGGCAGTTTGAGGGGACACCCGTTAATGAGCTCCTGCACCCCTTCTTTGTGCTCTGTCACAGTTCTTTTCCTGAGTGACTTCTCAGGCTACAAAGCTACTGCTCCCTCTTATTAAGGTGATGTTTATGCAATCCAGAGTTGATTAAAATCAAGGATTTAAATTAATCACTATTAAAATCAGCAAACAGAGCATTTTGATTTAAATAATTAAGTGTAGTGTTGTCTTGTATTTTTGCTTTCGGGTTACTTTCCTAAACAAAGGCTCAATTTTACTGGTCAGTATCATTTGCTAACCAGAGCTTTTTGTTAAACAGAATTGGGTTTCGTTAAACACTTGTGCACAGATTACCATGCATTTATTCACATGCCACATTTTTACAGTCTTATTACGGTAGAAAATAGAAAATCACCTTTCTTAACAGGAATAATAGATTAAAAAAAAATCTTGTGATTTGTGCGTAGCAAAATTTTGTAATTTGAATTCAATTGCAATGTACAAAAGCAATATTTAAAGACTGCTTTAAATTTTTAAAGAAATTTAATTATGTTTGACATTCTGGCATACAAGGAAAAAATATGGATCTTGGAACATATTGTGCTTTTAAACCTGATGTGTTGCACAAAACTTGTACCATGGTGTTGTGCTGATTGTTGCTGGACACCACATACTTCAAGTTTCTTGAGCTACTGATGCCTGCTGTTGCACATCTCAATTTTCTTAATGGGTTAAAAGAAGAAAACAAACTTTTCTGCTTTCTTAATTGTTTTCTTAACTTGCAGTGAATTAATTATGAAATGAACTAGCTGAAAATTAAAACAATTGTTGCCGTATCTGTAGAAAAAATACTGTTGAAGAGGGGGAAAAAACAAAAAAAGGATAAAGCATAAGGATAAAGTATTTTGGATGCCCAGGCAGTGCTAGCTATCCACTCAGTGGTTTAGCTTTCTCCAGTAAAAGTAAGAGATTAAATGGTGACATACATACAGCTTGCATATAATATGAAATCACAAAAACATTCAAAGAAAAGTTTAGATGAAGATAAAACGTAATATAGGTTATCATTACGTTAGAGTATTATTTAAATGACCAATGATGCACTGAATAGAAGAGTTTGTTTTTTGGTAATGCATATTTAAGCTTCTTTTTTAACATTGTCTTTTAGATGTATGCTGATACATTCCTCATCTGTCACTTAAAAATTAGGATTCCTGTCATATTCACCCTGGCACCTATGAAACTTTCACATCTCTTTTGGCAACAGATTGCTGTCCGTGACAGTCTCACTTGAACATTGTGCTCATCTGATCCATTGTGGTCTGTGTTCTGAAGGTAGCGCCAGGAGTTGTGGGTGGAGTCGCAGAACAAAAGATTAAAGGATTATATATTCTTAACCACTGTATTGGAGCACGTGAATTAGTGGGTCATAGCTACCGCACAGAAAATAAGAATGCTGATTGAGGGATTTCAATTAAGGGATG
Organism: Phasianus colchicus; assembly: GCF_987193195.1. NCBI lineage: Eukaryota > Metazoa > Chordata > Aves > Galliformes > Phasianidae > Phasianus > Phasianus colchicus. The sequence goes on along the minus strand of NC_143440.1, from coordinate 8,872,948 downwards.
TAAATCATAAAGTTGGGTTTGTCTTGCCCTAAATTACAAAAAAAAAAAAACCAGTCAAATTCAGATAGTACACACTCCAAAACATTGTTTAAATGTTCTCTTTCACTGATTACTCATAAAAGGGCTGCTAAGACAGCAAGTCGGTAACGCAGCTCTTTGGAATTGCAGTGTTTGGTATCATCAGGGAAGCTGTGCAGCAGAGATGGGAACTTGCTCCGTTTATGATGTCTGTGTTTTCTGCTGTTTCTTAATTGTAAGATTTTCTTCTGTGGTAAGCATGGCTGGGGAATGGGCGATGGATTAAATTTTATTCCAATTTATCTGTCTTCAGTTGTTTTATCTGTTAAAATGGGTCTCTAAAGGTTAACAGTCGTTTGGCATTTTCCCCTTTGCTCTCCTACTCCGTAGGAAAAGTTAGCAGCTTGCACGTGCAGCGAGTCAAAGATAGCTGGTTGTATTTTTCCATACCTGCAAAATGAGATGTTATCTGGATTCATGTCTGCTGCTGGAAAATTTTAAGTTTAAAATTAAGTTAGATTTCCATATGCTTTAAAGTGATAGTTCTTGAATCCCAAAGCTTTCGTTCTGCTTTGCCTCCTCTCAGCTCACAGTCAGCAAAAGGCCTCGAGTGCTGCACACCCCCTGTGCTATGGGGTTGCTTCCTGCCCCATGAGGCGTGGAATAAAAGCTCAGGACAAAAGGCAGTGGTGCGGGTGCCAGCGGTGCTTTTATGCTGAGGCTGAGGGGATGGATACACGCTGAGACACAGGCGCTGCCTGTGCCAGCTTTGCCTGTGTGCCTGCAAGGTCCTCACTGCGGCTCTGCCTGAAACCTGCTGGGTGAAGTCTCCTGCTCAGCCCTCCTACTGCAATCCAGGGGTAGGTTTTAGCAGTCACACAAACAGTGGGCTTCCAACAAGTGAAGCTGGCCACTGAAACACCCCTGGGGACTTGCTACCCCAGTGCCTTTTCAGAAACAGCCTGTGGCCTCACGCTGTTGAGGACTGTGCTTCACATTTGGGAGTTTTTGTAGGGGTGCTCACGTCTGTAACATACTTTGAATAGCCTCTACCTGTATGGGAGTTGTCTTCTACCTGAAAACAAGGAGAAGGGAAATGAGCTGAGTTTGTTGAGCTCTTCTTCTCTCCCAGACAAGAGGATCTGATTTCCTTCCTGATTACTTTTTTTTTTTTTTTTTTTAAAGTAGAACTCCGCAGCTTTCTATAAGCAGACAAACTATTTCTGGAATGCAACACCTGCACAAAGAAAATGAATTACCACGTGCCAGAACTGTTGGGTAAACACTGTGCTGTGTGGGTAACTCAACGAAAGTTGTGCAGCAAACCATAAACATCTGTAAAACATTTGAAATTGTGGCTAAGCGTTGGGGCTGCTTGAATCCTATGGCCTTTGTTGTAATTGACTGTTCCACAATATGTAATCAATGGTGAGAGTAGAGAAAGGTCTATTTTATTAAAGATGTGAGAATGGCTGATGCTGTACAGGCTGATGCTACCTGTACGACTCCGGGACGCATGTGTTTATCTCCTCCTTCTGGAATGCCTTTACTTGTCCCTGTATGCTTCCCTCTGTGGCTCAGTGAAGAATGGGAATGAGGGCAGCGAGTCCAGCCTGAACTGCAGAAATGTGTTACTTTTTTTGTTGTTTAATTCCTTGGGGAAGCACTGAGAGGATTCAAGTCATTCAGTGAGCTTTGTTCAGCTGAGCTGAACTCTGACAAAACTCGCCGTGTGTGCTTTTAGTGAACCCCGGGCCTAATCCTAAATCTTTTGAGTTCAGTGACAGGCTGGAGCGTCCAAGAAGTGAATCATCGGCTGCGCCTTAGCCGCCACAATGACGCCGCGCGGGGCATCGTCCCCCGGCCTGCTCTGCGAGTGACTGAGTGCGGTCTCGCACAGGAGCTGTGGCTGGGGCAGATCCAGCCGTGGCTGTGCAGAGCAGGCAGATGGGTGCCTACGTCGCCCGCTTCTTGCCCCCCCCCGTGCCAGGTTTCTAAAGCCCTCTGCTTCCTGGGAGGCACCAAACCGGGGGTCGTGCTCTGAAAAGAGCGGAGTGCCCGGCCTGCCCTGCTTTTCAGAAAAGCTGGCACCGAGCGCCGATGCGGAGCCTCTCTGGCGATGCTGGGAAGGACGTCGCCTTCCCACACAGTGCGCCGGGTTAGCGCTGTTTGCTTTGCAGGGCTTGCAAAACATTGTGAGGGAGAACAAAGGCGAAACCCCCAACTCCGGTTTTACAGATCCTGTGGGGGAGGGGCCTTTCCCTTTTTAAAGATTCAGTTCAGGCATTGTCAAAAGAAATAAATAAAGCAACATCATTTAAAAGCTTTTGGAACAATAGTCTCTTCCACTTCCCTCCCTCATTGTGAGCCCCGGGTCCAGCTTTTGTTTATTTTGTGTTGCCAGCCTCGCCGTGCCTGATTGGTCGGTGTCTGATTTCATTCCTATGGGTGATGTCAAAAGCTGACCCAGAAGTTCTCTGCGAGTTTGCTTTTAGCTCTTAGTTGTTGTTTTTGTGCGTGTACCCGTGTGCACAAGAGCACTTTTCAGTCCTAAGAGGATTCTGTTACAGGCTGAATATTATTCAGCTGCGAAACTAATAAGGAATAATATTTGTGTCAGGAACTGCACAGCTTGTTTCCTACAAATACTGGGAATAGCAAGCAGTTCAGGCACCGTGAACTTAGAGTTGTAATTAATGTTAATTATAGTTCTGGCATTACCTTAAGAATAAAGGGAAATGTGAAACTGTATCAAGATTTCATAAGCCGTAACTGAAAATCAGGCTAATTAGTTGGAAAGACTTTGCATTCATTCACATGTAGCAGTGCTACCAATTATTTGTGTAGCTGTAACACCCATCTTTATTTAACATCATTTTCATTGGTTGTCAAACTGACAATTTAAATAGGAGGCTTGCAGAGGTGTGCAAGTGGTGTTTAAGCTTTTTTTTTTTTTTTTTTTTTTTTTGTGCTGGATCTGCAAATAATTCTATCTGAGTTAAACTTTGTTTTCCATTTCTCCAGCCTTAACACTTGGATATTTTTCCTTCAGCAGCCTCTGACCCTCTCCTGCGTTTCTCTGTGTTAGATAAGTAAAGATGAGCGTTACTTTATAAGGACATAGTTTCGTACCCTCATACTCTGTTAGCGTACAGTCGAGTTGCTTGTATAAACAGGAACAGTTTTGCTTACTTTCCAGTTTGTTCAAATGTCAGTGTAAGGTTCTTGAGTTGCCTTTGACCCCTTCTTCCCCCCACATCCCCCCCCAAGTATCTTTTCACCTCCTCATTCCCTTGCATCTAGGGAGTGGCGTTGTGCAACCCCTCAGCCACCAGCAATACAAGTGTGTAGCTGGGTCCATTGCCATGCTTTGTATTGCACAAGAAGGTGTGCTTAACGTCTTCCCATAACACAAAACACCGTGTTTCAGCCTGGAAGATCACTGTAAAATTTCCTGCTCTGTCTCTCTCTGTTTCTGGCAGAGATTCGTTGGCTGTGTCAGATTTTATAGGAAAACAGAGTTGATCAGGATTTTATTTAAGCAAAATGAAACGTCTCTCTAGCTTTGCAATTATGCGTCCAGCAAAACATCCCTTTCTCTTGCCTGTAGTCTTTTCTGAATGGTCGAGGTAAACAGAACTCTTACCCTCATCCTCCTTGGAAGCAGGAAACTTTGAAATGTGGATTCTTCAGAAAGAGTCCAAGATCAAGGAAAAATGCAAAACTGAAGTGCTTTTCTTCTGAAAAATAAGTCATTGCCCGGATTCAGGCGCGTTATTTCAATGCCTGTAGCTTCCATTTATGGGAGCTCCATGTTCTCAGCAGACACCGCTCAGTTTGGGCAGCCTGCAGCAGGCCCACTGCAGCTTCCCAGGTTGTGATTGTGGCAGCTGGCCCTCCAATCACCTTGGTACTCATTGGGCTCCTGTCCTCGGCTGGGACCTGCTAGTGTCCGGGGCCCAGAGTTGGCCTCAGTGTATGGCAGCTCTCACAGAGGGCCACTCCGTGCCCGCTGGCTGAGAGCAGACCCTGCTGTATGAGTAGCACGAGCTTCACAAAGGATTTGCTAGCTGATGGTGCCCCCAGCTCTGCTGGAAATACTATGAAGGAAAAAATGATTTTATCTGCCTTCTGAATCTGTTTTAAATGCTGTGCTTTTTATGATTTCCATATGATTCTTGGGGATTTAAACATCAAAAGACTCAGATTATCCTAATTGGTGTAAGAGGTTGAAAAGGTTTTCTTCGTGCTGGACTTAAATAGGGTTCCTGCTTGGCTGCTTTGCGATGACTTAGTCCTTTTGTGACATGAAAGGCAGTTGCAGTTAAGCAGATTCCCTCTTTTTTTGCTTAATAAACTGAAATAACTACGTCGTTGAGCATTAAAACGCAGAAGCATGGTGCATTTTTAAAGCTTCCAGAAATAGCCCGCAATGCATTGCAGAAATGATCGAAGCCATACTTGTAGCAAAACACACTTGGTAACAGGCTCTGGATCAGTTTGAGGGCTGATTTACTGCCAGGTCTGTGTTTGCCCTCCTCTTCATAAACTATCGGGTACGGATGGGGAATGAGGAAGACTTTTTAGAAACTTTTTTTGAGCAGAGAGGAAAACCCCCTAGATTTCAAAGCTCGGGAACTATCTGTAATTACTTTCACTGTCAAGTAGAAAACCACCCTTTTATCTTGAAGGTAGTTTTTCTCCAGAGAAAGATCATTCCCGGGTTGCTGCTCGCACACAATGGCTCACCTCCCTGCACAGATGGCCGGGTGTGGGGCTGCTACCTGCCTCAGCTCCACCAGTGCCATGTGCAGGGAACGCTCCCCAGGGCCCAGCAGCCCCGCCGTGCAGTGGTGCTGGCACAGTGCCCCTCCTTTGGTACAGACTGAAACTGAAATGAGGATCCACCACATCTCTCTGCCCTGGCTCTGGTGCCTGGCACCTGGGCTTTGGACTGTGCGTTCCTCTACAAAGTGGATTAGAAATTCCCCTCCCTCTGGTAGTTCGGTGTCTGGGTATAAGTTTCCATATTAGATGGAGGTCTAAATGCTAGGTTAGGCTCTAACTTCTGTTTACTTCCTGGTGAATTACTGGGTAAACACTTGAGGTAAATGTAAGCTCTGCTGCTTCAGTCATTGCTGAGAGCCTAACGTACTGATTTGTTTTCCCTCGCCTCGATTTTACACTCAGCCATGCTTGCTGAAGGCGCTTGGAGTGAGCCATGTTTAGCCTGCTCACCACTAGCAACATCCTCTTGAGAAAATGTGTACCAGAACCTGTTTTGGCAAAGAAAATACTGTTCTGCTTGCAATACATTTGTGGTTTTGGATAAAATGACAAGCAAAAGAGTAGAACGGAAAAAGGAGGATGGGAGAGAGGTGAAGTTGGGCATCTGTGCACTCAGGGTAGATTTTCAGCATTTCAGTAGTTGTTTTGTTGTGCCGTAGCTACTAAGCTATCTCTGTAAAACATTTACTTCTTTTGCTTTAATCACACCCTTCACCAAATGTTTGCTTTGCACATGAAACGAAGCCATCCTTAAGACCATAATGAAACCATTGGTTAGCATTCATTTTTTAAAAAGCAAAAACCAAAATTAAGTTAAACATTAAAACATCAATCGAGATGGAAAGTAATGGCAGAGTTACTAATGTGGAGAACTCAGTGCATATCTTAAATCGAATCTGCAGTGTTCTCCACAGATTTTAACTGCTTTTGGCTTCATCAGGTCTGATGTCACAGCAGCTTCCTAATGTGTCTAACAAGAGAGAGTTTCTATTATCTGCTTACTGTTCTTTTGATTTCTGATTTCTACCTTGTGGTGTGTAGTTACTGAACTATTCCTGCACTTACGTGCATTTACTTACATATTTAAAGCTTGCTTTTTCCTTTCCCCTTCAGGAAAGTAAGTCATTGAAAGGGAAAGAGATAGGAATGGATAATTTATATAGCAGAAAAAGTAAATACAAAATAGAATCCTACAGTCGTTTATGCAACAACCATCTTCAAGAATGGAAAAAGAGTGGAGTGGAAAAGCAATTGGAATTTATGTGAAACTCTCAGTGGGCTCATAGACACAGATAAAGATTCAGTGCTAAATGCCTGGAAAGAACATTTCCTAATTTTTGCCTTAAGAATAATTACTTGCAGGACTAAGGACATTAGAATTGTGGGAGAAAAGCTAGAAAGATGAGAAAGGAGAAGATAGAGGGATACAGATACTCAGATTTTGGCATGTTTTTCATAGGAAAAGTTTTCACTTACTAACAAAATACTGTACATGCAGTCCCGAGTCTCTGGGAAAGAAATCTCAGTGTTTTACTGTGAAGCAGAGAAGGCTGACAGAATTTCAGAAGCTTGAGCGAGCTTATAAAGTATGCCTGGGAAAGTCCCTCATGCAAATCATTCATAATCACATTTGTCCAATTCTAAAAGCCAAACTCCCTGAAAACGAGAGCAACTTTGTTGGAATAAGATGCAGAAATTAAATGTTCTGTGCTCCACAGTGAGTATGAGGTCACTGATGAGCTCTGATATTTTCTTCACTTTGCAGAATTCAGCTCAACATATTTCACAGCTGTGTGTTTGTGTATGATGGTGTATACCTATTTGCTTCTTCTTTGTTCCTTAATATTCCTGTGAAATGAGTTTATGTATTCAGAGAACTCTGGATGCATTGCCAACGCTGTGTGCCTCAATAGCCATTTCTTGGGCTAGGCAGAGGTGAGTATGTCTGATACAAAGGCTATTTGTGCGGAGTATCGCGTGTGTCCTAGGCTGCTTTTTAAGTGTTGTATAATCAGCTGAATTCACAGTGAAACTGGCGGGAACTGTTCAGAATCTCCTCTCCCTGGAGATGCCTGGTGATGGACAATCGGTGTCCCAACTCTTGGACAGCTGCACAGTGAATGCACAGTTAGCTCAGAGTTGCTGCTGATAGTCCTTTACAAGCTTTGTTACGTGGATGAGAAGAAAGAGGAGACTAGGCGTGTGGTGTTGCAAGCTGAGGTGCCCTTTCCCTACTTGGAGTATGCCGAAAGCCTAAGGGGAAGGTTTTCTGCCAGTTTCTTCCCAAAGTAGTGGAGGGTGCAAGGCAACAAGAAGCCACTTGATGTGCAGAATAAGGATGCCCACCTGGTCCCAGTGTGCAGCTCCACTTTCTGGCTTTGGTGTGAAATCTCTCTGAACTCGGGAGTTGCTGAAGTGAAATTATGCACTGCATCTTGGATCAGTCCTGGCTGTGAGTTGGTACGTACATGATGGCAAAGGCAGGAGCCTCCTAGAAGATCCCATTCACATTTTAGGAGCTGGAAAACATCCTTCTTGTCTTTGAGACTTCACCCTCTGTTTCTGATGCTGAGTGCTCTGCAGCCAATTTTGCTTGGTGTCACCAAAGCCCATGTACGCTTTGTTGTCACCCTTGACCTGCTAAAATGTCTGAAGTCGTTTGAAGAAAGCAGTACTGGATTTGAGGATTGAAGGCTTGAGGATTATTTCAAAATGTACTGTAAATGTATTGTAGCAAATCCTCAAGGCGTTCTCATTCTTTTACTTATGTTTTCTGCATCAGTTGTCAAGCCATGATGCTTCCAGCCAGAGGGAGGGGAGCTGTGATTCAAGTTAATATTCTGTCCTTTGAGGGTTTAAACTTTTTTCTCTCATCATGGCACCTAGGAAGGTGTGTAGTATTCAAATTCAGCTGAATCCTCCTTCATTTTACTCTTTAGCTGATCCATGGTGGTTTCTGAGGGAGAATCACGCCTTGTTTCAGAAATTCCAAGTTTCTGCAGTTTTCTGCAGTCCTTGAACATTCTTCTCACAAGTCTTGATAGGTCAGCAGTCCTTCTGGGAAGGGCTTTGTTTTTGAGGAAGGGGATGTCAGAAATACAAAGCACTTTTCCCCAAGTTACCGTTTTTCTTTTTGCAGCTGATGAGTAAAGAAGATTGCACAACCTCTTTCAGGCACAGATGGAATCTAAAAGATTAATTTTCCAGTTCTGCCATAAGTCAGTTCTCAATTCTTTCAATAGCAAAATGGTCTCCTGACCCTTGTGTGCTGTGAAGCATATCCCCTACTTGTGCTATTCCTCTATAACAGTAGCACGGTTGCCTGCCTGGACTTCAGGACAGTGGGCCTGTGTGTGATGGCTGGCCATCTGTTCCTGGCTGGATCAAGTGCAGGGAGATGGTGGGCATCAGCGTGCACAAGCACCAGGTTCCCCTCCACCTGCCTCTGCAGCCCAGGGAGAAAGACACAGACAGGGAGTTACAGAGCGATCCGCAGATCTTCCTCTGTGAAGGGTGTGTTAGAGATTGAAAGTCGGAAAGAATTCTGGCCTTGCAGTATCTGTTGTCAGTGTTGATGTGTTGCGGGTATAGTTCTCCTGGAGAATGATCTCCTCTGTCAACTTGTGACATATGGTGGGTGCTCTTGGTGCATAGGGAAGGGTCAGAATAGCCCTATGTGTCCTGACTGTGGGAGGTGGGTAAAGGCATCCCAGGAAGGGCTTGGAAACTGGGGAGCCATGGAGACCTTTGCTCCTGTTCTGTGAGTTTTTTGTGAGTATACAGTTGGGAACAAAACAAATCTTAAGGTCAGAGCTCTAAGCTGATGCAGTCATTCCCACAGTGTTGTGCAATACATAACCCTTCTTCTACATGGACATCAGTAGCTTGTAATCAGGATTTTGCTAGGTTCTTCTATCTTCCTGATAGATTCCAGCATGCACGTGCAGGAATCAAGACTTGACGTACCCACTTTCTGTAAAATCCTGGAAGTGGCATCTGTGATAGCCTACATTAACAAACATGGCTCTTGATCCTGTGATAGCAGCAGGTTCCATGGTGCTTGGCACCACCTGCTCTCTGCCTTCAACCCCTGTTTGCAAACCAGTCTGAGCATGCAGTTCAGCGACTCCCAGGGCCCTAGCAAGGCTGAGTAAGCCTCCGGTCCTGGAGGGTGTCTGTGGAGTCAAGGTTCAAATCCTCTTGTAAAGCAGTAGGAAACACAGCAGATGAAGTCTCAGCATGATGCTAATATCTTGTATCTGAAGCACTGCTGTGTTTTTGTACTGTTATGGCCTCTTAAGACATGAGATACCATCCTGGGGAGCAAGGTTCAGGTCCTCTTGAGGCATGCTCATCTGGGCTTGCCTCTGAAGCTACAGCTATGAGGGGTCCCTCTGTACAGCAGTGGCCTATGCCTTTTCATGGGAGCAGCTCCCATCGTGCTGTGCTCATCTCTGATCCAGCCTGCAGTGCTTTCCTGCATGAAGGCTCTAGAGGGGTACTCAGAGGGCATCCGCAGTTGGGCCCTGCAGCACGGAGCCTGGGCTGCCAGCTGGGCCACCGTGGCACAGAAGCGTACAGCATTTGTTTGGGTGTGTGAAAGGCTGGTAAGGCCACAGCTTCACAGCCAGCAGGCAGTACAGGCTTCTGGTAGGCAAACTGTATCGCTTAGGGTTTTGATATCCTTTTTTATCTGTCTGTAACAGTCACCTGTGACTTTATGATCTCCCAGCTGGATTAATATGAGGTTATATAGGCAGTTCATTTATGGTGGCCTTTGAATGGCACTAAACACGTGAGGAGGTTCAAAATGCCACCAGACGCTTGTGCTGGGCTTGCATAAGCTCCAGTTCTTTGGTTTCAAATACGTGCTTATCTGGAAGCATGCATGTGACTGACTTGAACAACGCTAAATTTCACATTTGCTTCTTCCGTACAGGCGTTTGCCTATAGGGCCCTGAGTCTTTTGGGGCTCAGCTGTATGTCTTGCAAGTGGCCGCTGTCACTACAGTGTACAAGATTCACAAGGATATGTCTGCAGCCGCGCCTGTGGTACATAATTTACGTGTAATTGGTTAAAAATTGTTACCTGTTTGAGTTAAATTTCCTGATGCAAAGCAGAACAGCTCATAATGTTCACCCTCCATCTGCTGTCATTTATAATTAGACTGTAAACTCCTCAGAGCAAAAGCTTGCTGTTCCTCCTCTGTGCACCTACAGTGCCAAACACACTGCAGCCTTGATGTTAGTTGAGTTGCCATTAATAATAAATAGAGAGTAAAAGGAGAATGTGTAAATGCATCCAAACGTGTAGTGGCGCTTTTAAGTATAATTGTTATCGCTGGAAATCTCTGCGTGTCTGGCAGCTGGGCTGCGCTTCCAGAGTCCCTGAGTAATTGGGATTTGCATGTTCTGCTGGTCTGCAGAGCCTGCTGCAGAGGGGTGCTGCCTAGCGTACCGACACAGGAGCACAGGGCATGGCTACCACCAAGGGAAGGCAAACTGGGCGCTTTGCCTTTGGCCCGCTCTCAGTGAGACTTAAGGATGCCCAAGCTCTTTAGATGAGGATCTGGCCCAAGGTTAAGTAACTTCCAGTGGTTAACCTGTAAAGGCTGAGCGAGCCTGCAGGGTGCACGCACACCGGGGGGCTGTGTAGCAACCGTGGTGCCGCAGAGTCTCGTGCAGGACCTGCAGCTGGGAGCAGGCTCCCACAGGTACTTATCTTGTCTCACCTACTAATTTGTTACGATCAGACCTTGGCATTTGTGTGTTCTCTGCTTTGTTTCCATCTGGCTTTGATTATTTATTTGGATTGTTTCATATTTGCAGTAATATTTGTTCTATTAGGCTTTTTCCTTGCCAGTTTTAGAAGCAGCAGTACCAATTCTGAAAGCAGGATATTTGGGGCTTGTGACTGACTATATTCATGTAACTCAAGCAATTACTACTTATGGTGTTAATGCTGTAAATGCTGGAGATGAGTAATTTGGGTAGAGTCTATCAGAGAACCTTGTTACAGGTGGCTACTGGTGGGCTGTTGTGACTGTGAGCAGTGCCTCAACTGAGAATTTCTTAACTTCCCTTGCTTATTATTATTTTTTTTAATTTTTAACTTTTACCCTTCAGATGTGTGGGTTTTTTTTTTGTTTATTTGTTTGTTCCCCCCCTTCAGTGAATTGTTCCCTTACATTCTGAATGTTATTGACGCTCCCTTCTATTCTTGCTGTGAGAATTCTTTAATTTCATGTTCCCAGAAAAATGGTGTTTTAGTTTGAGTCAGCTGCGAGGAGAGGTGGAAAAGTGTGGAGTGAGAATAAGAATCATTTAGTAATTGCAGCTGTGGAGCAGAAATAAATCAAGATGGCAGAAAGGTGGGTTTGAGAGGGAAAGAAAATGGAAGAGTTTCTTACATGGTTGTTAAATCCATCTATTGAATTGCAGCGGCGGCGTCCAAAAATATATATTCCCTTTTAAAAAGAAAAACGTATTAGTAAAACAGCATGTAATACAGCGTATTCCATGCATAGCAGAAATAAAACCACCTTTGAGCTCTGACAACAAATGTACTCGCAAAAGCAACAGTCATGTTGATCTGAAATTTCACACACTTATCTACTGTCGCATCTGACCGTGGTGCAGTGACATTAAACCAGGAAAAGCTGTTCAGAAAATAATTCAAAAGTGAATCTTGGATCTAAGTCATACATGTTTCTCTACCAAGAGCCCAACTTACTTCTACTATAATGTTCATCAACCATTTTTTTTCAAGCATTTTTTTTATGCTTTCAAATAACATTTTTTAAAAAGTCATTTGAGGAATCCAGCTACTAGTCTAAGAAGAAAGCCAAAGTACTTGCATTTCCCTGGATCATTTCCTGGCTCGTTCCCTTTCTGGGTCATTCTTTTTTGCCTGGGTCCCTCTCTCCCTTTTCTTCATACTTATTCAGCGGTAAAAAAACGTACTCAAATGAAATACGTTTGCTTAGGATTTTCAAGGATTTTACTGGCAGTAAGTAGAAAAAGGCCTGCTTGGTTTTGAAGGCAGTGGATCGTAGCCTGATTGAGCTTCTCAGCACAGGAGGTCATGCAAATGCATAAGGCATCGTATAGAAGGGCTTAAATAACCATGTAGCTAGTCAGCATCTTAAGTAGGAGAAGACTCAAGAGGACTATAATACTTGAAGTGTTCATTTCATAAGAGGCACCACTAGAAAGTTCAGGATTGATAGTTAGATGTCTCAGACCAGAGTTTTTTCTGGCTGAATAGTTACGTTTAAAGTCTCATCACCATGAAACCACCCTTAGCCTAATTTGAAAAGTAATGGAGAAGCCGTGCTACAAGTGTTCAGTTTTCCCAATGTCAAAAAGATCCACTGAGTTAATGGAACTTTTGTGAATCATCAACATTATGAAAAACAGAGGTAATTTTAAAGAGCAAATGTGATTTTATTGTAATTTAGAAATATGAATAGTCTGTTAATATTTTTCTGAGCTTGACAAAACATTTTTAGAACTCAGTATAGAACTGAGTGCATGCAATGACTGTCTACCATATGTGGTGAATACCAACTATACTTCATAAACACATTTTGGTACTGTGTGAAATGCTTGTGTTAGGAGCCCAGTTTTTGCAAGGTGTTCTTGACCACTCTGAGCAGAGACACATTTTGTCACGGAAGACATTACTGGAATTTTGTTGTATCATCTCCTCTGGGAAATCTGTAAAAGTGAATATATTTTCATATTTGCTGCAAAACTCTCTCCTGAAAACCTCAGGTAGGATGTTAAAGCTATATCAATACCATTGAGAAACTTCAATGTCTTTCTTTCAGAGAACTTGCAACTTCAATAACGTTGTTCCTAGCAGGGTATTTCTGCTCCTGTTGGGCAGAAGACTGAGCTGTGCTGCAGTGCTTGTGCAATTCCAGGAATAACACGGGCCACGTGCTGCCAGCACAACCACTTCAGGTCTCCTCGAACCTGATTGGAGTCTTACCAAAAAGCAAGCACTGCAGTCAGTTACAGTAGGCAGTTTACATCACCTTGGTGACAGCATCACTTTGCCAGCTTAGATGATCTGGGCACCATTTTCTCAGAGGAGGCTGACCAGGCATGAGGCTGTGACAAGTGAGTGACAGGGCAGCTCCTGGGCCCACAGCATGCAGGCATCTGAATGCACAGCAGCAGTTCCAGCACTGGAAAAAGGAGAAAACATGACCAGGTGTTGGAGCAGTCGCTCACACAGAGCTGAAACAAGCGGGTATGTTCTCTTATTTGTATCCCACCTGCCAGACAGAGGACTGATGGAGGTCCTGAGGGGAGAGCAGTTTGGGATAACATATGTCTGTGAGCTTCCTTTCTATTTCTCTGATTTGCTCTGAGTTTCTCACATTGCTTTGGACAGATTCCTGAAAACCCATTTGTGCTCATTTCCTACCCCCTTCTGCATTTGTCAGGGGTAGCTGCCAGTCCCAGACTGGTGAGCAGTGAAAATCCGCAGCACGGATCTTCATGCTAGTCGTGTGAGTCTGATGCTCCCCTTCCAAGAAAAGCACCAGCTATGGCGTGACACAAGTGTGACTGTGGTGGTGAAAAATGGCAGGGGTCTGCTAAGGTCAGGCACAGACCTGCTCCCACACGCCCAGCCAACCCAGGGAAACCCTGGTGTCCTGGTCTCTGCCTCTTCAAAAGGCACCCCACGTTTGTCAGGGCAGCTTGTGAGAGGCACTTGGTCTGCTGACAAAGCGGGATATAGCGAGATTTTGGATATGCAGGGTGTTCTTCAAGCAGAGAGAGAGGAAGGTGATGATTGCCCGTGAAACTATGACTGGTGAGGAGGGAAGAGCTGCTGTGGGAGAAATGATGGTGTGCTGTGAAACTGGTGTTTCTGTTAGATTCAAAATCTTTAAAGTTCAGTTGTGAGCATTAGCTGCCAGGCTTTGTACTTTTTGTTTGGGTCTTTATATGTATGCTTTGTTTTCTGCTGCCTGGACTGCATCATCTCTACTTTAACTCTGCCGGCGTCCAGTGAAATTGCAATTTTGATGGTTGCCAGCAAAGTTATTTTTGTGGAAAATTGACACCTCCTGAAGTAGGATTAAACTACAGCGAGCAAGGAGTTGAAATAGACTGGAAACATAAGTCAGAGCTTAAGACAGAAATTGCTTCCTCAACAGGTGATAACAACAAGAGAAGTACAGAATAACCACATAACTATTATATTGGGCTTTGAAAATGCTATTGCTGGTCATTGTAGCCTTACTTATGTTTAGCAATTAAAGTATGCCACAGTCTGGGATTGTATCATTGTCTCAGCAGGGCAGTATTTTCTGCTCCTTTCTAGAAGTTGCGAGTCCTGCTCCATAAAAACCCTTACTTCTCAGGAGAATTTGAGATGTCAGAAATAAATTTTTTGTTATGGACAAAATGCAAGCTATAGATCTGTCGTTTTCCAGAGCAGAAAGTCACACTGACAAAGTGAAGCTGATTTCAGTGCATTCACTGTCTGATGGCGTTGGAGGCAAGTATGAGATGGAAAAAAGTAGTTGGAGTGCAAGTGCTTTCTAGTAGTGCTCATTTCCTTACACAGGAGGCTTCCTTTGCACCACACAGATAAACAGCTCACACTTAAAATGTAATTTGGCAGGTAATTTGCTCATAAAACTAATAGTTGGAAAACAAAAAATAATTTTGACAGCTCCTACCCTTGCAAACAAAATCATTACTATGATTTCTTTTTATACACAAAAACACAAGGTGGGGTTTCCAGTATTGGCTTGTGATGTAGACAAGCCAATGTACAAGTTGGGACTAGTTAACATCCTAGGTAGGACCCCAAGTTTCATTTGATCTCATATGCTGGTTTCTGAAATGTCTTTATATTTAGAGTTAGTGAGAACAAGGCTAGGAACCTGGGATGAAATCCTAGCCTTACTGAGGGCTGTGGTGCTGTGATCCCTTCCCCTTCCCCTTCCCTTTCCCCTTCCCCTTCCCCTTCCCCTTCCCCTTCCCCTTCCCCTTCCCCTTCCCCTTCCCCTTCCCCTTCCCCTTCCCCTTCCCCTTCCCTTTCTCTTGTGACTCCTGTTACCAGAACACTGCAGCCTTTCCCAAAGCACGCCTCCCAGTATTATCTCTCCTCTGCTTCCAGGCTCCTCCGGGGCTGATAGACAGTGCCTTACTCCAGCCAAAACAATTGCTAATGGAGACATGAAGAGCTTCATTAAACTTGGAGTGATTATTTGTATGTATAGAGTGGCTTCGTGCTAGCAGGATCAGAGCCCAGAGCTGTATTTCAGTAGTAACACCAAAGCAGAGTTAAACTGTTTTCTCTTGGTTCTATTTGGTAACATTCAGGTGAGCACGAGGCATCTTCACGGTCCAGTTTTTGACTGCCAGGAACAGGTAGCTCCATTAAAGACTGATACATCTTATAAATAATGCTTGGCAGTCTTTCTGAATTTGTAAAAATGAATTTTAGCTAAAATTTAGCCCTTCCAACATAGGTTTGAGAAAGCATGTGTGTGCCTTTGTAGTTACATAAAGAAGTGTTTGTGTGACATCTGCAAAGCAGAGGATAAGCAGACTTAAATGGATGGAAGGTGCCAGCCCCTGGAATCCAGGGGTGTGTTTGGCAGTTGGCATTGCGGGCGTTAGTCGCAAAGCTTGTCTTTTTCTTGCTTCAGAAATGGAGGGCCCTTCTTCAGATTTGTATAAGAAAGGGTTAATCTTGTGGCTATCTCTTGTTTAAGCAAACGCACCTGAGTAAATGAATGAACCTTTTAAGTTACTGTGCCTGTTTTGTACCTTTTAAACAGAATACTTAAATCATTATATAAAACATTTTTTATATAGACGAAAGTCTTATGTTACATACAGACCAGTCAGACGTTGGACCACCCTTCAAATAGCATTGGTTTTCCCTTTCCTGACTGAACTTACACCAAGTTGTTCAAGCAGGTGGCTTTCTGTCACTTTTCCCACCTCACTCCTAAACCAGAGCTGTTAGAGTGAACACTCGTGTTTTTGCAGCCATTGTGGAAAAAATACTTTCATCAAGTAAAGTTAATCAAGAAGGTAATCAAGAAAGGGGAACGTCTGATATTGGAGCAGAAAACCGGTTGCTCATATATCAGGAGTAAAATAAGAGAGCCGTGAGCATGAAGGATTGGAGCTCATTTTGCACATGTCTTTGTGACATGGCCAAATAAATGCCAGTAAAACCAGAGAGGCTTAGGGAGTGGGGAGAATGAAGAGTTTCAGGGCTATGTCTAGACAGAATAGCTTGCTGCCAGGTCTGTCGTATGTATGAGCAGTGGGTCATATGTGGTCCCAGCAGGAAGCTGGTAACATATTAGAGATCAAGGATTTACCTTACTCTAATACTTACAACACTTGGTATGTGGTATTAATAGTTCCAGTTTAGCTTTCGGGGTGAAAAATTGTCATGCTTAAGGATGCTGAGGGAAAGCAGTTTCAGCAAACTACAGGGAAGAGACTGCACGTATGAAAGCCATTGACTGCTTTTACATCACTTGTGTACTCTGAGGTCCATGGGATTGGAACAGTGGCAAAATGACCCATTAAATGCACAAAATGGCCAGCTTCAAAGGTATGCAGGCACCTGTGTCTGTATCCAGGTCTGGACACTGGGGTTATGTGTATGGAAGGATGGGGAGATACGAACACTACCGAGAGCTGACGGAAGGCCAGTGTCTGTTTTCTTTGGAATAGTTTTAGACTAGTTCATAATTTGTGCAGTCACTTGGAAGGTACAGAGGCTCTGTGAAGACTGAATCCCTGTCTGAGCCTCCTTTGGGTGTCAGAGCCTTCAAGGAATAGGCTGTTGTTAGGATAAAGCAAGAATTGCTTCTATTTTTATTTATTTATTTATTTAATCAGTCTTGTATCTATTAAAACCAATTGTCCTGATAGATACGTATGCTAGTTTTCATTCTTCTGTTTGCACACACGGGCAACTGGATGAATTATAGCAAACAACAAAACACCTGCTCTGTAAACACGACCCAAGTGAAATAGTGACTGCAGACCTTGCCCTAAGGGACTATACTGTGGCCTCTATTTGCAAGTCTTGGGGCTGGAGAGCTTCTTTCTGCAACAAACAAGGCCTCGTATTTTCAGTGCCAAAGAGTTGCCCTTTGGACAGCCTGAGCCATTCTGCTTGCTCCAGGACCTCCCATCACAGAGCATTCTTCTGAATGCTGCATGATCGGTAGATGGGTGAAGTATTAACAGTCTGCTTCATGGTATAGCAGCTCTTGCTATAGAAAATACACTGCTGGAATACAGCTATCTACAGTGGCAGGCTGGTAATAGATATTGCTGTTGCCATTTACAAGCAGTGCCTGTCAGGTGGCAGTGGGTGCACAATCTGCTCCTGCTGCTGAGCGCAGTGCTGGCTCGCTGCACAGCCACCTCCTGCAGTCACAAGAAGGATGCTTTCTCTTTCTGAGTGCTGGTAAATATTTTATCCTTTCCTTTGCTTCACGTTGGTAATTAGCAAAAGCAAGTCAGATGTGATTCTCACTGTTCTTCATTCTGCTGAGTGCCAAGTTGAATTTAGAATCATCTTTTTTGGTTAGTAGCACAATACGGTATTTGAGCTGGGTTAAATCCCAGGAACACCCTTGTAATTGAAACCAGCTGGGCATAAATGAGGACTTGCACCTAGGATGAATGTGACTGCTTTGGTATCACACGTGGAAAGAACTGTTTCTTGAACAGCTGTGACTGTAATGAGATTGGGATTCACAACTGGCATGTTAAGATTCACCTACCCAGCACTAACTTGTTAATCAGTGCAGCTCATGAATCATGAGCCACGTGCAGCCCCTCACAAAGCGCCGTGAGCTCGGAGTTGCTGGGCACTGCCTGGATGTGGGTGGGTTGAAGCTGACACTGCCTGTGTGAGAGGTCCTGCAGTGCAGCACGAAGCCGACAGAACCATGGAGGATGGGGAACTCACAGGCGGAGTCTGGTCGGTTGCCCACTGAGGAGGTGTACCATTTTATTCAGCAATAGTTTTCTATTAATAAAAACAGCTTGTGAAAAGAAACATTAGTGGTATTAAATACTCTTTTCGGATGCATAAAGAGTGCAGAGAGATGAAAGCGGTTTGCAAAGGGAAGAATTCCCATGTATGAACATTGGCCCATTCTGTTCTTAGTAATCTATTTCTAGAAGCAAAAAATGAGCAATTCAAGGAGAATGCCAAGTTTCTTTTAAGAAACTGTTCGTATAATCCTTATTTCACATTTGTGTCTGTATGCTGCCTAATCTTGCAAATCTAAGTAATATTATATTGAGTAAGTTTCCTCACAGTTCATGAAGCTACATCTTTCCAGATGAGCAGGACGCACTCTCAGCACCGTTTCTGATGCTGCAGAGATGGGAGGAGTGGCTGATACACCAGAAGGCTGCATGTACAGGATGGGGGCTGACCTGCTGGTGAGGAGCCCAATGGAGTAGGACCTGGGTGTCCTGGTGTGCAACAGGTTGGCCATGAGACAGCACTGTGCCCGTGTGGCCAGGAAGACCAATGGGATCCTGGGGTGCATCACAGAACACGGCCAGCAGGTGGAGGAGGGTGGTCCTCATCCTCAGCACTGCCTTGGTGAGGCCACAGCTGGAATACTGTGTCCAGTTCTGGGCTCTCCAGTTCAAAAAAGACAGGGATCTCCTAGGATTCCAGCAGAGTGCCATAAAGATGATTAAGAGCCTGGAACATCTGCTGTACGAGGAGAGGTTGAGACACCTGGGACTCTTCAGTCTGGAGAAGACTGAAAGGTGATCTCATCACTGTTTATAAATATCTAAAGTGTGGGAGTCGAGTGGATGGGGCCAGACTCTTTTTCACTGGTGTGCAGTGATCGAACAAGGGACAACAGGCAAAAAAATAATGATAGGAAATTCCATACAAACATGAGAAAGAACTTCTTAACTATGAGAGTGATGGAGCACTGGAACAGGCTGCATGGAGGGTCATGGACTCTGCTTTGGAGATATTAAAGGCTGGATGTTTTCCTATGTAACCTGCTATGTGGAACCTGCTTTAGCAGGAGGTTGGATTTCATGATTTCCACAGGTCCCTCCCAGCCCCTGCAGTCCTGTGATTCTGTATGATTCTGTATGAAACGATCTCTTTATTGGTTAGGTCATGTGGTTTTGGTATTTTGCACATTGGCTTGGCACTGTCTGTCTTCCTGCTGCTTTTCTGCATAACTCTGAGCACTGTAGCTGAAGGGAGGAAAGTAATGCTTCAGTTCCCTTGCTGAATAATGTGCTTGATTCGGAAAAAATCCTGGTGCTCTTTTCTGCAGGTGCTCTCTAGCTGTTGGTGATTCAACTGATTATGTTGTTCTACCACAGATCTCAAAGATGCCAAAGAAACACCTGAAGTCGTAGGTTGTGTTGTATCCTAAGTGTGAAATGGGAATTTAAGCTAGTTCTGATACACAGGATTAGTGCATTTGATAGGAAGAATAAGGAAGCGTCATTGGATGCAATTGTTTGATGGCAAAAAAAAAAGCCCAGCATCTGAATTTCTTCTGGCAGTATTCATACAGACAGAGAAAAACTCTTCTTTCCAATGGCAGAAACAAATGGCTGAATTAGTCTGGCTGAGTTTTAAAGGAATGCTTTATCCTGGAAATAGGCTTCTTCTCTCTCTGGGTGCTTGTTTTTTTCTTAGAGGGAATAATTGCTGATGAGTAGAGCTTGTAACATAAATGCAATGAAGTCATTTTGAGCTAATGATTTTGCCATCGAATGCTCTGTAAATGATTTAAGTTTTAATTCATTTACATTTTGTTTTACTGTTATATCCTTTCCTCATAAAACTAAATTAAATATAAAATTGCTTAAGTATATAAATATAGTTTCCTTGAAAGTCATGCCATTTGAATGCCTCAAAGAATCAGAGGAATCCATGTGTGCTTGAATATTATAGTTAGGATATCCAGAATATGAATTTATTTTAAAACAAAAAGTTAATCTTTTATTAAAAAAAAAAAAAAAAGGCTTTATCATATTGCTTGACTTGCATAAATACCACAAAGATACTTTTACTGGCAATGTAGAAACTTCAGTTCGGTTTTGTTTGGAAAAAAGAAGTTCAACAACTGCTTCAACAAACACAGCTTCAGCCTGTGGGAAGTCTCCCACCTAAGCTTCTTTTCCTGGGGTGCTCTGTTAGGGAGAGTCAGAAGCAGTATTCTGTATCCCCTTGGAGATGCTGTAAGAAGAGCTGCTTTTCTGCTTCACTGTTACCTTTTCCTTATTTGAAAATGGTTATCTTCTCACATCAGTCTTCTCTAAATTCAAACAAACCCAATTCCTTTCCTGGTAGGTCATGCTTTCTAGATCTGATAACTTTCTTCCCCTGGATCCTCTCCAGCAGTTCTTTCCTGAAGTCTTAGCACTCCAGCTGTGGATTTGCACTGCTGAACAAAGCAGAAGAAAATCCCATGGGCCTGTTACTTTTCAAGCCTTAGGAGAGAATTTGTCATCTGCAAATTTAGAATTAGTTGGTTTTTACTCATCTGCTCATTATTGTCTATGTTTATAAAAAGCTTGTTGGATTCCCAATCCCATTGTTTTTGTAGAGCTGAAGCAAAGATGAAGTTGTTCCCAAATAAAAAGTATTCTTAGAAGCGTAATTAACCACTTCAGCTATTGAAATCTTTTCATCAAGGATTAAAGTCTTTCTGGCAGATCTGTTTTAGAAATATTGGGCTAGTTATAAATGTTCTTTGGTATCCTTCTGAAGCTGGTGTGGATAACAACACTGGTGCTTTCTCACCTGGAAACTCTTACAGCTGGCACTGCAGGTTGTCTCACAACTACCTGTACTCGGTCCCCTTCAAGCAGACAGAATTTAGAAGACCAATGAGACACGACTGTTGGTTGTTTGGGTTTTTTTGGAACCAAGGCCATGTGTTTGGTCTTGTATTTCTGCACCAGTACCTGCAGAATACGAAACCTCTTCCAGTGGCTACGTATGTATGCAAGTGATCCCCCCATATAGGTACCCTTCAGCACCTGGATGCTGAAATTCAAGAAAATAAGTTAATTGAACGTGCAGGAAAAACGGTTTGACGTGTGCAGGATGTTATAAGATTCAGCTCAAATGACTGTTGAAAACAATGTTTGTGTGTTACTACTTCATTGCATAAGTACTGAAAGACACGAAACGTACCGAGGTCTGAGATCTGCGCTTGTCCTACACTTCTGTGAAAAGCAATTGATCTCAGCTGTTGGTCTGTGAGCAGCAACTTTCTGGGTGAGTTCAGGTCTGCACTGCTCATCAAGTGAGTGCATCTGAGAATCTTCTATGCAACCAAATAAAGCATTCACTTGATAAGATGTTCCAGACTGCTGTTTGGTTTTGGTTAAATTCGTTGGTTTGATCTGCTCTGTAGCTATCCTCCTTTCTCTGAGTTTCACATTTCAACCATGTAAGTAGTCTTGTACCTCATGAAGCTGTATGAAATGGGTATTTCTTATAAAAACATATTTAGAGAATAGTTTCTGCTTTGCTAAATAGAAAATGCCGTGTTGTTTGGGAGGGGAACATATCTGTCACCTGTACAGGAGCAAGGGAAAAAGAGAGATGCTTGGAATTGGCTGAACTGTGTGGGATAGAAAGTAAGCAGAGGAAGATGTATTCTGAGTGGCAGCTATAGGAGCTTACCTGCAGGGGAAGTAACAGAGAGACACTGGCATTAAAAGGAAAACTGTGAAGAGAGACCTCTGGAAGCACAGCGGTGTGTCTTAAGCAATCTCAGAAAGGGCAAAAAGGTTAGCTGAAACATGGTGATGTTTTAAAATTCTTACTATTGTTTTGCTTGGTGGTTGTTTTCCGGGGTGCATGCAGGTGTTTCAGTTTTGCTAAGAGGAAATACAAGCATGAAATTGGTTTTAACAAAGTTAACATAAAGCAAATATAGAACTCTTCAGCCTGATGTGCCCTGTGTGGAAAAGGAACATTTTTGGTTGGTTGTTTATGTTAATTGCCTCCAGGAAATTAACTCTCCCTCCACTAGAACTTGGTATTATGAGGCTTGAAGTTTGTTAATATAAGGAAGGCTTTTTTTTTTTTTTTTTTTTTTAATTGGACTGGAAGTCCATATTTCTTCCATGAGATTTATAGCTAGTTAGAAATGTGCAACAAAGCTCTTCTATTGACAGCTCGTATTATTTTTGATAATCACGTTGAACTGCAGCATAATAGGTCTGAAATTTTTCATCACAGTTGGATCTTTAGAATTCAAGCTAAGGACAAGGTGGAATTGCCTTTTGATATATTGAGCTGGGCTGGAAGTGATTAAATGAGTAGCTCATTATTTTCCTGCAATAAGAGGGAGCCATTTAGTGGCTGCGGTACCAGATTTTCTCAGCCCTCTAGCTTGATGTTCAGCATCAGTGTTTACCAAAATGGAGATAGCTAAAAAGAACCTTTAGAGAAGAAGAGGATTTTGGGGGGAGAGAGATTGCTCTCAACCCAAATCATACAGGGATTCTGGAAGAAACGTTCACTCTGTTTTAGAGGCTGCTATAGTAGCTACTAATACCTGAAGATGATATCCAAGTAGGTAAAAAGGGATGGGAAGGGAAGAGATAGCACAGTAGTGAAAATTCACCAGTAAATGCAATGCAAGATCTAACATGAATATCAAGTAACAATTACTTTCGAGCCTCTCTGTTTTCCTTGTATGCATTTTAATTATTATTTTGGCATAATATAATAACAAGGGCTGGTTTATAGGATGATAGTAAGACTTGGGGCTATGGCTGTGGCAGATTTTGTAAGCAGAGCACTGCTGAGCTGCATGTGCTGCCAGTGGCTGTGCTGCACGTTGCAGGATGCAGTGCCCATGACTAAGGAGGGGAAGGATTTCCTTCCCAGTCACCTTCAAGGAGCTGACCAGGTAAACACTCCTGCTCTGTGCTGTTTTCTGGTGAAATGCTGAGCTGTGGTCTTGAGCATTTGAGGTCAATAAAATCTCCTGTAGCCCTTTTCCTGTGCGCTGTAGCAGTAAAACTGAAAACCTGCTAATTATCCTAGTCGCCACGTAATTACTTGTCATGTACAAAAAAATCCCCCTATATTTGAAGACTTAAGTAGAAATGATCATTTTTGTCAGTTCTTGCCCGTTATTGTTGTGCTTCTGTTTCAGCTACAAGGTTTAAATATTACAAGGGTTTAGTCAAGCCTTCTGCAAATTGTAGAAGACAGTGCTTCAGTGTTTCACGAATATTTCCATCTCCCTCTTTGCAGCGAGTGCTCGTTTGACAATAAGTGGTGCATTTGAGCAGACTTTCCGCTTGCACCTCATTTGTGCATAGCTCCCTGTGAATCCATCTGCTGCCTCATTATCACTTTATCAGGCATTCAAGACGCTGTGGTCATCTGTGAGGTTACCGGTGGGTAGGGACCAACGTTGTCCTAAGCTGTGCTGAGATGTTCAAACCAGTGCTAAGTACAGGAATGCCTCCTTGGGGAAAAAAAAAAAAAAGCTGTGCAAGTAGGGAAAGTAAAGCTCTAGGGAGTTAATCTCACATGTGCTCATACTTCTGGGTTCCTACTAGAGCCCAGGGCAGTGGAAATACCCCATGCATTATGAGTTGGACTGGTAATGGCAGTTAGCGAGATGAGATGCGACTACTCCCAGTTTCCCCAGTTTCTGCTGCTGTTTTTTTTTTTGTTTGTTTGTTTTGTTTTGTTTTGTTTTGTTTGCATGACCCCATGGCCTCTGATAGACCAGACTGTCAGGTTTTGAATATCCAGTGACTGGCTGGTTGGGGAACAAATTTCTTCTGTCAGAGAGTTCTTGAGCTCAGGTGTTTTGTCAGAGCTGCTGCAGCCTCCAACTTTCCCTTTTCTTCCATCAGCTGTTTGCTGTTCTGCTGCTTTTCACCTGTTGGTTTAGGCCTCTCCTTCTTTGCCTGGCCTTCTGAGCAACTTGTAGCTGTCAGTAGCCACATTCCAGTCGTGGGAATCATCCCACCAGGTTTCAGTGACTGAACTACATCATGATTTTCCAGTAGCACGGTGGCTTCCAGCTCCTCCTGTTTGTTTCTCAAGCTACACGCGTTGGTGTAGAGGCATTTCAGCTGGGCAGCTGGTCTTGTCACCTTCTTAGAGGATAACTCCTTAATTCCTTTGGTATTTACCTTTAATCTCCCTGTTGCCTTCATCATCATAAGATGCAACAGGTTGAAGGCCTCCCCCCTCCAGCAATGTCTCTTTAACGTAGCTGTGCTATCCTGCACCTTGTTGTGGGCAGGCTCTGTTACTCCCTTCTCCCTTCAAACCTAGGTTAAAGCCCTGTCAATGAGCCTAGATCCAGGTGGATCCTATCAGCAGCCATCAGGCCAGGTGCCAAGTAAACTGCCCCATGGTTGGAAAAGCCAAAATTTCTGCATTGTCAGGCTATGTATTTATCAGATGGGTTGTCCTGG
Organism: Phasianus colchicus; assembly: GCF_987193195.1. NCBI lineage: Eukaryota > Metazoa > Chordata > Aves > Galliformes > Phasianidae > Phasianus > Phasianus colchicus. The sequence goes on along the minus strand of NC_143440.1, from coordinate 8,848,663 downwards.
TCCTCTCAGAATCCCTTCCTGATGGGATAAAGGAAAACACCACTTGTACTCTGGCACTGTCCATTAACCACCCTGTTATTTTATATATGGTTGGGATGTTTTAAAGCATTCAGGGAACTAACTGGATTTTTAAGTGCGTGTGCAACATATGCATGTGTGTTTTAATACTTCCATCCATTTAGATCAGTTGGAGTCACCAAAATTCTTCTTTTTTGAAAATAAAGCTGTGTTGTGCTTAGACATGCTGAGCCAAATCTGTTCCTGGTGTTATTTCACTGACCGGACAAAGAATTGCACCAGAGATGAATTTGGTCTGGTACAGCAGCTTTTTTGCCTGGAGCAAATCTTTATAGCGGAGTTGTATTTCTCTCAAAAAATCTAAAAGGAACACTGACAAGATCTGCAGCTCTGGTGGTGTGAGCAGGTGCAGCGATATTAAATTATTTCTTATTAAATAGATTCAGCAACTTGAAGCTTGTAATTTTGTTTTGCTACGATTCTGTGACAGAGGCCTCTTAAAACAGGCAAAATGCGCATCCTGTAATTCCTTTTTCTGGTATTATCATTTTAAAGATTTTTGTTCTCACGTAGCTTGTGTTCTGGTTGTATTATTAATTTCGGCAACATCAGAGAAGTAGAATCCAATAATGTTGTACTTTTCCGGGGTGCTTTCCATGGTAGCTTTATTCCCATTAAAATGTTAGTTAGAATTAGAAGTAACCAGAAATGTTTTCCCGAAGTTCCATGCCCTTAATGCCTTGTGGGCTTGTCTGTTTGTTTTGTAGGTTTATTTCCTTTAAGACTCCAAGCTTAAGCTTGGAGACCCCAGCCATCACCATTGAGCCCAGCAGCTGGAGCGGCAGCGAGAGCCCTGCCGAAGACATTGAAAGAATGAGCGATTCTGCAGATAAGCCTATTGACAACGATGCAGAAGGTGTCTGGAGCCCTGACATAGAGCAGAGCTTTCAGGAGGCTCTAGCTATCTATCCACCATGTGGGAGGAGGAAAATCATCTTATCAGATGAAGGCAAAATGTATGGTAAGTGGTGCTCAGTTAGCCTTTGGAAATAATTGTCCCTGTACGAGCCATAAAGGCCAGCTTGTTTTTACATGCCGTTCCTGGCTCTGACTTTGGCAATTACAGAGTAAATCCTGATGAAATCAAGTTGAGAGACCTCCACTGGGCTGATGTATTGCTGGCACTTGGAAGCAATGTTAGTACATAACTGTGTCCTTAATGAATACTATAATTTGCCTAGAATGTTTAAAAGAAACTTTTAAATGTGTCATTCCTTGAGCACAGAAAATACTTAAGCATTTTTCATTGTTTTTTTTAATAAGTAGTGCAGAAATAGAAATGGGCAATATGGTGGCAGGATCATGTGGCAAAACAGGCAATGTTAAACTGCAAAGTGATCAAGTTCTCATCATGTTCAGAATCCTCTTGACAGAAGAGGCAAGTTAGGGGTGCTTTTGTGCCTTTCATTATATTTTTCCCCCCCTTTTTTCAGCACAGACTGCTATAAATCAGATGACATGGTGACAGTGTTCCATAAAGACACGCTCCTGCGACTGATGCTGACATCTGCACGCACTAGCCATAGCTGTGTTGCTCTCATCCCTCATCGAAGCTCTCTCTCTCCCAAGGCCTGGCTGCCTTTTCTTTTCCATTTTGCAAACTTTTCTTTGTGGGCTGCAGAATGTCCTTCTGGCCCCTCACCCTGCAGCAGCTGCCAATGGTGGCCGTGCCCTGGGGGAGCTCAGGGAGAGGTGACCTCGCTCTCTACCTGGCCGTGTGTCCCGAGGCAGGCAGGGGGCCACGGGCGCAGCCCTGAGCAGATGGTGCTGCAGCTGCCACCAGCTGTGCCCCCGCAACCCCCCCGCATGAGGTCATGGAAACAGGGACACTGCTGCTGCCTCCGGCTCTTTGGGGGCCGGCAGTGGGACCGGCTCCCCTGGCCTCCCTTTGCAGCTGCCATGTGACCCTGGTGGCCACACGAAGTGTCGGGTCTGGAAAAAAGCGAGTCGTGATGAAGCATCTCAGCTGCCCTTGGCAGAAAGTTGCTGGGTCCCGGTTTCCTGCCCGGGTGTTTGCTTTTTTTGTTCTTTTTTTTCCCCATTTTTTGTTTCTTTTTTTCCTCTTTTTCCAACTTTCCCTCCAGAATACGGAATATAATTTCTCTTGTGTCCCCCCCCCCCCCCCCCCCCAGTAATTTCTGCTTGTTTTGTTTGCATTTTGTTGTTATTTTCCTTTGGCAATGGGATGATTTGCTTAATTAGAAGGTTGTGCTCTTTCTAGGGGGACATAAGCATGTATATACAAACAAGCTTATTGTGTATTTATGCTCAAAAGCTCTACTTAGGTTTGAACAGCCTCATCAGCTCTAATAATGGTGGCTGCATTTTCTTAAATCAGGATTCACAGCAGTCACTCCTGAAATCTGATTTATGGTGTTCTAAAGCATTCTTTGTGACATGGTATAAATTAAAGAAATTAACATATTTCTCTATTCACGCTGACAGTCACTGATTTAATTTAATGGTTCTTTAATACCGAACCTTAACATTTGGTAAATTATATATACATAGGAAACTATTTATGCATATCTAATTGCTGATTACTACTGCTAGCTAATAATACCATAAACATATATGCACGTCTCATTTATTTATGCTCATTCTAAATCAAACCATGTTCGCTTTCAATCAGAAAAAGGAAGTGTGTGTATTATGCTGAAAGCTTGACTTGGAGCATTGTCCTGGTCAGAAAAAAAAATGTGTTAAGAAGTGTGGGATCCTGAATTAGTAGAATTTACATGCTGACTTTGCAGTGGATGAACTCATGTTTTCATTCTCCAAGCTGAGTAACTGCTTTGTAGTGCTGGAGGATTTATTGAAACCATGCTAGGTTTCTGAGGACTTTATAATAGAGTCTTATGGCCATGAGAGCATAATTGTTCTCCAAGGATTTTGAAATCAAAACAGTGTAAGTGTTTTAGATTCTGTGTGGCATAATGAAAATAATTTAATGCCTTTTAGTGGCATACCAAGTTTATTTCACTTACAAGAGAGACATTGCAATATCTCTAAGCTTCCATAGTGTTGGGGGATATCGTAATGTCAGTAACTCGTGAACCATGTAAGACAAAAGGTCAAGAGAGCACCATTTCATTTTCTGACTGAAATTGCCTTTAGATGTAGGCACTAGAACAAATATGATCTTTACGGAGGCAAATACAATGATCACTCTGTGTGGATTAAGTTAAGCAATTGTACTTCTTTTCCTTTGGAGATGAGCAGGGAGTTTGCTCGAAGAAGCATTGTAAGTCTTTGCCTTTGATTTAATGAGAGCTTTGTGACATTCATGTAACCAGAAGCTGGAGTGTCTTTGCTGTTCTTTGTAGCGGTTGGAAGCACACTGGTGGATGTCCCTTACCTCTCCAGCAGCACAAGTCACTTCAGTTGTCTGCTACAGCTGTGATCTGGGGCTGGGAGGGAAGGAGAAGGGAAAGGAAAGGAAGGGTGTTTCCTTCCTTCTCTCCTCGCCTTCTGAAAAAGTAACTTAGGGCAGCAGACGGCGATGGGAATGAAAAGATTGTCTCAAGGACCACTGGTACCCCATGGCTGGAGAGGAAGGGAAGAGGGAGAGCATGCTGTGGTGCTTTGTTGCTCTGCAGCACACTTAGGTTGTAAGGACTAAGTCATGACCTGTGTGAAGCTGTGAGCATTTTGAGCTGCTGCTCGCTCTGCCATCAGTCATAGGCTAGGGCTGCCTGAAGAAGCCCTCAGCTTCAAAATAAAAACTTAATGAAGCTCTTATTTTTTTAATTTATAGGAAATGATTGGGTAAGAAGCAAAGACACTTGTTTTGGTTCAGAGGGATCAAATTCCAGGAATCTTAGTTTGGAGATTCTTGAGAGACTGAGGGACAAGTGGTAAGGGTTCTGCAGGAAAGTGCTGCCTGCCGTTCCCATTTCCCCCTTCCAGTGTACTTGTGTGCTGGAGGTGATCTTACAGTTTTGGCTTTGCTGCTAGTATAGTGTGGATTAGTAAATGGAAAGAAAAAGGTTGAGGAAGGAATGAATAGAGGAAGGCTTTAAGCAGGGTAGGGGAACACATCCATAACTTGATGCTCTTACTCCTTATGGAAGTAGTTGAGCTAAGCTTGTGGAAAGCTCCTCTCTTAGACTTGTTTTCATTTGTCTTGCAAGATATTGATAAGGTATTTTTCATTTGTATTGTATAAAAATAAAATTGATAAACTGCAAGCTTCATCCATAGGCTGAGTTGGGGCACCCTATGATTTGTTTCAGAACTGAATTTCTGTGTCCTTGCCTACCTACATGTAGTAAAACTAGCCCATTAGAGTGCATTGGCTGTCCTGCATTTGTACTTTGCTCAAATTGTTGGTCTTTTGCTGTTGGCAGTTCAGTTACTCGTAGCAATTCCTGTGAACTCACTTGTTGGCAGGGTATTTGCCTGTGCTTGTCTTTGCTCCTGGGAGAGTGCTTTGGAAAAGATTAGAAGAATGAGAACTGCTGTGAAATGCAGCCATACTTCAATCCCTGGTGTTATACTGAAGACACTGGAGTTACAGTGGGAATGGGTTTGGCCACAGGTGTGTTTTGCTCTTTTTTGAAGAGTTGCCATACCTAGATGCAGCTTCAGTGCAGCTCCAGGGACACTGCCAAGGTAATGTGCATTCCAGTAAGCGCAGTGCCCGCAGATGTGCATTGCTAACTTAGCCTTGAGGTAGCAAAGACAGCTTTTGCCTTGAAGACAAGGAAGTAGGTGGATGTCGTTTGCATTGGATGTGTTTAGCTGTGCATCAGAACTGCTTAAGAGAGCATTAATGATTACTTAAGAAGGAAGCTCTGTAACGCGTTTAGTTGCTTTACAAAGAGGACTAAGTGCTGTTTAACGCAAGAAGGTGCGTAGCAGCCTTTCAAAACTGTTGTGTATATTTATTAGGTCATGGATAACATCTCTTGGCTTGAATTACCATGATAGTAAAGGAAAAAGGATACTTTCATAAAAATTTATCTTCAGATGATAAGACTTATGTACAATGAGTAATAATAGTCATTTCAAAGCACTTCGTATAAATTGAACTGATGCCTCAGCAAGAGAAATCCAGTTCTGTGGCTTATTTGATTCTGTTGGTAAGTGCTATCACTAGGTGTCTGAGTTTTTGTTAGGTAAATGCAAGGTGACTAGCTTTATGAAGAAAACAGTAACATGTTACAAATTATTTTTACTATTGGCTTTTAATTTTAAAAGTTCCATACAAGTTATTGCCTCTATAAAGACATCAGTACCTTATAAAGTTTCCACAGTATTAATTATATTTGAATGTGAATAAGGTATTTGGAATGATGAAATACCAGATGTGAGGTATCAGGTTGCACATTTATTCATCTGTTACTGCAGTGGTTTTACAGCAGTAGGCTCTTTTTGGTTTTCTTTCCCCCCCTTTTTTTTTTGATCTCACAGCAGCGTACACAAAATGCACTGGAGATAGGGCTTCTGTTATGAAAGTTACTATTTGGGTTTCTTGGATTGTAAACAAGTCTGTCTAGAAACATTCTTGCAATCCTGTGATTGCACTCTACATTACATCATCGCACAGTGCATGCATGAAGGCAGGCTGCAAGCGTGTGCTGAGCAATTGGCAGCCAGCTAAAGGTGAAGAGAATGAAGGCCCTGAGATATGGTGTCTGTTTGAAAAGTTACTACTTAAATTGCTCAGACTATGCACAAGTCTGCCTATAAGGATTTCTGTAATCCAGTAGTGTTCTTGCAGTATTATGCTGTGTTTGCAAGGAGGCAGCCTGCCTGTGTGAGATGAGCAGTTGGCACTTCTACCATTAGTAATGAAGGGTATGGGGCTTACTTGATGTCTAGGATTTCTGGAATGTGGGGGAACAAGATTTAATCTTTCTTGTTGGCTATCAAGAGTAAGTTGTCAACAGCTGAGCCTTGGCAAGATGGAGATTCTTTATGGCCCACCACTGCCATAAGTGGTTATTTGCATGAGAAAATGTAAGTGGGACTGTAAGAGCTGTGTGTGATAAGACTCCTACCTGGGGAGTGGGTGGATGAGAGCAGGCTGTGGGAAGCACTGTGTCTGAAAGTGTGAGTAATGTTGTGCAAGGTCATCCGTGGCACTGCCTTTGGCTGTGTTGGTTCAGGAGAATGATCGTTCCAAAGGAAATCGGAAGTAATACTGGCAAGTTTTGCTGAAAAATTATGCACCTAAAGGAACAGGACATCCTTTGGAAATGCTTTCTAGCACTTTGCTTCCTTTGTTTTCTGTACCAAGCATCTTGTCTTCAGTCATCGATTTAAAGATGGAATTACAGAAAGTTATAACTATCTTGCTCATGGGAGACAACATCAGGTAAACTGTACAGATGGTACTCAAGTTCTCTAGTGTTCAGTGGGTACCCTTGCATAGAAGAGTTACTAGCAGCATTTGTTCCTGCCTGGAACTAAGTGGAAGCTGCAAGGACAGGTTCAGATCAGGCCTTTGAACACTTAAGAGTCATTAAATGTCTATTCCTATTCAAATGTCTGTTCTAAATGGAGCAAGAGGATGTTTTTCCTTTTTAACATTGTTCTTTTAGTAAAAGCCGTGTTCAGAAATGACGCATGTTAGAATGAGACCACTGACGTAATGCCGCCTCCCTAGAACATCCAGGATCTGTTTAGAAGATTGTCCAGTATGATTTATACTATTTCTCTTTTCCTCAAGCTCTGATTTCACAAGATGAACTTGTGATCCTGTAATTGCAGAGGCAGTGTTTTGCAGCCTTAAGAAGGAGGCTTTTTCCACTAGGGAGGTAGGTAAAACAGCCTTGATTAGATTGTTTTAGTGTGTTAGTTGATTATGTAGTACTGGGAGCTTAAGAAAGTTGGAAATCCTACACATAAACAGCATAAAAGAAAATATACTCGTTTCCTTGAGCTAATTTCTTACAGAACTGTGATTGCACTATATGTGACAGAGTGAATATCACCTGTTTCAGACAACCTGGGGACAATTTGAATTGGACAAGTGAGACCCCCAACACACTTAGGGTTTATAATATTAGGCTTGGAATCCTCTTCATTATACCATTATGAAGTTATGGTAGAAGTGTCTCCTCTTTTACCAACTTCAAGTGCCAGCTGAATTATCTTGCACAATTCTAGGAGGATCCCACTGATGCATATCCCCCATAAAGTGCTTATATGAGGGTGTGGAATGTGTGCTATATTCCTGTTCTGAGCGTGTTTATAGAAACAGAAGATGTAGGAAAATGTAGAAACTTAGTTTTCTATAGAGAGAAACTTGGATGGTGAAAGGAGAACTTTGCTTGGCCAAGTAACAAATGAAAAATGGTTGAAAATTGGCACCTGCACCACCAACGTGGTGACTTGTACCAGAATCCAAGAGCTGCTGGAATTGGAGACTTCTGGCCGGCTGTTCAAGGCAGGCAGAGCTGGGGCCACTGAGATGAGTGGTGAAAGCCAGGCATCCAAACCACGCTGGGAGGGAAACTTCATCCTAGCCTTCTCCCACTCCCCTAGTAGGTTTGCACACTATGGGTGTGATTACAAATAACATGATGGGGAACAAGAGGCAGTGACAGCATGAAAAAATTCTTACAGCGTCTTTGGCTTTCTGAAGATGTGCAGTTTCCCAGGGAAATTGGTTTATATCCTTCCCTACACCTCTCAGGAGCAAACCTGTTGGAGAGTAAATGCAGTGGTTGTGACATGAGTCTTACACAATTCCCAGAGTGCCATGCTATTCAAAATTAATATGTATCTTAACTGTGTCTTACAGGGATTTCCTCACAAATGCACGCAGGATTTTTTTTGCGATACTCATGAGAAGCTGTAGTCATACCACTGTGTGAATATTTTCCTATCCTACAAACAGTTTAATGTAGGACACTTGGCCTGGAACATCAGAGAGAAACACTCCAGTGTCTGGGCTTCCAGATGATTTTAGTCTGACCATATAGTTTAAAGAATTGGACATTAATGGATTAACAGTTTACAGACTTTTGGTGGAAGTAATGATTTAGCTAATAGAAAAAGCTTCCTCTGAAGCTTTTTTTGCTTTTGTTCTGGGCAGACTAAAAATTTTACGGTGGATGATTAAAGCACATGTTTTTGTGAGAAAAAATGACACAAATTAGGTGAAGGAGAAGAGAGATGAGCATAAATATGCTAATACTATGTCATGAATGCTCTTCTAAATGTAGGGAAGTAGCATGATTTGTTGGACGCATTGTACAGGAGACAACAATGCATCCTGGATACACGAGGAAATAGAAATCCCGAGAGAGCATTGCATACCATGGGAGTTGCTGGGGATGTCAGTCAAACACCATTGCAATGTTACCTACAGAGGGCTCAAATAAGCACTGTTAATAGAAACTGTGGTCAACACACACATTCTCTGCTGTGAGAAGTCAGCGTCACTATCGCAACTGCTTAATTACAGCCTTTTACAACAGCCATCTCCATCTAGGTCAGGCCTCCTGAGGATTTTCCTGGATATAGGCAGATTTTATGCTTTGACTGAGGTCTCTCTAGCTCATTCTGGAAGAAAAGAAATGGCCGGAGAAATCCAGAAGAGAAATCTTGTGTATTCACACAATCTGGTAGAATTTTATAGTTAGCACAAAATTTGGCCAACTTTTGTAAGAGCACACTAAGTCTGCCAGAGGTTATCATATGTATAAGGCATCAAAACAGATCTGAAGATCAAACCAGTTATGTGGTTGTCCTCCTCGGAAGAAATAAGGTGGGGGCCCAGGTAAGCAGCAGTGCAATTAGCTCAGGCTGAATTGGTTTTCTGTAGTACAGGCAGCAAACTCGATGTGAGAGTTCTGGGAGGGTGGCGTGGGATATACACTGGTGGGTGTTAGGGAGTGTATTCCAGTGATCTATGTGAGATTAACTGAGCTAGATTACACTAAATTCACATTTCAAGCTTATTTGCCTGAAGTTGCTTATATATTAACATAACTGGTGTTTCGCTAGCATAGAAAAGAAGAGCATTATTTAAATAGAAATTATGGCTTAAATTGTTAGCAGTACTGTGGGTGGTAGGGAAGACAGATGAAGAAAGTATCTTCAGCCGCTTGGATTCAAGCATCAGTTTTACCCCTGAAGTAGCAGGTAACTATACTGTCTTAGATACTGGGAAAATATCCCAATTCTGTTTGGTTGGAGATGGACTTACTCTTTGTGGATACTGTTGACAATAGATAAGTAGTAGAATAATTTTCTGTAGTAAAAATAGTGTTTGAATTAGTTTAAGAGATGCTAGACATACCAGATCACATGAAGGCATTTAATTCTTAGAACAAGAATCGCATTTTCATTCATTTAGTACTTCCGTAGCCTGTTAGCAATAAACCTTCTAGCACAATAAATGATGAAATAAATGCTTAGTAAGAGGTACGTGCATACACACGTGGCTGTGAATAAGTATATGTGTACACAATCAGCTCCTTTCCACCCCAGTGAAATTCCAGACCTCAACAAGGAGGTCTGCTCAGAACCAACTAGCCACCGCCTGGCTGGCAGCCTTCCTTCTCTGCTCCGGTGGCTGACTGCACCCCCCTGGTGAGCTCTCAGCAAAGAAATGCTGTGATTCATATTCATAGCAGTTATTAGGTAGATACGTTAGCATATATTTAGATAGGCGAAGCATGCGGACATACGTTGTACGTTACATGTTTAGAGAGCATGATGTATTTTTAGCTAGAGGAGGTCTAATCACCAGAGGCTCTGAAGTGCTGAGGAGAATTACTGTAAGGGATAGCGTGCAGAGGAGCCACCCGCAGAATTTTCCATCCTGTGAGGCAGTGACAAAAGACTCCTGGGTCTCTGTAACAGAATTGCCAGAGGAGCGTTGCTAGCAGATGGGACATTCAGAAAAGCCCCTGTGCCCAGCTCTAGCTGGCGCTGGCCTTGGTGGGCAGTGCAGTGCTGGAGTGGGTGGTAGGGCCCTGGTGTGTGTGGTTAGTGGGGGGAGGAAGCACAGCAGAGATGCATTAGGGCTGGAAATACTGAGCAGAGAGACAAGTGAGGTAAGAACGCAATGCAGTGAAAAAGGACTCCTATTAAAAATATGAGACAGGAAGTTTTACAAGCTGCCTTTACCCCAGTGAAGAAAAGAAGTATAGAGGGATTAAATAACTTGTCCGATGTCATCAAGAGCTTTATAGCTAAGCAAGGAATTGAGTCCCCTTAACCCTCCCACCCCCCCGTGCCATCTACGGTTTAATGCTGAAGGGGCCCCTTTCACAGTTTATCCAGTGATCCTTGGGGAGCTTAGGGCAACTGTGGCAAAACCATGTTTCCTGCACCACATCCTGTGCGCTGGGAGAGCAGGCTGCATCTTCTTAAAAGTCCAGTCTGCATAATGTGACCACAGGATGCCTTGCGCCCCTGGTAAGGGAGTTGGCTAAATGCCATTTTATTAGGCATTTTTTTTAATATAGCAGTGCCTTGAAACCAAACATGAAAAGGCCCTCATGGTGCTTGTATAAATAATGGACATCTATAAAGAGCTCAACTTCTATATGGAGAAGAGAGGGAAGGTGGGTGAAGAGTGAGGCAGTATTTAGCCCGATGTTGATGCTCCGTGAGATGACGTGAAGTGTGGCCCGTCCACAGAGTAATATAGAGACTGGTGAAAATAGGATGATTTAATTTGTTCATAACATCGTTATTCAAGGAACAGAAAAGTATGTAGCTTATCCAGAGACATAATCTAAGTGGTCTTTACTCTGTGCCAAGCAAAAATTCTGCTATTTAATTACCGATTTAGAAAATATCCTGGGCTCAATTTCCTCCTCAGTTACACTGTTATAAATCTAATGGAGTTGTTAAAGATTTATGGCAGTGTAACTGAAGGCAGAATTGGGTCCCTTATGCTTAAAACTTAGTTTGCCACATAAGTAATAATTTCTGTTTTCTAGGCAAGAGTTTAAGAATCTTGCAGACCTCTGTTTCAGTAAAAGAAATATGAACTACTGCAGCGTGGGTGAGTGATTAATGCTGGAAGGGATGTCTCGGGGCAATCTGAATTGGCTGGTGTGGAAAATCCATGTGCAATTCAGATTTAGGATCTGTTTGCAGATACCTCATAATTTAAAATGTCAAAAAAAAAAAAAAACCCAAACCTTAGGCTTTCATGTAGTATATTAATATGCTGCTTGTTCAGTGTGCAGCGAGCTTTGCTTAAGTAATAGCTTCATATGAGGCGTGAACTCATCTCCTTCCCCTTAGTAGGGCCTTAACTTCAAAACTGATTGTGACCCTATAAATCCTCGCAGCATTTAAATCATTAAAAAAAAAATCTCTTTTTTGATTTTATATAAGTTATATATTTAAAGCCTTAAAAAGGAAAAAAGTTGCTTTACTTATGCAGGCTTTAAGAAAGTCCTGTGTTAGCTTAAATGTGTCTGTTGGCTGGTTTGATAGACGAGTTGTGCTCCACAGGAGGTGCCTGGTCTGCACAACTGTTGCAGTTGTTCTGTGTTTCACTATTGGTCGATGGGCACTGAGAAAACAAAGCCCGGACTTAGAAGCTCTGGATGTCACAAAGAAATGCCTCAAGTCAGAACTGTGCTGAGTCCCACTTCTGGGGACTCCTGGTGGGAGCAGCCAAGGCAATGGGTGCGTGGGGCTGGGGGGCTGGCTGGGGGACTCCCTGTGGCCTGCTGGCAGGGCTTGGAGGTTCCACCTGAGCCTGGGCTTGCTTGGGCTTCTGGAGCCTCACACAGCAGTTCTGCAAGCTGGAGCTATGCTGGACAAGGATTTGTGTCACTGCTGATAAAGTGGCCGTCTTTTCCTTGCATTATATAATTTGTATAGAGTCATAATACGCATCTATCCCAAAATGTAAGCCCTATAAAATAATGTAGACTTGGAGTAGCTCTTTCTAAGGGAAACACGATATTAAGGTCCAAGGCCTCTGTCAGAGAGCTTTGAAAGGAATCGAAGATTTAATTTTTCTGAGTGTTGTAAGCTAACCATTTTTAAGATGTAAGAGAGAATAATAGGTTAGGTACATTATATTGTCTTAAAAGTGATTTTTCAGTGGCATTTTTATTGGCTGTGAAAGCAGTAACTCTGGATGAACGTAAATCATTTCAGTATTTAGAGCAGTCCTGGCTCTATGCACTGATTAATGATACCTGTGGCTCCTAAACATGCATCTTGTTTGTTTTTAAATACCTATAGGTCATTAATTACCTAAAAATTAGTTCAGATTTAACCAAATAAACCACCCTGTTGTCATTTCTGGAGATATTTTGCAACCTAAGCAAGGGCTCAGGTATTCCAGATATGATAGATGTGCAGATTGCATAAGACATTATGCATTGCTCACTCTAAGATACAGAGTCCTGTCTGCCCTTAAACCCTTTGTTCTCTTGGCTGAATGCAGTTAATTAGCAACCGTCTCCATAGCAACTGCTTCATAGTCCAAAAACATTGTCTCGTTTTTTCAGTTTAGCTTATCACACTGTTTACCTGAAGGGCTTTTCACTGTGTTGAGTCTCATTTGAGTTGGCTGCATGCCTGCTCACGGAAGTGAATTGTCAAGATAGAAAAACACCATGGCAGTAAGATGCTGAACAGGACCCTGTGTGTGAAAGCAAAAGCATTTTAAAAGTTCTGTAGAAACAAAAGTTGAAGTTTGCAATGATTTATGTCCAGTTTCAAAGCATGTGACTTCTCAGCAATACCATGCCTTTTAAAACAGAGAGCTGTGCTTCTGGATCTCCTTTCCAGCAAATTGCTGCTCCCTGCCTGTCCCCACTCCAGCCTTGCAAGCACAGCCCTTCCTGCAGCCCTGGCCCCTCCCTGGGCCATCTCAGAGCACTTCAGCTCATGCTGAAGGGATGTGGCTGCAGCTGCTCAACTGTGCTGGGTGCTGTAGGCCCATTTGTCTTCCTTCACAATGATAATTTCAAGGGAAACCCACCAGAGCTGGTTCCATACAATGAATTAATTAGGGGAGGAAGTGGAAGACCTGTCATGGCCATACAAATCTAAATACTCTGATCTGACAAAGGTGTCTGGCCTAAAGGCACTAAGCTCAAGGTGTGGGAGGCCACATGAGGAGTACCAGCATTTTCCTGTCTGATGGACATTTTGCTCATTCATACTTGTGTAATTTGCTTTTTGATTGTTTTTGTTTAATGGAGTGGTTTGAGTTGGACCTGTAAGATCATCTAGTTCTATCTCCCCAGCAATAGGCAGGGGTATCTCCCACTAGACCAGGTTGCTCATTGCCTCATCCAACCTGGAGCCCCATCCAGCATCGTTGATTTCTCAGCTGACAGCGTGATGCAGAAAAAGCTGATTTAGTCTAGGGTAGATTTTATTTCATCCCAGGCAGGATGGAAACCAGCTCGTTGGCCAGAAGCACCTTCCCTTCTCCAGAGACAGTTTCATCTGGCAGGGCCTGTTCTCCCCCATAGCCCCAAATGGCATATGGGGCTGCTGAATCTTCAAGAAGAGGCTTCATTTGACACAGTATTTTGGAAGCAGTATTTCCAGAGATTTGAGGTGTCTGGGGCTCTTTCAGGCCTAAAAGCAGGATGCATGCAAATGCTGCCGGTGTGGCTGGTGTGCTCTGTTATTCATATAGAGCATCTGGTTGATCAGGGGCTATTCTCTGTTCGTGTTAATGTCTCACTTATACTATTCCACAGTCATTATTAGCAATATTTGAATTATAGCAATGCTGGAAGTCTGCAGCATGATAAAGGCTGCATTGTTATAGGTCTTGTGCGTACAGGATGAGACGATCTCTGTTCCAGCTGTTTACAGTCTGTTTTAAGACCAGTAGCATAAGTGGACTTATCATATAAATAGCAGAAAGGAAAAGAAAATGCTCAGAATGATAGGAAATCCATGGTTACATGGAATAACTGTTCATTTAGGTTCTTTCAGACATTTGTTACTTTTCTGCCCGTAGCAGAAAGTAAATAAAATGCCCTTCTATTCCCCAGCAGGTTGATTGGTCATGTTCATGGGTCTTACATAAACTAATCTTGGATGAAAACTGCAGAATGTCCAAACTGTCAGGGTGCTTTCCAACATTTAAAAAGGTGTTCAGTGTTGTCAGCACCCTTGAATCTACAGCTCAGCTCTCCTGAAGCCAGGCCTGCTCGGTATCAGAAATGGAAAACTCAAAGCGCCTGCTAGAACTCAACATTGTTTAATTAGCTGAAAGTAGAGCTTGGCAGATGGCAAACCAGTGGGAAGGACCTCCCTTTCTGAAAATATGGGCCGCATCCTCAGCTTGTGTAAACTGGAACTGTTCTACTGAAATTGATGTTCAGCTTCTGTCAGTTACTGAGAAGAGAAAAACTTCCTGAAAAGAAAAAAAGCTATCAGTACCCATAAGTTATCAATTGGGTTCAGGTACAGAAATTAACATTTTGAGACTGATCTGTTTTCAAAGTGACTGTATCCTTTACAATCTTGTTTTTGTTGACGTGCAATCCAGATGAAAGTTTGGCTTGCTTTCCTAGAGCTGCATTGTCTGACGAGCTTACAGCAGTGGAACCTACTGTAAATTGTTTGTTTCAAGTCACTCAGTTATGAAAGTAAGGCATCAATAATTCATTCCAGTAAAAGCCAAAACTATAAAGTTGTGTAAAATCATCTATTACATGGTAACCTTAAATATTTATTTTAAAAATAAAGAGATCTTTGATTGAAAGTTGTGAGCTCACCTAAATCTTTTCCAGGCAAATTTCTTGCTCCGATGAAAGCTCCCATATGTTTAAAAGCTGCTGCATTCTTATATTTTAATGTTTCCCATTAATTGCTTGTTTTCAGTTGGAAACGTGAAAACAAAACCTGAAAAACAAAACTGACTGCTCATTTATCCCACTGCATGGTATCAAACTCACAGATTCATTAAACCTGTAAGAATATGAGAATTGGAAGTGAATTGAACTTGCTAGAAACAAAGCGGTGTTTACAGTCTGCTTTCAGATGGGCTGTTCTGTACCTGCTGTTTTTTCTTTGAATTAAGCCATCCTTGTAATTTAAGAAGATAATGCTATAGTACATTGTGAGGCTTCGAAGTTCAGACTATGGGCTGTGTATGAACTGCAGAAACAAAGCAGTAAGCAGGAAAGCTAACATTAAAAACAGCAATAAGAAGGATTTGAGTTGTTGCTACAGATTGCTGAACTTGGGCCATGCAAACAGTTGTGAAGACTGATTTGTAGGCACTGAGTTATGGAGGACAGCATGTCTGCTCCCACCTGCTAGGGGCACACAGTGAGCCCAGGTAAAGTGAGCAGTGAGTAGGTAAAGGAGGAGAGTGGGAGGCAAACTGTATCTGGTGATGTGGAGTAGCCAGCAGTTGCTGCCTGAGGCCAGAATGTACTCTGGTCTGCTGACACTGGGCACTCGGTTGCCTTGTTAGTTTTGATTTGTCATTTGTTTTATGATTTTGTATTATCTCGATATTTCCTAAATCCTTCCAGTTCCGTAAATCATGCGATCTATGACCACCTTGATGCTGCTGCCTGCAGTACCATTGCCACCAGGAGCCCACCACAATCTCATCAGCCACTCCTGTCCCAGTAGCTGGGAAGATGCCCTCTCCCCAGCTTCTGGCCCTACCACTGTGTGGGACTGAGGGGCAGTGCACGATACCTCCTTTCCTCACCCACTTGCATCAGAAATCTCTGGGTGCAGAGTCCAGTTCTGTGCTTCCAGCAGGCAACTTGGGCTATGCATAACGCGGATAACTTTCCCATCGAGGAAGATTCATATGTTCCTTAATAATGAACTTAAAACCTTCAGTAAATGCTTCCTGAGTGCTCTTCAGTGGCTGGAAGACTTCGCTTGTTTGAAAACCATCCATTAAAAATAGCCTATTCTTTTTATGTATCCTTTAAATTAAGGGAGGTATGGAGAGGACCAATGGGAGTTGACCCGTGTGTAAGCCTGGAGAGAGGCACGTGACATTTTTGTGAAAAGAGTAATATGACAGGTTGGCCTATGGTATGCCTGTTATCAGAACACCTAAATTACCTGAGCATTAACTGCTGAATGACTAGATTTGCAATACAGTATGTAATTCCAGGTCTCATTATTTTTACAGCACCGGACTTCATAACACGCAATGTGAAATACTCTGCGATTGTCAAATTGCTTGTGAAAATTGTAAGTTGTTCTGGACAATCAAATGAATTGATGAACTGGCTATCACAGGCAAAAGTTGATTTCTAAGCTCGTGTAGATTAAACTGTAAAAGATAACCTAAGGTCAGAGATATAAAGTCAAACAAGAGTTTTCTTGGAAGAAAATTGTCTTGCAGGTTGATAAGAAGAATGATGCTAAAATACAGAACAAAATTCTCTAGATAAAAATGTTATAGCACGTTACACGTTAAATGCCAGGATCACCAGTGCATCTTGACTGGAGTTTCTTCAGCATAGATGAGGTGAGATTCTGGCCTGAAAACCAACTCCTCTGGGAAATTGCATCATGAAGATTTTGGACCACGGCTTCTGCAGTTGGGAGAGTGCTGACAAGGATATTTTGCATATATTCTTACTGTTCTGTTGTGGGACATCACAAGGCAGGATTTCACGTTGGACAGAAACTTGGCAGGATGGTTCTTCTATTTCACTTTTTGAATGTAAGTAGAAGACCACTCTCGGGCAAAACTATGTGGCCATGGCAGGTTGAACTGAGGCCACAGTTTATTCTTCCTGGCATTCCCTCCAAATAAGGGTTATGTGTATGAGGGTCTTGCACACATGAGAAACCCTACCCATGGCTGCTGCTGTGCCAGAGGTCCCTGCAGGCAGCTGGGCACATGCGTGGATTAGTGTGAATGCCCCTAGAGAATCCATACAAAATCAGTAACTTCTTGTAAATGTAGACTCAAATGCATTTCTTGACAAAAGAATAACTGCTTAATATGCAAATTAAAAATTCTGTTCAGGGCTCTGATATGCTTTAAATGTTAAGCTGCTGTGTCTGATAAATGGGAGTGTGTGCATGTATGTGTCTGACCACTTTGTGTGTGTTTTAACATAATGGGTTTTATTAGGAACTCTGGGAGAAATCGTCAAGGAAGAGGCATATGACCACTGAGTTTATTTTACAGCTCTGCCCTCTTTGTTGATAATCTAAGATATCAAGGGCTGCGGTGGAGGCTGAAATGTGGTGGTGTGCTGGAGCAAAATGCAAGTCCCCAGCTCCATGACTGTGGTGTCCCAGGAAAGGCTTGTGTCTCTGGGGAGAAATGTAATACCAAGAGAGACTGAGTTCTTGTGTCTGGGTTTCCTGCAGTGCAGAAACAGAGCAATGCCATACGTCATTTAGGACCAATCCAGTTAAAACTGACATAGCCAGTATCTGTTCACGTTCCTGAGTTCAGTTCTCCATGGTGGGGAAGCATCCCAGTTTTCTATCAGTGGGATTTTAGCTATTAGGAGGATTTTGTGTAAGGGTGTTCACACAGAAGACTTTCTCCCTTTCAGAGTGACACTAATCCTGTTCAGGTTCTGGGGCACCTATGGCAGCAGGGAGGGCCCCTCTGCTCCCTATAAGGAGTAAAGGCCTGAGGAGATGGAGGAGATTTCAGAAATTGGGGTGAGTTTGGATTATGTTTTTGTGCTAAGTAGAAAAGAGACTGAAATGGTCGTGAGAGAAATGTAAAGCATTTGAAGTGATGGAAATTTGGCATTGCAGGTTCTTGACTCTAGGTAGGTACAAAGCAGGCAGAGGGAAGGATGCCCATTACACACGGACTGTAGCGTGAAATGTAAGGATGTTTGTAACATGAGTCCTTCACATATAAAAGCTAACCTACGAAAATATGTGCTCTCTTTCTCAGCACTGTCACAGTGAGAATTAGCCGGGTTCAGATGTAAAAGGCAAAATCTTAAAAACCAGTTGCTGAAGTCTAGACCTCTTAAGTCCATAAGCAGGAACAGAGATCTGCCTCTCAGGGATGCTCACAGCAAGGTGCTGTGCTACTGCAGCACCTGGAGCTTTAGAAATAACTTACAGGGTTGTAGCTGGGAGCACATCCCAAAAGCCAGCCAAAAAACTTCCCAGTAACTTGCATATTCTTGCATACTCTGCTGAACCTGCAGTCTGTCAAAATTTTGCTTGGTGAGATCCTAGTTTTCTAGAAGCCTGCAGACCTCGAAGGGGGTTTCTTCACTGTATGTAATAACTGAGCGATGCTTGAAGGGTGACAGGGGATGGGGCCTTGTATTTGTAGCTGAGGTTCATGAAAACTCAGTAGTATTTTCAGTGGGATGTCAGCTTCTCCAGATGCTCCTGGCCCAACTTGAATCAGTGTTTTTTTTTGTCCTCTGAAGGCTTAAGGGGTAGTCCCCAGCTCAAGCTTTTTAAAGCTCGTGGTAATACTGAGTAGAGTAGAAAGCTCAGGAGTGTACCATTGAAGCCTGTTCAACTGAATCATCCTCCAAATGCCAGGGATGGTGGAGGCATGAGGACTCGGTGCTGCAGCCCGTGCTCAGGCAAGACATCCTGCTCAGGTGGGCTGACAGGAACAAAAGGATTTTTTCTTATCTCGGTAAAGGAGAGCAAATAACTTTATTAGAGCTGAAACGTTTGTTTAAAGATAATAGGTTTATACAATTGCTTTGTCACACAGATTGTTTTTTTTTAAAGCCCTCCGCGGTAGTTCCTGTAATTATGACTCTGAAGTTCGGTGAAGTTCTTTCTGAATAGCTGCTCCCAAAGAAAATAAGTATTTTGCTGCTAGTGATGTTGGCGAGGTAGTGCTCTATCACTTCGCACATTTTTATTAAGCAGTGGATGAAAGGCAGCATAATTTGAAAGCCCTGTCATATCTTTGATAAATGCTTTCTAACATTGCCGTGTTTTGCCCAGTTATGACAGAACCCATTACAATGACATATATTTCAGCTGTCGTCGCTTTAGATCTGCGTACACTCCAGGAAAAAATGTGTTTCCTTTGCTCAAGGAAAGACCTGCTCTGCAGGAGGGAAAGCCCCATCAGCGTGGGCTTGGGTGGGCCCCACACAACAGACTTCAACAGGACTTCTTTGGTGCGTTTGCAGGTCTAGTTTTGATTTGGTTGCTGTCAGGGTTTTTTGTTACACAGCTCTAGGAGGAAATTAGGCCTGCTGGCCCTACCAATTGGACCTGCTGCGGTGTATTTATTAATTAATTGATTCATTTTTCAGCTAGCACAGCGAGGTTCTGCTGTTGGATTTGAAAGAGAGGGTGCTATAGGTTTCTTACTGCTCAGCTTAAAGCAGCATTTTTATGAGCCATTTCCACAGCTCCTCTACCAAGGAAAAATCCATGTGCCAGGTTTCTTTGGACAGCTGTAGAAGCTGTCTGAATTTAAATACTGACATTATTTGCAAGTATACTGCAAGACCCTTTGTTGTGTCTACTTTTGTGTAAAAGTAGCCATGGCTAGAAGATCGTTATTTTCATCTCAGCATTAATTTCAAATTTCTTAATAATAATTGATTGTCAGTTTTGGTGGAACACAGAAAAGCCCAAATGATTTTTTCCCCTGCACGGTCATTTCTTGAGGTAGAGAGCTTTTGACATGAGGAGAAAGCAGATCAGATGGACTTCAGAAGGACTTGCATATAGAACTAAAGCAAGCTTGGAGCACAGTTCTCCTCATTATAAAAACCAAACAAACTGGATTTAATGAATGAAATCAGCTGATTAAAAAATGAAATTGATTTTGTCCCTTGAATTACATGTAAAAAATACCATGTGAAATGCCATTGTAACTGGAATTGACAGTAAATTCAGCTCTGGATCAGACTTCACATAACTTGAAGTAAAACAGAGATATAACTGAGTAATTTTGCATTGTAACAATTATTTAATGCTCACAATGAAGCCTTGTCCTTAGGGTTTTATGCTTTAGCTGTTTCTTACCCACGCCTTGTAGTTATTAAGTACAGACAAGCTGCTGTTTGTTGAAATGACATAATGTATATCAGTGTGTGTCAATGAGGAACATCAAAAATAGGCATTTCTTCTGTATAATGCATTAACTGTGTGAAATCTGGAACGGTTTCTCCTTCATCTTTGGATGTTTCATAAGCAGCGCATGTGCTGTAAAGAGCATCAGGCACTCGTGGGCTATCATTTCTAGCTTCTAACAGATCTTAATTTTTAGAGAAGTGGAACTCCCCCATTTGTGTTCTGCCATATGTTTTCACTTAATTTTAAGCTCTTTTTTTCATGTTTAGCACACATATTTCATCCTATTGATCAGCAAAACAACTTGGAATGACCACCTCGTTTTTATTAAACTAAAAATGCATATATTTTGCATTTCAGTATCAAACAATTTTGCTTGCTATGTGGTGTTTGGTTTTAGACACTTTTTATAAGTCTGTAATGAAAGGTTTAATTCAGTACTGGAACTTAATTTGGGGTAGTTAGGTGTTTGGTTTTGTTTTTTTTTAATCTAAAGGCTGAAGGATTAGCTCTAAGCACTTACGTGTATGTCCTGCTGGTGGCATGGCTGGCAAACATCAAGACTAGTCAAAATAAATGTATGGAAATTCAGAGGTCCTAGTACTCAGATTAAAAATGGATGGAACAATGGTCTTTGAGCCTGAGCTGTGGGCCCAAGCAGCTTATGGCCATGTAATTTTGGTCTGAATAAAATAATTTGAAGGCAAAATCAGTGTCTTTCTCTCCTAAGGATGGGAGAAACCACGTGGGATCTCCCCAGTAATAACGCAAGGAAATCCATATGCCCATGTGAAATAACATCATGGGCTGCTTCTTACCCTTGGGCAGCAAGTCCTTACCCGTGGAAGAGAGACAGATGCTCGCGCTGTGTAAATTGGTGTGATTTTCACTGGCAGGCATGAGTGCATACCCATTTATACCACATGAGGATGTAAGATCCTTTTTCCTCAAGCTCCTTCTGGCTGTATTTCTTGACATATACTTAGATATCATCTAAGTGCTGGCACTGTCTAAGACTGTATTGAATATCAAAAGGCTTCTCCACTCAGATGGCAGCTGGGAGACTGGAGGAGAGTAGTGTGAAAGTGTTCTTAGGCTGTTGCAAGCTCTGTGTGTGTTAGCAATCCGTACGTGCAGAAGGAATACTTATAACCTTTTTTTTGTACTAACTTCTTGTAATTATGACAGCTCAGTGACTCGTGAAGTTTAGCACTGTGTTTAGCCAACATTTGATAACTGCATTATAGATCACCAAGCAAAAGAACTATTCTGAGGAAAATCTTATTTCCACAAATGTATGTAAGTTAGCAACAATATGCAAAGAATTCTAACTGTAGCCGGTCCATTATTCTTTATTTTTCTAGCAGTGGTATTAAAACCAACTCAATAAACTGGGCTGAAAGAAGAAAATTCACAGACATTACTTAAAAATGTCAGTTCTCAGGATCCAAGGCTGTGTGTTCTTATGAAGTTCATGAAAGAAGCCCATGCACTGAAACTGTTCCTCGTAGTTGCCTGTCTGCACGTTCTGTTTCTGTGTACTCATCCCATTTTCAATCTAATGTTGCCATGGAGGTGAGTCCTTAATTTTAACTCTACGTTTGTTGCATCACGTTAGCTATCGGTAGCTAATTATAAGGGCCTCTGCACTACTTTACTGCACAAGACACTCCTAATAGGAATGGTTACTCTGACAGATTGTCATTAATCTGTCAGTAATGAGATTTTTCCATTTTATGCTTAGATGTAAGCTCTTTGGGCAAAGGATCATCTCTTTGCTGTCTTTATACAGTGCTTAACACAGTAGGGTTTAGGTCCACGATGGGGCCCCAGTCCTCCTGTCATATGTACTGCTCATAAATTGGGTATTGGGTTAGGAGTGAGATAAGAGGAATTGATCACGTGAGGAGAAAAGTTCCTTAAAACCCAGGCAAACGAGCTGAAATGTTGTTTTATCTTCTTCCTTGAGCAGACTGGGCTTTTTTCTCTTTATGGTGGCGAGCTGGTGCAGAGGGCATGGCAGGGCCTTGTGCAGTGTACGTGTAGCCACTGTGGGAAGCATGGACGCTGCTGAGCCAGCCCTAACAATTGCCAGGGCAGCAGTGGGTGACTCCCTTCTCCCACCTGCCAGCCAGATTCATAGTGTTCAGGCAGGTCTCTGGCCGGCAGGCAGGGAAGGGGATCGCTGTGTGCCAGGTGGAGCTGTCATGGCTGTGCTGCTGCTGCCGCCAGGATGGGTTGCTGTTTGAGGGGAACTTAGCAGCTCAGTAAAGGCAAAAAAACAAAAGCAAAACCAAACCAACCAAACAGCAGTTGGGCTAATTTGCAATCACAGTGAAAGATGTATTTTCTTTAAATTACTGAAAGATTAAAAGCGCTGATAATGGAAGAAATCTTACCTGTGGCACTTTCAGTTAGCTGAGAAAAGTTCAGCCAGCGATTAAGCTGCTGAGAGGGAGGAGAGCATAGACTGCATTTCAAAGGAAAATTCAAGCAATGCATTAGCATCTATTAATGTGTGTGTTATTGTTAAAATAATCATATTTATTATGGTCTAGCCTAGGGAGAACCAGCAAAAACAGAAGCCTTGTTCAGGAAGGTGTAGACAGTTGCACACAGTAGGTGGTCCCTGGCCCAAGGATCCTGCAGACTGAATAGCCATTGCTGGAGTGGGTGAAGCACCAGCCCAGCTAAGGAAGGGATGGCAAGAAACATGGCTGGTTTGGCTCAGGTTTGCAAGGCCCTGGGTAATACCTGTTGCCCAGTTCATCTTCCAGTGTCAGCCATAGTTATGTGATGGCTGCTGTTTGGTCCTGATTAAAGAACAAGCAAGCACGCACATGTGAGAGGTTTTTTTTCTGCTGATGCTGGTTTTCATAGTCATGGTGGAGGGCTGTTGGGACTGCCATTGCAGTTGCTACAGGTTCAATTCCTCATTTTGTCTTAAGAACAGAAGAATTTTACTCTCACTTACACAGATATAAACATTACCTGTGATTCAAAGCAGCAGTTGTTTACTTGCCACTTCAATATTGTTAGCTGTGTTCTGCCTGTTCTGCTTGAACAGTTGTGTCCACGACTGTTCACTGTAATAAGGAGTTACAGAGTTCAGTGGTAAGTGATACCAATTTCCTAGGAAGTGTACCGTTTTGAAAAACAGCTGGGCAAAACCAATCCAACCTGGTATTGCAGCAGTCTCACCTATGCCCATGCCCGTGCCTGCCATTACAAGGAACTTGTTTTTCATCTTGTCTTAGAAACTGAAGTTTCTAAGTGTGCATTTGCCACTGCCTTATATTGCTTCTTCAGACCACACTTAGCAGCTGTACGACTTTTTTTGGCTGGATAGTTGGGGCTTACCTAGGCCCAATGCAGTGGGATCTGGTTTAGTTGGACAGGGATGAGGTTTCTCCCTCTTTTTTACCCACAGCCCCTTCTCCAACCTCTAGACTGTGTGGAGCTGTCTATGATAACCTGAAAAACAAGACAGTGTCTTAGGGTGGCACAAAAAAGGCTGTATTTATAGGCAGGGAGCTATGGAGGCTCAGGCAATCCAGTTCTTTGTCTTAACCTGCAGAGGGACATAGCTGTGCTCGCTGCTACACTGCACAAGAGAAATTAGGGAATTCTTCCACCTTCCCAACCTGATGAAGAGGGGAATAAAACCAGCTCTGTAGTTTCTGTCTTTTCCCCTGTGCTGTGATTGCATTGTAGAAAGCAGAGGCCCCTTACATGTTCTGTCCTTTTTGAGCTACAATTCAGCTGGCTCTAATTATTAAAAAATAACCCCAAAATTGTTTAAGAGCTTTGAATCCCATAAATGACAAGGAAATAGCCCCTGAACACCACCAAAATAGTCTCTTCTATGTCTGCCTATCCTGGCAGCAGCCAGAAATCATCATTAGCGGGTCACCGACATAGATCCCTTAATGTAAGTGTTACATTACATTAACAAGCAAGTCAACAATAATATTAGCAATAAATGAGAAATTAAATTCCTAGTCATTCATCCCTCTGGGCTTCCCAGTGTGCCTCTTGTGTTTTTCTTGTTTTGATCCTAAACATTTTGAAGCAAGAAGCATCTTTATTTTGTGTCTTGTGGCTTGATCCCAACCCATTAAAATGGATGACATTACTGCTGTTGATTTCAGTTAGCAGTTACTGTAGAAAAGAGCACATGGTGTGATTCAGCAATTAATCATAACCATCTACGCTAATTTTAAATAGAGGGGGATAACAGTGAACTTTTGTGCTGAACTGATTATAATTCACGTTGTTTTTTCCCAAAAGTTTGTTTCTTTTTTTTTTTTCCCCAACAAAATAGATTAAAATTAAATAATTCACATTGAATTCATCCAGAAAATAGAAGTATTGCAGTACAGGTAGTAACGGAGTCACCACTGCTAAGCAACAATAAAAGATTGTGTTTTGTGCACACTAAGAACATATTGTTAGTGTGGAACGGGGGTTTTTGGCTGCTAGTTTTAACAGAAGATGTGGCTAGACCCTAAAATGACAAGGCAGCCAAGATAATTAGGTTGTTTTGCCTGGATTTTCTGTTGATACATGTATAGTGGAACTTTTTTTTTTTTTTCCTTCAGATTACAGCAGTAGATTAGCAGCAGTATGCTCTGGAAGATTGCTTATAGGATTCTCCTGATCAGAAATCATTGATTATGGAATATTATCTGTAGTGCTTTCATGATTAAGGCTATTAAAGACTAAACTGAAACCACAACCTCATTCCTTTCAGAACTAATGCTCAGAGTAAGCCTGTCTTGTTCCTGAAAGGTTTGTCTTTGGTGCACTTTTTCTTGGTTTCTGTCTTGCCAAACCTATTCACTGCATTGCACTGGTGGCCTGAGCATTTCTAGTTTTACTGCCTCTCCATCCAAACTGTATTTGCAGTACATTGTAGGCACAGCTGGTACAGACTGCATATAATCTGCATAATAATTATGGAGCATTAAGTTCCATACAGAATACAGCAAATACAGCACAGCAAGAAAAGGGGAACCTTGATGCTCAGCACTCTCAAAGCATACCCATGTAATTAAACACTCATTAGACCCTGTGTTAGAATCACGAGGGCTGGGTGGTCGTCCTTCAGGACTTGCTCCCTACAAGCAGCTCAGTGTATGTCTAGGAGTTTGCAAGGATGGTTCTGTTCACCAGTCCCCAAAGACAATTCTGATAATTTAGATAATTGTCGTTTGGGATGACCACTTCATTACTGCATGTGTATGTCTTGCCATTAATCTGGAATACCAGCCCTGTTTGTGGCTTGCCAGATTTCAACACACACTCAGAAACTCAAGAATACAGCACCTGCAGTGGTGATGCCACATGGCTTCTTAAGAAAGGCTTGGTAGTGTCCTTTCCATCCTGCAGTGCTCTGGAATTGGACTAAAGGCTGTTCAGGCATGGCTGAGCTCCTTGAGCCGTTTTCTTGTCTTGTGCCCCTGAGACAGAACAGAATAGCTCCTCAGCAGCATCTGTAGTGTGAAGTTGGCTAGGTGTAGGAATTAGTTTTAGTTGCAACTAAGTCAGTAGAACTGGATCCATAGGTGCAAAATGGGACTGCAAAATGAAATATCAAGGTTGTTAATGAAACCAAGTAACATGTAAACTGATGTATTTTGAGTAGTGGTTGGAAATGTGGGTCCTTCCTTAGGATTGTGACATTGTAGGAGGTGAGATGCAAGGGAAAATATTTAAGTGGAAATTAAGAACTTCTAACAGTGTTGGAAGAAATGAACATTTTATAGGAGTATAAACTTTCATTCTTCAGGTTACAAACTGGCAATAAACTGGGGCAAGTTGTTCTGTCATGCTTTTGAACCTTACCTGGGACATCTAAAACACACCTAATAGAAACAGTATTTAACTAGGTGAACTTACTGAGGCAAAATAGGAGTACTTAGAGACTACGTGACACCAAATACTGAAATGTAACCATTTTCTTCATGTTGGAGTTGGGAGGATGTTGATCATTTTCTCTTAGTATAAACTTCTCCTTGTACCTTTGTCAGATCTACCAACAAGTCTAAAATTATAAAATAAATATTTATAATCTTTAGATATGAAGATTTTAAGTATCGTATTTAGTCTATAAAGTCTTTCTTCCAAGGAGTTGTTATCCTATTTAATTTTACCATAACACACAGACTCGATTTTTTCTTTTCCACAGCTTTTTGCCTTTGAATATCACAGTAATTTCACAACCTTTGGTGGATCCTAATGACTTTTTTATCATTTTCTTTAATCCATCTAAATGCCATCACTGAAGTACTGATAATTCTGTCTTCTAGTTTTTAGCACTGCTGTTGCAGTGAGGTCATCATAACATTTTCCATGTAGGTCATAGCTTGCTGACCTGAAATGTTTGAATTGTTGGAATTGTGATGTCAGTTAGTAATAAATTCAAGCAAATGTAAAAGTTTTAGCTGGTACAGCATATTCCTTCAATCAGAATTTATCCAGCCTCTGTGTGACAAAGTTAGACAGGGCAGATTGGAAGCAATAAAGTGGGTAAAGCTATAGGAATATTGACTTTGTCATCTGGCCATTCCATCTTTGTAGGCAGTCCATTACAAGAGCAGCCTCAAGCCTCCCATTATGGATATCTCATGCACTTTATCGCTCAGATTTGTACTGTTTTATTTCAGTACAATTGCTGATCCCACGATCTGATTGCTCTGGTCTTGCTTAAATCGACTTTACTGACTTTTCTTACAGCTGTTCTAAGTTTTCAGTGAGTCATTAAAAATTGCACATAGGTCAGCTACTATGAGAAAACAGTTGGTGTTTATTAGTATTTGCCCTAAAAATACAGGCGTGATGTCTTTAATAGGGTTTTGGTTCTATTTATCTGCTGTTCCCCGGGGGTTTTGCTCCCCATGGTTCTTGGGCTTACCTCCATATTAAGATGCATCCTCAGAAGCAAGCATTAATCTCTGTTGTGCCTCAGGTCGAAAACAGAGAACCACACTTGAGCGTACACGTGTGAATTTATTGCATGGGAAATGAACATCAGATTATGTCTTAGTGGTTTTGAATATATACAGAGAATTCCTGAGCACTTAGTCGTACCATAGAGGGCAGTTTGAGTCAAACTTGTTTTGTCCCCATAACTCCCATTTGGCTGCCTGTTAAGCACTGAACAGCAGTGTTCTCTGCATGTGGTCTACGGATGTCTGGAGATCCATAAAATATCAAAAGATATTGTGAAAGGATTACACATTTCTGAAACTGAAGCAATCCAGTCCATGCTGACGTTCTCACACTTGCAAGGAAGGGGGGAAAAAAAGTGAGGAAATAAAGTGGCAAGTGATTATTTGATTTTTAGCATAAATTGTGTTAGGCGATTGTATTAGAAATGAGTCTTTGTGGCAGCACTGCAAAAGCAGCTCCTGGATTTTTTTTTTTTGAGAAACCTGGCCTTTCTTTGATGCTGCCAGATTGAAGGAGGTGGCTCTGTCTGTAAGGCAGGCAGACTTGCTGCATACCCATACGCTGCTGTTGTCCCTCTCAGAGGGAACAGCAGACCTGGGAGGGGTTCAAAGATTGAAACAGGGAGGATCAAAGAACTTCCCTGTGATCAACTCCAGCACAAGCAATGACTTGGTCACCTCTTCAGTCCAGAAGAGGTGACTCAAGGTGGGTAGGGTTAAAGTCTGCAAAATCAAGTTGCACAAAAGTGAGTGAGGAGCAGCTGTTTACCATTTCTTCCGTAGTAATTTTAAAGTTTATGTCAGAGGGTCAAAATGGAAAAAAGAAGATAACGTTCCATACAGAATGTAGTTCAGCTAGGAAATTTCTTGTGAAATACAGTAAAAGGCAAATGCTTACATAAGGTCTAAAAGCAAACAGACAGCAGAAAAATCCCATGCTGTATCTAGAGGCACCACTTCTGGCTCAGGACACTGCTGAGCTGCCAGTTATATGAATCTGGGAGAACTCTCTTGAGCTGTCCCCACATTTGTGTACTCTGTGGCTCTTTGCTGACTTCAGCCTGGCCTGGCACACCATCTCACTCATCTAGGACCATATTGCTCTTTAGTTTTTTCTCTTGCACAACCTGTGTTCTCCTTGCTGTTTCACTCCTGATCTTCCAGCCATTTATCTTTCCTGAAGATCCTCGTGCTTCTCAGTGCTGTCCTCCAAGCCCAGACATCCTGTGTTTGTTAGAGATTAGAGAGGGTGATGCATTCCCCATCCCTGGAGCTTGTGGAGTGCCTTAGAGGAAATTCATTTTTTAGAGAAGCAGCACACTGTATAGATGTCAATAGGGCTCTGGCTGCGTTTGAATTGCTTTGATTTGCCTGCTCTACGTGTGCCAAAATTTATTTAAAAAGAGGAAAATACTGGTTACTTAGCTGGCACAGCTGTCAGGCTATTCTTACCTCTCTGCTGTGCCTTTCGCCTGCCCATTATATCTACCTGTTGTCTCTGATTTTCTTTGCTAAGAAAGCTCTTTGAGGAACTGTTTTCAAAAGCCTGTACTATGTAATTGAGACCTCAAAGTAACAGCAAACATTGCAACTCATAAATAATATAGCTATGTAATTATAATGTGATACTAATTCTTTTTAAAAGTGCCTTTGTGTCGATCTTAGAGTGCGCTGTGATTATACACTGCATAAATATTATTGTATGAGAACAGTCATTTTACAACTGCTGTGTCATCAGGAGCTTTCAGGATGATGTTTACAGTAAGAGGAAACAACAGCGAAACAAACTGCCAATTACTGTACATATGCTTATTTTTGCTTTCTGTTTGCAGTAGATTGACAGTATTGATCCTTAGCACTTGCAAGCCATTTGTATGGGGCTCGGTTTTGCCTTTTTGGTCTGGAGTACCTTCAAGCCTTGTACCATTCAAGCCAGGTCATTCCGTGTGGGAATGGCAGTGTATGTAACCAAGGCAGAATTACTAGAGGCCTGCAAAGAGAAGTGCCTTATAACCATATGGTCTGATGACTTTACCTAGCTAGAGCACTGCAGATGTGATTGTCATGCAGTGCTCCGTGCTGTCTGCTTCATTACTGTAACCACTTCACAGTCGTAATTAAGGGTTCTTCATCTGAAAGACCGCGCTATAGCAGAACAAAGAATGGGCCAATGTTACAGAAAAGAGAGAGGAAACCCGAAGGGTTTGTTGATCAAGAATCATAAGAGGCTGCCTACCTTCAGTTGTGGTTATTCAGTGGAGTTCATGTAGTGCTGGACTGACGCTGCAGCCTCCCAAGTTCAACTATGGAAGAAAAATGGTGGCAACATCATGAGAGCTAGAGAAAGTGCCTTAGGAGAGACTTCAGTCCCTGCTCCAGGTCCGTTAGAATAAGGTGAGACATTATGGTTTGGCACAGTAGCTATTACGAGCTATTTTGAGATTTCACCTCTTTGTATATGCAGAAGTTTATAAATTCATAAAGGGGCTTTTGAGGACTGGCCTGTTTCATTCCTGGGAAACGAAGGGACCCGTGGGACCTGTCTAAAAGAGGTTGTTGCCTCTTCATAAGAGTGGTTGCTGCTCAGCAGAGACTCAGTAAGATAAAACTGTAGCATATTAAAGATCTGCAGGGACCATCTCTCCAAACACAACACAGAAATTGCTGCAGTGTGGTGCTTGGAAGACATATTTGTCTGGTTTATCTCACTTTTCACCTGACATCAGCTCTTGCAGCAGCTGAGAGGTGGCAAAATTTCATCTGCCATGAAAATTAGAATGTGTTTTGCTAGTGACTTGCAATTGATCCGATTAGCTAAGTATGTTTAGGGTTTATAATTAAATTTGAAAAGCTGTGTTTTTCAGTAAATGATAAAAAAAAAAGCAGAGAGACAGATTACCCAAAATTCACTTTAAGCAAAAAATCACCTCTTCTCTGTAAAATTTCCCTGAGTCTGAAAGTGCCCAGAGTTGTGGTGGAAGCCCTGTCCTTGGAGATAGATACTCAAGGTGAGGCTGGATGGGACTCTGAGCACCTGATCTGGCTGTGAGTGTCCCTGTTCATTGCAGGGGAGTTGGACCAGATGGCTTTTAAGGGTCCATTCCAATGCTTTACAATTCTACTTTAATCTTGTGTGCTAGATTTGAGTTGTAAATAATTGTGTACATTTTTGTGACTGTTCTAATTAAGTGTAGGACATAACTTTAATCATGAAGTAATTGCCTTTCATATTGCAACTTAGCTGCACTGATTTTTCTGGTTGTGGTGTCCTTTCTGAAGTGATGATCAGTCAGCATGATTGTGGCCCTCCATTATGGCTTATAGCAGAATGATATCTAGGCAAAACATTAACAGGTCATGATAACACACACTACTTTGCAACACCCCGGAGGAGAAATTTTCAGTTAAAGAAAGGATGCTCAGAGTTTTGTTTCTGCTTTTCAAAGCTTGTTAATCCTGGAAATGAATGATTTAAGTCTGTATTTTTGTGTATATTTTTTTACTTGGCTTAAATATACTGGAAGCATGATGTGAAGCACAACAATAACAATAATAATAGTAGATGAGGAATAGCAGGTTGTGTAGCTACAGACTAATTTTCTTTGCAGATGTTCTTCGGGGTGTTGATGCTGTTTGCTGGTCCCTGTGATAGGGGGCTGCTCTCAACTGCCTGAAGGACTGAAGCCTGCTCCTTAATTTAGCTAGTGAAGACCTACAAATTAATTTCTAGCTTGGCCATGACTGTAGGTCCTTCATACCTGATAGAGATCTTATATTCACAGGGTTTATCAGTTATGTGCCTAAATCCATGGAATCCGATCAGTGTGTTAGATCTGACCCTCCTCAATACTTCCCTGTTTTACAGCAGTGTGACTTTGTTGCCCTGTTTGGTGGAATTACTCCATACCCAAACCACAGGATATTATACTAGAAATTTGATGACTGTGAAAGTTGGCTCAGAATTATTTTTCCATTCTATGGTTTTCCCCAGTTTTTACAAATTTTCAGAAGGCTTCTTCTCAAAGTGTAGAATTATATATTCTAAATATTTTTCGTGTTATCATTTCTTGAGAAAGCATTTTAGAGGTATCTTCAGCCTCGCCTTTTTAGACTGCTTCAGTGCTCAGCTTTATATTCGTAATTAGTAGCTAGCTTTGTTATGTTTGAGATCCAAGAGCAGCACTTGAGTTCAGAGTTCGCAGGGTGGTTTCTGACATAACATTTCTCTCCTTCCATCCGTAGTGGAATTGACTGAACGTCTTTGCTTAGCAGAAAGACAGCCGTGTGATGCAGTGGGCTGAGGCACCTGGTGGCTTTTGGTGGGACGGGGAAGGACCTGCCCTGGCTGTACTGCCTCAGCAGCACCTGGCCTAGTAGAGGAAGGTATCAGCAATGGCTCAGCTTGATGTTAGACTGCCACTCTGCTGCCGGTGCGCCCTACTGTTGGACATGCAAGTACTGAAATTATGCATTCTTGGTCCCGTGGCGTCTGGCTGGAACAATTGGAGCACTTGTTTAGCCATCCGCACGCTGTCAGACAGCAGAGTCATTTAATGCAGTCAGCTGAGCTGCATGTCCGCACTGTTCTTGAGGCACTTTATTTTATAGTTGCACACACAGAAGACAATTGAATCAATTAGCTCCTTGTCTTGCAAGCAGGGCACAGCTTTCCCCAAGAGCTGCAAGGGTGTGTCTGAGAGCAAGACAAGCTGGAGATTTCTCTTCAGCAGTGCGTGGGCTGGTTTCAAGTTACTCCATATTTTATTGTCTCCTGTTTGCTGAACCTCCGTTTCAAATGATTGTGCACATTCGCCGTGCTTCTTAAAGGTGTAGATGCTTTGAGCCACCCCAGCCCAACACAAGGAAGGCCGGGTATGCTGCATCTTCCATAAAGCCTGCTAATGGTTTTCACCCAGGGGTGTGTATGGGGAGCCAAAAACACATTACTGATGAACAGCGCATAGAGGCAAGCAAAAACCTATTGGTGATGTATCTTGTATTACAGGGCTTATCTTCCCTACGTTATTCTTCAAAGAATAACTCTGTCATTACTTTAATGAGTCCTTTCTCTTATTTTTTTGTAATTAATAGGGGGCAGTAGGAAGCGCTGCTATGTTTTTTCTGTAGTTTTATCGTACTTGTCTTACACTGATAGTGTTATCTGTGTACTTTGGACCCAATGCTCTGTGATGTGGAGCATCCCCCATGTTGTGTTAAATGCATATCCAGGAAAAGGTCTTCTTGAAAGAGAGAGATATTGCAGAAATCAGACAAAGCTGCAGCGGGTTAAAGATTGATAATACATTAGCTAAGTCAACCCTGAAATACGGAAATCCATTATCCTGATTTTTAATTTCATTTGATTCAACATTCTTGTTTTCTATTGGAAAGTCTTGAGAAATAAGTATTCCCTACTTCATCTGCAGCATCTCATGTAAGGCTGTCAAGGGTTTGCAATGTCTTGAAGCTCAAGTGCTCTTTATTATTTTGGGCTGTGTCAGTGAAGACTGCAACTGTGACTTAAAAGCAGCAGCCACAGGGGTGACCCGTGACTTTCTGTAGCAGTGAATTCACAGGTTGGCCATATGCTGAGCGAGAGATCATTTTCCTGCTCTGGTGCTGAGAATTGCTTGAGATCCTTTGGATGAAAGCACTCCAGGCAGATGAACCATTTTATCTTCACAATTAAACAACAGCCAACAAAGAAAATCACAAACAATAATTCTGTTCATGACAGCTGACAAAGAGAAGCTTCATTTGCCTCCTCTCTTGTTGGTGACTGTAGCAGAAGTCCAAAATACTGAAGATAATACTGAAAATTCCTATATTAGCCAAACATACAGATAAGTGTATGTATTCATGTGTTGGGAGCATAGATACTTTTCTAGGTATATGTCTTGTAAAACTGCCTTTTGTTACCATTCCTATCTTTAAATTAACCATCAGGGCTTTCTATTTGTTTTCCTATTAACAGTGGCTTCAGTTTTGTAAAGTGATAAACAAAGGTTCCTGTTTTTCATGTTGGAAATAATGGATGAAGGAGTTAAGTGTGACCCCATGCTTTCCACGTCATCATCTGTTCTTTCCTTCTGAATCCCAAAGGTTTGTCTGTACCTTGATAAGATGTAATTTAAAGGGCACGTTTCCCTAACTCATTTAAATGTATTATCCAGACCTCACCTGATTGTTGGAGTAGCTGGAGACTTCTTTTTGTAAAACAGTAGTAAGGTGTAAAGGCAAGTTTGATACTGTTGTGTTAAAACTATGGAATTCAACACAAATTCTGTAGATCCTCCTATATAGGCAGCTTTAAACCCAGCAGTGCTAAATGCAATCAGCTTTTAAAGCCACTTTTTAATTTTGTATTGAGTTGGTAAAGAATCACTTAATGATCCTCATGTTCTTCTGTATGGAACAAAATAAATGCGAAGTCGTACCAAAGATGTCAAGCTGCATTCCTGGTGAGATACTTTCCTAAAGCAATCAAGATTTTTCTGCTTCTAGCACTAATCATTAATAACTATGCTGTTGTCACAGCTCAAAAACTTTCCTATTGACACTTCAATCATTTTTAAAGATCTTGAATGTTCGGCGTATATTAAAGTAACCTTTTGCACTCTATTAAAATTTAAGAACTGCTAGATTTTTAGTGAATGCCCAAGGAACTGGATCATGAAAGCATTATCTTGTGGCAAGGGCATGATGCAGAGCACTGATTCCTTTTTAACAAATAATAAGAAGTTTGACTTTTCATTTACACATTCTGCCAATTGCTAACAAGTTTCCATCTTGTTCAAACACTGGATTGATCCTAAGAAATTGAAAATATTGATTTAACCCTCTGCCTGATTTGTGCTGTGGGCACCTGCTAGTACAGTCTTAGCACATTACAATTGCTTGGCCGTAATTCCTCAGGGGACCTCTAATAACTACCACATTTGTCTTTTCATCTTCTGAAATTATGCTAGCGGTTGTCCAAGTCAATTGTGATTCATTTGATACTGCTCTCCTTTAAGACATATTGCAACCAAATAGACTTGCTCACCAGTAATATATCTGATGACATAGTTAGTTCTAGTTAATTGACAGAATGATTCAGGCTTTTATGGATGGCATTAATTGGTCCCTGGTGTCCATGCAATAATTGACCAGACAGTGTAGGCTACATTAGCTTCTCATCCAGTCAGAACGGTGGTGAGATGAGGTAAATGTGGTACAAATGATAAAATGGCTATATTTTAAATCAAACATTTATAAACTATAGAAGTGGGAGATTGTGGCATCAGGAGGGTCTGAATAATGGGAATACATAAATGTCCACATTCAAGGCTTGCATTTTCTTTTTTCATTGTTTTCCCCCCATCCAATTAACTCATGTGGTAAGTCGCATTTAGATGCCTTAATGGACTCTGAATCGTGGCTTAATGTGTAAAGCAAAGTAGACAGAAGAGCTGGTGCTGTTTCAGCTTCTGTGTATTTATATAGTACAATTTTAAGCCTGGTGTTAAGTGTCAGAAGGAAGCTCAAGGTGGTACAGCTCCCTGCATTTACAGCGGGTCCTTATTTTATTTTAATTTATTTTTCCTCAAAGAAAAGATGACTTGTCTTTGGCGTATTCCAGGCATATAAGAAATGCATGGTATAGGTCTGAATAAAAAGCAAAATTTGTTAGAAAAAGTGAGAGAAAGAAAAAACATGCAGTCAATACAATGCTGCTTGCTCCAGTTTTACTGGAAGAGGAATCATCCAGTGATTTATTGACTGTTACTTTTCTTACTCTGTTTTGTTTAAGAAAAAGTTGAGCAAGGAGAGTCTTGTGGTGAGTATAACCATTAAGCTCCCAGATATAGAGGAATGCACATAGATCACTCTGAAAATAGTACCTCCTGCTTATTTCCGTGGAAACCACAATGGATACAAAGAGCACAGTAACACTATTTGATGGAGCGAATTATCAGATCCCTGTATCAATGGAGAAGACCAGCCATTGCCAGCTTCATTGACTTGTACCTCTTTTCACTACCCTTTCCCTTCTGCTACATCTTCCTAAATTGCAAAGTTGTTACAGCATAGGCCATACATTCCTTCAGCATCTAGCTCTTAGAGGGTACAGCTGAAACCAAACAATAAGCACAGCCATTGCTCTGCTTTAATTTTTATGAATTGCTGAGTGTCCTGAACCTCCCACTGATTTCAGTTTGCCAGTGGGAATTGAGGGCATTCAGAGTTTGCTGGAAGACTGTTGTTACACCATCCCCATGCTGATTGCAATGTCTCCACTTCGTTGTGACTTCTTCACAAATCAATCTTTCCAATCTACTAGTAATTTACTGCTCTTTCAGATGCCTTCAGCATGCTGGTTTTTTGGTGTGTGTGGTTTTTTTTTTTGTTTTCTTTTGTTTTTTTTAACTGAATCCTGCATGTGTGTTGCAGGTAGTGTGGGGTAATGAAATAAAAAATGGGGAAATCTAGTCCAAATCTTCTGGAGGATGTTTGTTTCCTGTGAAATGTGCCCATTCTTCTTGAAGACTAATTTACACTCAGATGAGTTTATTGCTAGATGATGTGGTGTAGTTTCTTTGATGCTGAAAAAAACATTGGGTGTTTATGCTTGAGGTTTCTACATGGCATAGTTGGTGTTTCTGCCTTATTGGAGCATTAAGTGTATAATGTGACTGGGTTTAGTGTAATCTTCCTAGGAATACAAGAGGTCTTATATTTCCATACACCACTCTAAGATACGATCTTCGAAAACGCTGGTTTTGTGCAAAAGGACATTATTTCTCAATAAAGAACCCTGCCCGCTGTTTAGGTCAAATATAATGTAATCTGTTACTGGAGGTATTGGATTTTAGGTTGTAGAAAGCAGCCTGAACTTTCAGGACAACGATTTTCTACTAAGCCCAGTATTGAATGCTAGACGGTTTTACTTCCCACATTTTAGAGCGGAAGAAGAAACAAACAAACAGAAAAAAAAGAAGAACCTAGAATCTTTTAAATTGTAATTCTTGACATAATTTTTAAGAAAACATACATAAAATAAAAGTATTCATAAAATATAAATACCCATGCCTCAAGATGCCACTGACAGCAGCTTCAACGTAACCTTTCAAACTGCAAGGAACAAGACTGACCTTAAGGGGTGTCCTTAAGCATGGGGATTAAGTGTGCCTAATTTATATAATTTGCACTGATTTTAAGCTTCTCAAGCCTGAGTAAGCTATAGCAGTGAGTTAATATACCTTAGTTAACACAATTTACTCATTGCTAAAGCCAGATAAACATTTACTTCGGGTAAACAGTTTTACTGTCTCAGAGTTTTCACCTGTAAACATTTTAGCATTTTGAAATATTGGTCATTTCTATTTAATCTTAGACCATTTTAACCCAGTCTTAGTAAGAAGTATGTATTGAGTAAACCATCAGCTACATAAAAGACCAGAAGCAGCCAGGAGTGATTTTGCTATTTTTATCTGCTGGTGTCTCTGACATAAAGCCATCTTCAAGCTAGGTTTCTGTTGCCTCCTCTGCTCAAACACATGAAACTATGAACTTAAAAGAGAACATTTTTTAAAAGAAGGAAAATTCTCAATCCAGTTTGCTCTCTGTTGTTCTTTTCCTCTGATCTGTACTGCTTTTTAATAAAAGGGTAGAGGATTCAGATTCCAAACTTAGCTGAGAAGAGTTTTCTTCACCCATTGCTTGCAGTCATGCTTAAATGTCATAAGCAGCTTGGTTTTAAATTCATGTTTGAATACTACATTGAAACAGGACTCTCCCTTGAACTTTTCATTTGTCAGCAGCTCCAGAGCTGTCCACAAGTGTCTGTCTGTCTCAGTTCTCCCCAGTAATTTCTGCCAATCCTTAGCTCAGAGTTAAGCAAACTGGAACGAGGTGATGCTTTTTAGGGTATGTCATAAAGGCTTGCTCAGTCCTGCTGCACACAAAAGTACTTTGGCAGCAATGCAGTAAGAGCTCTAAATTGAGGAGATGGCATTGACAGGGTGGATTGTTGGTAGAGAATAATGTTTGACAAAGGTGGAGACCAAGCAAAGGCATTTTCTGCTGAGAGACCTGGATCCTGCCACACCACCTCTCCTGTGCTGCATGTGCATTGCTCTGTACCTTCTCAGTGGCTGTAGGTGGTTCTGCTTTCTCTCTTTTAGTGACACTTTGAATTGCAATGTATCCTTAGGTTTTAACCAGACTAGGGTATCACGCACTGACAGGTGCAGCAGACACTCTTGAGTGAGTTTATTCAGCTCTAAGAGGGTGAAGATTCAGGCAGTTCAGCTTCAATCATGATACTGCAGCAAGACAACGATTTGCCCTGTATAGATTTCATAAAGGTGTTTGTCATATTGACTTAAATTTCTGGAAATAATTGCATTGCCTGTTTTTTTGTTTCTTGAAGCCTGCACGCTCTGCACCTTGAGTCTGCAGCTATTTACAGGTTTTGCTGTACCAGAGATTCAGTTCCTCTTTTCCAAAGTATGAATGTGTGCAGCATGACAGTTTCTGAGGGACTGTTTTTATTACTCAGATCTTTCAGATAATGCTGTGGTGCAACTGCAAGCCAAGTGTCAGATGCGATCAAGAAAACAGTTTCAGGGATTTGCTGTGGTACTTCTAAGATTGTCTTTTTGATATCTGTGGATGTCAGATCTGAGCCCTTTGGGAGACACAGAAAGTATTTATTGAGATAGTGGTCATAAGCTGATATGATAACACTGCCATACAGTCATCTCTGTTGCTGTGGCTGACACGGTGCTTTCCTCTGCCTTCATTCTGGTTTTGCTAAGCATACCTTAGACGCAGAGTCCTGCTGTGGTTTTGTTGGATGTAGCTGGGCAAGACGTTTTCCAGCTGGAGTGAGAGGTGCCAGCATGCCTCTGTTTCCTTAACAGATATTCTCTTTGGTTCATTGTTTTGAGCAGATCTTCCTTGCTCCCACTCAACACCTTGCTGCTGCTGTTCTTCCAGATGTGAGACAGAAAAGACAGCTCAGTCTTTGGAATCAGCATCTCCCATTTAGATTTTATCTTCAGCAAAACACTCAGGTTAATATCACTTAGCAAAACACCTGCACTGAGACCGTGGCTTTCACCGTAAATAAATATTAATCTGTGGGGACTACTCAGTGTCAGAAGGTTACATTGCTCTCTTCATTTCAGCACTCTTGTGACGATCTTTGCATAAATTTTGTTTCCTACTCTAACAACAAATCCAATTGGGAAATAAGCTCATTTCATTGCGTAAGTTTTTCTAGCTTTAATTTTCCTCCCATTTTATTCTAGTTAGAGCTGAAGGCTGATAAACTGCAAGGTGTGTTTTTGCACCCATTGCCACTTGAGAGCCTCATGCCTGACCATACAGCAGTCCTACATAGACATGAGGCAGACCCTCCTGCTTCAGGCTTTCAGAAGCTGTCCTGGAGGTGGCCTTCACCTCTTGAGTGCACTTTTGACATGGATTGCCATCTCTGTGAGCACACTGCTGGGTACTTTCTGCCTGCAGGTATTGGTGCAGCAGGATGAGTCCCTCGCAGCCATCTGCTGGCTTGACAGGCTGCATTTACAGCTACAGAAAGAACTCGAACTTGCTTTTCCTTTCATCTTCCGTGCTCCTTTCATACCTCTTTTCTCACCTTCAGAGCCATCAGGAGAAATGTGGCAGCGATTCTTCCCCTTTTTTTGATTGACTCTCTGAAAGGGAAACATCAGTGCTCAGCAGTGCCAGGTTTTCTGAGTGACACAGCGCAGCGTGCCGCAGGGACGCAGCTTGAGGTATTGCTGTTGACATCAGTAAGATCAGCATTAGGCCCCCAGGGAGTGCTGCAGCACAGTCTCCCACGTGGCTTCAAAAGAAAGGAAAGAAAAGAGAAAACTCAATCTCTTTAAGGCCAGGCAAGGGGGCCACACATGTTTTAATGATAGATACTTTTTAAAGCTTGTTTGCG
Organism: Phasianus colchicus; assembly: GCF_987193195.1. Lineage (NCBI taxonomy): Eukaryota > Metazoa > Chordata > Aves > Galliformes > Phasianidae > Phasianus > Phasianus colchicus. Next base: position 8,809,738 of record NC_143440.1, on the reverse strand, counting down.
TTTGGGTGATAATGTACTTTAGTATAGTTGGGGAAATGAGAAACTTCACACATGGCATCTGGAAATCCTTGTGGCTCACTACCCTCCTTGACAGCCGTAATGTGGCTATAAATTTCCCCCAGCAGAAAACATATAACTGCATTGGCTGTACCAGAAACAGCCTTTCATTTTCTTTTAGATGAATGTGTTGTTTTACATCTCAGCCTTTTAATAGCTCCATATAAACATTTGTGAGCCTCTGAGGTAAGTAAGTATATTTTTCCTTCTTGCTCTTATGTCTTACGGAAAATCAGCTTGTGGCTCAATTTACCATCCAGAGTGGGAGGTGGGCACTGATACGTTCATGTGCATCTCACAACAGATGAAAGGGATGTTGCTCTTGTGAGCACTCCTGGTAAGTCTCTGCAGCATCAGTTCAGTCCTTCATGTATGTGTTATCATAGCTCTGCTTGGTGTCAGGCAGAACTACGTTGGCAATCTGATGGCCATTTCTGTACATCTTTGAACGTCAAAAACCTGATATGTGCTAAAATGTTGGTACTGGTGCCATTGCCAGAATGAACTCACCAGTTGCCTTGGTGAGCAAACTTTTATGACCATACATGTGCTCTACAGTGATCAAAAGTTGAGTGATGAAAGTTTTGTAAAATGAAGAGATCTGGAGCCAGGTGGGCTTGACAGAAGTTTAGGTATGGCACTGTGTGTTGCCTGCTTTTTAGCACAGGACAGGATGATCAGGATGATTATTTCTGGGCTTGCATATGCAGAAACTTGTAACTTAGGATGGGATGCTGATTGCATTGTGGAAGGTACTGGTTTGCCAAGGGGCTTTTATCTCTGTCAGCAGAACGAAACTGGCTATACAGTATTAAACACTTCAAAAACTTGTTCGATTTGTTGCTCTCAGCCTCTCACCAGTGGAGCTGAAGATCACTCCTTTGCTCGACACTGCAGTTTTCCTGTGTCAAGGTGCATCCATCCAGCCTCTGGCCAAGAGTGTGATTAAGAATTAAACATGAAGCTGGGTTGCAGTCCATTGCTTAGTTATCCAATACAAATAAAGAGAAGGTTTCCAAAATGCACGCTTTTTGGATAAATGCTATATAAAGTGAAAGTATGAGCTGGAAAACAAAATTATGATTTACAGTGGAAATAAGTTAGTGGTAAAAAGATTATTTATAACTGCAGTTTTCTTCTCGTTCTCTGGCATGCAGTACCACTAAAAATTATTTTTAATAAAACTGCCCTCCTCATCATCCAAAGTAACCACCGTAAGTACAGTGATTTGAAAAGAAAATTAGAAACATACTGTAATGCATTTGGCAAATACACTAAGCAGAATTTCCTTCTGATTCTCCAGGGTACTCCTGCAGATTTTGAAAGGCACCAGTGAAAGAGATGAGCAGTGGTTACATGGCTGGCAGCGGGCTGCTGGGCTCACTGGTGGCAGCAGGACCTGGGGGAAGAGGGGCAGGAGCAGGCAGGCATCTTTCACAATGATGAATGAACAGGTTGTGAGGAGCACTTTCATACATAAACAAAGCACGTTATGGTGTGGTATCTTTTGACTGCTCTAGCTCTTTGTTGCTGTCTCTTGTAGCTAGGCTTCTAAATAAGTGGAGCTGTTTTCCATTCTGTGACAGCTTGCTGTGCTCTCATACCGAGCTCGTGGTGGCATTAAGGTTTCTTTTTCTCCCCTTCTCCTGGGGATCCTATAGGCGTGCATGGATGCTGTCCTTCCCCGCCACACCGGTTGGAACATCAGTGGCCCAGGCGGATCAGAGAGCTGATCTGGACTGGTTCCTATCAATCCTGGAATCGTGGACAAGTCCAACTGCTCCTTCTTTAGGCTAAAAAGAGCTGAACTATTCCAGTTCTGGGTCCATGTCTGTAAGAAATGAGTTGCTTGCTAGCTGAAGTGTGTTATGGGTCTCTCTTGTGGAGCAAAATACTTTTTGTACTGTAGCTAGAACTGCCTTGTTAGCTATAAAGTCTCCACAAAATGTCACTTTGTGCTTGTGAAATGACTTGGAAACCAAGGTTGGTGTTGGATGTATCCCAGGCTTTTTGGTATTTTGGTCAGACGTTTCTCCACTTGGCCCATCTGCTGTCAGAGGCCATCATGTAATGCAAACTGCAGTGTAAATACTTTGGATGTAATGCAAATTTAAATACCTCTTTGCACCTGCTGTGAAAACAAAGCGTCTCAACTGCATGGGATACAGACACCAAGTAATTCATGAGCTAAATAAACAGCTTTTACAAAGAGCTCCAGGAAATGCCAATGCTGAGCCTGTGGAGGTGCAGATGAAGGCACCTCTCTCCTGCAGCCCTGGGAGCAGTCCTCAGCATTGACTTCTTAAGACAGCTTCTGGATCTGCCCACAGTCCCAGACGCTGAGCAAGGGAAGTGACCTTCTCCATTAAAATCTCATTACAGTAAATGCTGAATGAGAAATCATGTCACAGCTCTTCCCATTTGTAATATCGTCAGCGGGAGAAATCTACCTGTTGAATGCTCTGCTTTGCTCTCTATTAATGCTGTGATGGGGCACAGCGGAATATTTCCCCACAGTGAGTGCAGTCTGCCATTATTGTAGCAGAGGAGTTCAAAGGCATATTTGACAGTAGACAGAGATGTTTTACAGATTGTACTGGGTTTTCTGGAGGCTGCTCACTGCCCGCAGATCGGATACGTGAGCCTTGCAGAGCGAGGGACCTCCACTCATTTGCAGCTCCACACCTGTGACTGACAGACAAAACCTAATCCTGTGTGCAGGAAGGGGGTGAGTTTGTCTGTGGATGTTTCTGGAGTTTCTATGCGTATTATCCAGCTTGTGTGCACTGACATGTTCATCCAGACTTCTTTCAAAGTTATATTGTATAAACAATATAATGCCATTCTTCAAGGCGAGCCTTTCATTATGTTGCTTTGTGCAGCCATTTCCCAGGCTTTTAAGTACCATCAGTGTGTGCAATATGAGTCCAGTCAAAGGAAACACAGCATTTCCAGCAGCTGCCTCTCACAGTTCTTGAGTCACAGGCTCATGCTCAGAACCTCACGGTACATCAATGCACAATTTAAAGCAATTTTTTTGCCTTTTTGGATCATTCTGCTCTGAATTCAAAAGACTTTTTGGTATACGGAGGTTAGAAATGTGTAAGTGATAAGACATATCTTATCTACAGCTTAAAGAGGGTAGAACACTGGAGTCGTGTAATGCTTTAATATTGAACGTGAGCAAGAAAAGATGTTATTTAGTCACAGTTAAAAGTGTTTCCTTAAAAATAAACAGTAAAAAGCAAACAGGCAAACAGAATTTCTCCCCTGCAAACGAGCATTGCTTAAACAATTGTAATTCCTGCAAAAGCGAACTTCATTTTGCCTAAGTACAAACAGAAATGAAGCCACCTACTGAGAAATTCTATTTTGCTAATTTTTATCTATTCTGATGCAAATAGTGGTTTTAATCCCCTTAACTCATCCATCATGCATGACAGGTCAGCCAGCCCCATTGTGTGTGTGTTTGAAGGATTCCCGGCCAAACCAGCCATTCGGTGGGTTGTGCTGGGCGCAGTCCTGTTTCTAAACTTCTTGTATCACTGCAGAACTGCAGCTACCATGCAAAACAAGGCAGTGGTTCCATATGTGTGTGGAAGCCGTGCAGGGTCTTTGCAGATAGGTTACTGAGAGTTCCTATCATAGCAGGGGAAATAAAATAAAAAAAGAATGTCAGATTAAGGACATGGTTGTTTTTTTTTTTTTATATAATCCACTACATCTGTAGCTGATCCAGATAGATGGCAAAGGTCAAGTTTGGGGATTTTTTTCCTATGGGGATTTCTTCGTGTATTCTGAAATCTAAAATAGCTGTTTGTTTTGAAATGCGCTTTTGATTGCAGTAAAACACAGTTTATAGTAAGTAGAAAATAATTTAATTACGAGAGAGCAAAAATTTCCATGTGTTTTTATAACATTTAAATTTTAATTAAACAGGGCTTAGAGTGAATTATGAAACCTTCTTTTGTTGAGACAACTGACAACGACAAAATCTTAATTAATGAATATTCAGAGAGATCTCTGGATCACTCTTCTTTCTCTTTGAAATATGTTCTGCCTGTGTTTTGAAAAACTCAGAAGAAAATTAATAAACATAGCTTATATGGAATATTTCCCAGTGTGAAAACCTTCCAAACGGAATCCAATGCACTGCGTTAGTGTCAGTGAAGATTTCTAAACCAGATGTGTAGATGGGCTGCCTTTGTTGTTTTGTTTAAAACTGAGGCTGGAATGAAAGCAGAAGGTTAGGACTTGACATGATGAGAGTGTCATTCCATGCTACCGCGATGTCATTTCCCTTTTGCTGTATAAATTAAGTTGTGGTGTTGCTTCAATCTGGAACGGCTTCGTCGCTTTTAATGCAGTACAAAAAAAGTTATTTTATTTGGAAGTATCGTGATATAACTTCAGTGAGTAATTGCAGTGGTTAGCTCATTAGCATCCAAAAGGATTGTTTCAGTTATTTTATTTCTTGGATCTTTTTTTTCCCCCGTCCGTCCTCTTGGGCAACCTGGTAACAGTACACTGTGCAAACAGTTAATTTGTGTATAGTAATACTGAAGTGGCTCACTGTAATATGAAACGTGTGTCTCTGTGCACACACACCATTCGGACAGCCCTTGTAACCCTTTTAGGGACCCAAGGGCTTTCTCTTATGCCGGTGCAGTCCTGGGATGAAGGCTTTTCTGCATGGTCCCTACTGAAATCCAGAGCCTTGATTTGGGAAGGTCTGGGTGCAGCAGCTTAGCAAGGTATCAGGTGCGTGGTTATTTTGCTTTGCCCCAGGCCCATTCCTTGTCCTCCAGCAAGTGTGCATACAGAGAGGTAGAAAACCGGTGCTTGATGCGGGTCTGGGGCCAATGGTTTTTGCTGCACAAGGGAAAAGCAGTACCCATTCTCTCCCGGGGGCCAGCAGAGCTGTTTGCTACCTTACTTTTACTAAAGGCTGCCCAAACAGAGTGGCCTCACACATCTGGGGCTGGTGAATGGTAAATTCTTTAAGTAAAGTGTCTCATCTTTACCTTAAGGCATCACATGCGCTTACACTGATGCTTTAAGGAGGAGATGGGGAGAAAAAGCAGAAGAGGGGAATGAAGGAAGCATTTGCATGGGCTCATTTGGCAATTAAAAATACATAAGTGAAAGAATTGCCATGAACTTGCCCAAAGGGCTGTAATAAATAACATCCTGCCTAACTCGTGCATAAATGTTCTCTATGGTTTTGCATGAAATGACTGTGTTTCTTTTTAGAGTTGTTGGCTGAGTTGGGTTTGTTGTTGTGTTTTTTGTTTTTGTTTTTGTTTTAGTATTGTAACAGTTGGAATAGAAATAGGCTTATGTTTTTGTAATTGTAGTAAACGTATTTTAAAGATTGCTGTTTGATTAACTGCAAATATTACCAGTTCGGAGGTTAAAAGCTGTTGTTGAAGTCATTCAGGGAAATCCAGCAGAAGTGGAAATATGGCAGAAAAAGCTAAACAATATGGCAAAAGAATATTTGCTGACTTAAGAGTGCAGGATCAACACCAATATTTTTCCAGTGATGCTAAACCTCTTGTAACTGCTAAATTGGATTTGTAGTTGAATGAAGTATCAGCTGCTGTTGGACAAGCCCATAAAGGCAGGACGGCTGGCCTTTTGTAGGCCGGGCTTAAAGGACGATTGATATGTTTTAGCACTTTTGGGATTATTGTGATTAGGAGGAAGCCTTCTGAATGATAGAGAAAAGGGTGTAAAAAACACAGTCCACAGCTGGTGAGCAGCATGTGTTTGCTGTAAGGAGAGGTCACGACTAGTTGATCCTGCTGGTTCTGGCATTGATTGACAGTCAAGAAAACTTGATATTATGAAGCGGACACTTTTTTTCTCACCCTCTTTTTTTGTTTGTCTTAAAGAAACGATGAGTCTGTTGCATAAAGTCCAAGTATTTCCAACATTTGGAAGGCTCACAGGTTGCAAGCTGAATGTTCAGAGTCCCCACTGCAAATGTAGGTTGTTAAAATATCATCTAGAAATTAGTATTCAGCCCGGAGCTGTAAGAACACCAAAAAGGAGCTACAGGAACAGCAGAGCTGGGTCTGTGTTTGCCTTTTTCTTACGTGTTAGTCTTGACTAAAACCCTCTTTGTCGTAGAGTAGGAAATTTATGCTAAGTGTGTGGAAATTTCAAGTTTGCTGAACTTGTTGACTGTGATGCATCTGGTGTATGTGGGGTACTGGGTGAGGAGTAATATGTGTAGAACAAATCTGACCGTCAGGAAAACAGTTTAATCGTTTTATTTTTATTAAACACCTGCCCTAGCAAGCATGCAGGCTATTTCATCTTATCTCCTCTGCCCACTTGGAAATGTAGCTCATTTAGATGATGGGTTTGGGTTTTTTTTTTCCCACTTTGCTTTTTTTTTTTTTTTTTTTTTTAATTTGAAGGGGCCATCCAAGAGCTCACAAATGCACATTTAAATAGTTGGATCCCTGACTCTTTTTAGTGGGGCTGTACCTCTTTCAAAATTTGAGTTTAGCATACCACACAGGAAAGAACACAAGCTTGCCAACTCCCGCTGAGCGTTTTTTCAAGCCTGTGAAAAGAATGAATTATTCAGCAGTAAGCATGCTTACAGCTGGCCATTTGGGAGCTTTGATGTGCGAATCAGGCGGTTGCATGAATGCCCTTATTGTCATGTTATGTGTACACAGTGTGTGAATTATTGAAAATAGTGAGGCCTGAGCCTCATCTGGTAGAGATTACAGTGCAGGCATGCTGGGTGAAGGTCTGTAATTGAAAATCCCCAGATGCTGTTTATTTGGCCTGCGTCACGTGGCCCCGTACAGAAAGCTTGTCTGAACAAAATGCTGCCTGCCTGGAAGCACCGCCCAGCCCCCCTCCAGCCCCCCAAACCCAGGGTGCGGGCAACTTAAACACCTGCCCGTAATATTTTTAAAAGCTTAAATTAGATTTGCCTATAACGTTTAAATAGAGGATGCCTTACTTAGGGGTTTAAACTGCTTAGCCAGTTGTTGACTTGCTGAGCTCTTTTATCTACAAGAGGTTTTTTGTTAGCCAATTTAGCTTTCGAGCGTCTTCAGAAAGCGGCATCCGCCAATTTTAGGCAAGCTCTCCCAAAGTTGGGAGTTCTGCTGGCAAAAGGCTCAGCTGCCTCGGATCCCACAGCCGCCTCCCACTGGAGAAAATCCCTCACCCCAACCAGCCTGCACCCCGTGTCTGTGTGCAGACCCCCATGTTGGCTGGGCCTTTAGTCCGGCTCATGCTGGCTCGTGTGTGAGCAGCACAGACAAAGGGATGCGGTGCTGCAGGCAGCACACACACGGGCTGTGCCTGAGGCCTGGGAGCATGCTGGGGGCTCCTGGTGGAGCCCAGATACTGACAGAACTTTGCCATGCAAAATATGGCTACGAACGTGACATAGGAGGTGGAATGTTTGTTTTAAGAGAAGTCGAGCACGTAGGTCTGTGTCCAGGCTGTGTGCTAAGTATATGAAATGCCTGTGTCAAGCCACAGTCTTGAAGAATTTGTGAAAATCATAGTATGCCGTTATTTGAAAAGAAATAAAAAATAGGTGTTGCTACATGGTCGTTGCTTACAGTTTTTTTTTGCTGAGTGTGGAAACTTTATAAATCAGCTGTTCATTTTCCAATGGCTAACCGACTAAATTTCCCATACTTGTCTATTTTTATCACATTTGGATGGTGCCTGTTACTGGGATCTGGGGGCAGGAGCTTGATTTGTGTCATTCACGTTCTAAATAAAGCCAGCTGCCTGCCCCATACGCCGTGATGCCACAGGATTGAGCAGGGACACCTGCAGCCAGCACCCCGTGTGCCTGGGCCGCCACCACAACCCTCTCAAGGCCCTGCAGAGCTGCCTGTGGGGTGCCCCTTTTTGCCCACCAAAGGGTGCACCGAGGGTGGCACCCATGAGCCTCACAGAGACCTTTATGGGGGCTGATGCTAAGCCTCTGAAGACTGCTTTTGGAAATAATGGTAGCGGGGGAGGTTTCCTGGGACAAGGACCCTCTGTTAGAGCAACAACTGCCTCCCAGGGGGTGGGTGGGAGCCTCCCCTCTCAGCAGCTGCTCCTACTTATTTAGGAGGAGAAGAGCAGAAATGTCGGTCTTCCTCACTCACTGCCTGTGAGGTGAGGTGTCTGGGATTGCTGTCCTCTCGTTCGTTTGGGGTGATGCTCCTCGGAGCAGGCAAAGGGAGCCTGGGAGCCCAGGTGGGGCTGTTAGCCTGCAGAACCCTTTTTTTTTCCTTGTGGCCACAACTGAGAAAGATGTTGTATTGTGTAAAATGCATCTTCCCCCGTGTCAGCGCAGGGAGAAAAACACATTTTGCAATTGCATTGATGTTACAGCAGGGCATGACGGGTAAAGAGTGAATTTAAAAGCAAAACAAACATTCAGAAAAGCTCATATAAAATGCTTTATGTTGTCCTCTCCCAACCCTTTGAAGATCCCTGGAAAGGACTGCTGAGCAGTGAAGATATTTTATCTGACTGGTCACCCCCCCCACACCTCTCTTTCATACCTGAACCAAATCATTCAGAGCAGGAGACTGTCATAGTAGATGACAAGGAGAAGGAGCTGAACATTTACAGTTCATAAACCTGACCTCTCCTCTTCTGCTAGGCAATTTTCCGTATATATATGTGACAGGGAGAGATCGAGAGGGTGTGTATGGAAAGTATTTCCACAGCTGAGCCCTTCTTAGAGAAAAACAGATCTGTTTATTAACTGACATTTTTCACCCTAATGTTTTTAGTGGCCAGTTAAAGAAGTTTTTGAGCCTCTTTTGTTTCAAACTCATTCCCAAGAAAAGGAAAGAGTGTTTTTTAGGGTTACATGTCCTTCTTCTCCTTAAAATCCTCTTCTGGCCTTGCTGGGTCAGGAGGTAAGGTCTTTTCTGTTAGGATCCATCGCAGCTGGTAAAGAAGAGCAGCAGCGTTTGGTAGATAACACAAAGGCTGTAAGCTTTTACCTGGGGCACCTATCTTGTGTATGTCAGGCAGTGCTTATGTTTGTGTTTATGCTATTGGGGGGGTCCAAAACAGATTCTACATCTTTTCAGATCATTCTGATTAGGCAAAAGATATTTACTGAGCTCCATGAAACTTCTGAATGTCCCCTGCTCTGGCTGAGCAAGATGCATATTTCCATGTTGAAAATGTAGCTGTAAGGGAAAAATAAGGCTGTTGCCTTGATCACTTTGCACGGTTCCTTGTAGAGCTCCCTCTCCCTGTCACACTGTTCCACCTTGTATTGATTCTTCTTGAGCTGGACTCCAGCTGGATCTCACCTTAAGGGAAAGCCACAATCTTGTCAGTTATCTCCCTGCTGGGCTGGAGCGGGGCTGATCAGAGCTCCTGATTCCAGCCAGAGAGCTTCACGGATGGACCTGGGGCCTAAGTGGGGACGGCACTTACTGATATTTTGAATAATGCAGTCTAGACTTTCAGTGCTCAGTGTTTTTTTATATAGCTGCTTTTTGTGTCAAGTGGCTGCCTGGGAATCTGAGCTTTCTTTTAAAAATAGTTTTTTAGCTCTCCTGACTGGGGAGAATACTGTGAAGCCATGAGAAGGTTTAACTCTTCCTGCCTCAGCTGCAGCTGAGGGCTGCACAGGGCTGCTGGAATGGACGTAGTTGTCTGGAGTGACCCGTGCTGTGACCACAATTCCTCTGGGTCTCAGAGGGCCACAGAAGGGCTGCTGCTGGGCTTACAGACTGCTGCCCCTTTGGGCTTCCCAGCTGCAGGCAGTCGAGTGTGTCCTCCTGTTTTTCTGTTCATTTTGTCTGTTCAAGCAGTGCTTGTTAAAGGGACAGAGCAGAAGCGAAAGGTATTGGAAGACTCTTGCTTAAAGCCTGTTTGGTATTGCCTGCCAGCATCATAGGCCATTTTCTCTTCCCTCTTGTTGCCATGGCCTCAGGATCTTGATCTCTCCCTCGATTTTTTTTTCCCAGACTGTAAACTTCATCGAAGAGCTTTTCCATTTAATGCTAATGAAAGGTAGAGCAGCTCTATTTCTCTCCTTTCTACGCTCCCCAGCTGTGTACTCGTCCACTTTAAAACAACTTCGTGGGCGACAGGTTATTTTCTTAGCCTTACCATTTTCAGCTCACTGCTAAATCAGTTTTCTCATTTTCTACACTTGGGCTTTTCCCCCGTGCTGAATGCAAATAGCTCCATAACTTAGGACTTGTTAAACAAGTATATTTAAGTTATTACAACTCATGAAGAAGTAACATAATATGCAGTGAAAATAAACAGGACACCACGTAGAACTTTGTTATCATCCATGTCAGCAGTATTTAGGAAGGAAATTATTTGGAAAGAAAATATTAGTTCGTATTAAATAGCGCAGTGTTTGACTGAAGAAGAGTCAAATAGCCATTTTAGACACTTGGAAATATTCTATATATCCAAGGGAAATAGAGCTCTAAATAACAAACCACCGTGTTGAACAGCCACGCTGCAGCAGGAACTTCCATGCCGCAGGGTTACCGCTCTCGTGCATGGCATTAAGGATGTGATTTACAACATGGTGAGACAGTGATTTCAGTCTGTGGAAGAGGCAGAGTGCTCCCCAACAGAATTATAAAATTCTGCTCTCCTCCTTGAAGAATTAAGCTGGAGAAAATGCCAACGCAAAACCATGCTACCGGGCTGATCAGTGCTTTGGGTGGGTGGTAAGACATCACCCAGTGTAGTTGGAAGATAAACAGGGAGAAGCCAGACCTTGTGTCAGCCCTTGGGACAGGTGTCCTTAGCCTGAGACCATCCTGGTCAGTGGCCATAGTGCTGCCTCTCTGCCTGCCTACAGCTCCAGGTCTTCATTGGAAAAACCCTATAGTCTCTGTGCGCTTTTGGTAGGGCATATACAGTGTTAAGGAGATGGAAGAGAAATACTGTTGAACAATACAAAATATGGATGAATAGTTTGCAAAGTAAAAGCAGAGTAGGTACAAAAAAAGGTCTGTCTTGTATGCATGCTGCTTATATGTTTCAGTGTCATATTTGATGATGGTGTTTATGGATGTGTTGCTGCTTGTCCCTTACCATTCATTTTTCTTTGTTTCAGGTAGGAATGAATTGATAGCCAGATACATCAAACTTAGAACAGGGAAGACACGGACCAGGAAGCAGGTAAAATAACCCAGTGGGGAAGTATGCGTTTCGGTGAATAACAAAACGTGGTGTTTTTGGCTGTGGTGGCTGTCTGTGCTTCAGCTCTGACACGATGGTGTATCGACTTCACTGACTTCACAATTAAAATTCACACTTTTTAGAAAAATATTTTAAATTCCAGATTTTTTTAATATGCATCATTTCAGTGAAAGTTGGAGGTGCATTTTCTATTGGTCTACATGTATATGAGGTTATTATCCCCTGTATTTGGGGGAAAAAAAATCAAAAGTCAAAGCAGAAGCATATAGCATTGTTTCTTTTTTCTCTGTAAGGATAATTGCAGAATGAAATGATTATTTTGAGATGGTGAATAACCGTTAATAATTTCTGAATGTCCAGCCAATTCACCAATATAATAAAGCTTGTGATTATTGGATATGAGAGGTGAATGAATAAAAATTATCTGGTGAGACTGATGCTAATCATGCTTTCAGCTCGTGGGCAGTACTTGCTACAGGAGGAAATAATTATAAAAAAAATTCCTCACAGAGCCTTCAGGCTCCTAGTCTGTGACCATGGCAAGATTTCATTCATCAACGACTCAGAATATACCTTGAGCCAGTCTTACGTCTTTTTTTAGACAATTATTGCATAACCATTAACTTAATAGCATATGACTAAATCCTTTAATTTGTAATATCCATGGGGTTCAGCAGCCTTACAGAAGGCACACGATCTGTATGGTTTGTGTGGTGGTTCTTAAGCCCTTGCACTGTTTCAAAATGCTTTGCAAATTGCAGAGTCCGTTTGTTTTCCCTACCGTTAAGTTTGAGATTCCCCTCCACGTGCGTGGCAAAGGAGAAGGCAGCAGCTCATACACTTGCATGCTACGCGTGTTTTGTAAAGCAGAGAAAGGTGACACTGAGTCAGAACACATAAAGATGGCCTGCTGCCAAACCTCGTGCTTAAAGCATTTTGAAGTGGGTGATATTTTGCCCTGGGTGGTGTTCTTTGTCAACTGGGGAGAAAGCATATGTATGAGAGATGAAAAAAGCTATGAGAAAGGAGAAGAAACTGCAGTGCATGGAGAAAAGGAACAAACAAAAGATTGGCAAAGAAATCTGCGAACAAAAGGCAAAGGCCCAAGCTCTGCCCTGTGTTATGCTCATGCAGACTCCCCCAGTTGGGAGCTACACTCTTAAAATGGCATCAGGATTTGAAATGCAGACTGGGCTGTGGATCCGTGTCCAGCGTGTGCTGGCAGAGCTGTGGTCAAACCAAGAGGGCTGTGATGGCTTGCACACGGCCTCTGTTCTTGTATGTCCCTCTCTAATGTTTCATTAATCAGTTTTGATAAGTGTCTAGAAGACTTTGTCATTAGTTCCGAGTTTCAACTGAGCAATTAAATGTTACAGTTGTGCTTCCTGTATAACCTTTAACACCACTAATATCCTGCTGAAAGCAAAACAAGTGAACACGTGTCAAAACTTGGTCTACGTGTTTGACCACAAAATTGCTTAGTAAGCAAAAGTATAACGCTAAATTACTGCAGTCTGGTTCCCGAGCTGCTTCCTGGAGAACTCTCTGAAGGTGGCCTTCAGGGGCTGCGCTCACTTACGCATTGTTATTTGCTTCTCTACTAAAAAATCAGGCTTGCTTTGTTGTTGTTGTTGTTGTTGTTGTTGTTGTTGTTGTTGCTATTGTCATGGAATAATCTTACAGAGGGAGGAAATGAAACTTTGTTTCTCCTTTTCTTTTGCTTGTGTTCTTTCCCAGTCAGGAATTTTAACTAACTCAGGAAAATTGTACAACACCTGGTATGGTATGAAATCAGACTAAAGATTTTTCTTTAGCAGTTTTTCCCATCACTGCAGTTTTTAAACCTTCGCATAGAGATCTGGGAGGTGCTGAGCAGTACCAAGCAATGCTGGTCAGCATCACTAAACCCTCAGCATCAATATCATGGATATCAACATGTGGCAGAATAAATAGGAATGTGAGTCATGGCCCTGACCCTTCACTGCATAGGCAACAACAACTGGGCTATGAAATGGTCTGGTGCAGGGCAGGGATTACACACATTTCTGACCAAAATGCAAAATGTAATAACAGACCAAACCTAGACATGACTCGAGCTGATGCCCAGTTACTTTTCTCTAGTTACATGAACATTCTGTGGGCAGATTTGTTGCTGAGATTGCAGAGAAAGGCAGAGTGGTTTCTGAGACTGCATCGTGCCAATATTTTACCATTTGTTCCAGAACTTGGAACATTTCAGTGGGGCCAAAACACAGCCTGAAGCTCCTTGCTGGAGCTGCAGAACACAATACGAATGAATGGATGCAACTTCTCGACATCATTATGTCTTCAGCCTAGTGCCCAGGGTGGGCATCTGCAGCCCTGGCTGAGAGGTGGAAGTCCTGTGGGCTGCATCCCACAGAGTGTGGGACCCACCTGCGGATGGGGTCTGTCCCAAAGCAAACGGGCTGCAGCCAGCTGCAGGCTGTGTCCTCTCTCTTGTAGCTGAGTGCACAACCCAGTAGGCTGCACGTCTTTTTTCCTTAATCAAGTCACTGCAGTGATGACCCGTATTGTTAAGCCTCAGTGGTAAGAGCTGGGTATATGTCTGGGGATGTGGTATCTTTAACAACAGAGCTTACTGAAGATGCAAATAACTCAATTCCCTCGGAAGTTTTTTTTTTCTTTTTCTTTTTCTTTTTTTTTTCTAAAGAGAAAAATAGATATTTTAAATTTGATTTGCTTTTTGTTTTTCTTTTGTTTGTTTGTTTTTTTTTTTCTTTCTTTCTTTTTTGTTCCTATAAACCTGAACAATGTAGGTGTCTAGTCACATACAGGTCTTAGCAAGAAAGAAAGTTCGAGAAATTCAAGCCGCCATTAAGGTACGTTTGGCTTGCCCAGTTGTAGGGGGCTTTTCATCTCCATGGTTACAGGCTTTTCCTTTGTTTCCTCCCTTCCCCTACCCTGCAGGTGTCTAGTCACATTCAGGTTCTTGCCAGAAGGAAATCTCGTGATTTTCATTCCAAGCTGAAGGTATGCGCTTTTCTGCTTTTGGGCTTGTGGTTGCTATGCCTGTCCCTTCCTCCTCCCCGTGGTGATGGGCGAGCTCCTGGTGCTGCCGTGCCTGTAACCTCCTTTTCCTGCATGTGGTAGCTGTCTGCGTCTCTTTGTGTTTAATCTCTGGTTTCTGCACTAGCATCCACATTAAAAACGTTGTCTTAACACTGTCCAAATGCAAGGTGAACTACTCTTTGTAACCGCTCAGCACCTAAACCTGATTTTTAACCCATCCATTCATTTTTTTGTTTTATTTTTGAACAGCTGAGTGCTACGAGTGTATTTACATACACAAGGTTTTTATACAGTTGTGTAGATACTTTTTTTTTCCTTTTTTTTTTCTTTTTTTTTTTTTTCTTTTTTAGATAGGGTGATTGTTTTCTGTTCCCAAATGTTTTTTGTCTCTGCTTTTGAAACGCTATCAAGAATACTTAAAATAGATTGTGCCAGAGAGCACAGCTTATCCAGATTGCTCTAGCTGCAAGACATTACTAGAGTGCAATCTAGTATCACCTGAAGTTACATACTATTTGCAAAATTCTATGAAATTTTATTTTTTTAAAGTAAAACGTTGCCATTTAATCTTTGGAGAGCTTCAGTCAGAGCCCTGTCCAAGGAAAACTAAGTATGTTTGCTTAATCTGACGTGATGAATTGTACGTGTCCCCATTTTCTCTGGTTTCCATACAGTATATTCTAAGGCTAAAAAGAAACTCTTGGAAATGTTTGATGGGGGTTTCTTGGATGGCTTGTTTTTTCAAGATTTCCAGCAGAGATCATGGGATGCATTTTGCTTTCACGTTACTTAAAAGTGGAAGAGGGGGTTTTGCAATTTTTTCCACGCTTTTTCTTTTTAATGAAAAGCAAAGGAACTTGTATATCTTTTCCTTCCATCCTTTTTTTCCTTTTTGTTGATTTTTATTTTCCGAATGAGAACACATCACGTTTTTGTTCTAGCTGAAAAACGAAATGTTTCAGCAAGTAATTTCACGAGGCTAAGTGGTGAGCGCTGCAGATGCTTACCACAGTCCTGGAGCTGCAGCGTATAAATAACAGCCTGGCTGTGTAACAGGCCTTCTTGACAGAAGCACTGGGTTTTTCATCCGCAGTGGGCAGCATGCTGGCAAGCTTGTATGGCTGTTGGTGGCTGGCTTTTTAGCTGCACTGGCTGAGCAGTTGGGGTTTGTAAAGAACAACTAAGACAACCTAAACATACTGCTTTTTAACCGAGGGTGCAATAATGCAGAGATATGTAGCATTTTAAGCTTAAATTGTCAATCCTTGATGCCTAAAATTACTTATGTGAGGAGGTGGCCTTACTGTAAGAGGTGCTCAGCACCAGCAGCTCTCAGGGTTTTTTGTAGGGCTGGTGAGCACCTAGGCTACAAACAGCAGGAAACTCACCTAGATACTAAAATACAGATTTAGGAACCTAACAAAAATATTGGATTTGCTCTTCTAAAATATTTCCTTTTCTCAATGCTAAAAATAACGTAAAAAATGAAGACAATTCTAAAGCAAAACATATGCTTAGTTGCTGCACCTGCTATCAGATTTTTGTCAGAGCTTTCCAAAAGAGCAAGCAGCTAGATGTCGTCTAGTAATATTGAGACCTCTGCCCATTTGCAGTAAATAGGGCCCTCAGGGGATTTTTCATCTTGAGGAGTCGCCTGAAGAAGGAAAGATCTGTCAGGGCAACAAGGTACTTCACGAGGCCTTCAGATCCCCCTGCTCATTCCCAGCCGTCAGCGGGTTGCAGCTCTTCCAGGGCTGAGCAGAGAACAGGGGAGCCGCCATTTTGTTTCACGTCCATGTCACTGCTGCTCTGTGGAAGATGTTTGCTTCAAAACTTCCTACCTGCTCCGTAAGGATGCCAGTGACATAAGGTTGCCAGCCCCTGCACTTAGAATAACTCTCCAGGTATCACTAATGGCAGAATCTGCCCCAGTCCTTCCCCAGCAGGCTCTGCTGGTCAGCATCTGTTCTTCCTGCCCTGCTACCTCTAGGTAGCCATCCTGCCCTCAAGATTTGATCCTGCAGGAGCCCTAGCACAGCCTGGGTGACTCTTCTAAGACCCCTCGCCTGAGAGGTGCCCAGAAACAACAGAGGAGCCAGGTTCTCTCCATCTCCCTTCTCATTTTCTTTCTGTTCTTGGTTAGTGAATAAGGTGCCACGGCACAACATCTGCACAGTACCTTACCAGAGAAATTGCAGCCTCCCCTGCAGCACCGCCTGTGTTTCTCTTACTATTCCCTTATTGAACCATCCATCTTCTCCAGTGCCCTTTGTAACAGAGAGCATTTGCAGATGCAAAAAAATGTGTTCACCTTGCATTCATTTCACATCAGTGATGTACTTCTCAAGTGGTTTTCAGTGCGGACTGCTTTGGCAGCAGTTCAAACTGCCCCCTCGGGAATCCCAGGAAGGTGATGGGCTCTCATCGTCCTAAAGCAGTGCTGCCAGCATTTCCTCGTGATAAGATAGCCAGAAAGGACATAGCCAAGGGAATAAACCACTTCTGCCTCAGGTCACTCTCAACTGTTTTAACAGTGAGCTATCTCTTCCGAGTTGTAAAGCCCTGTAAACCTCTAAAATGCTCAGCTGGTGCTATGTGCAGGAGAACAGCTACTACTGAAAAGAAGAGATGCACCTGATACCAGATTTCTCACATACAGCACGAGAGGAAAGTACTCCATGGATGAAATTTGGAGATTTCTTCATGCCAGTCTGTAACTGTAAGTTCAGTCAGCTCTGACTTGAGGCCCTTTATGTCTCCCATGTTTCTTCCTCTTGCCACCCGGCCTCCCAGCTCTGTGCACCCCCCACTTGTGCACAGGGAAGGTTATTACAGAGAAGCTGGTGCTTCCCTATGTGTGCCTGTGCTGCATTAAGTGAAATAATGATGAGCAGGGAGTTGAGGATTGCAGGAGCATAGCACGGAGGCCCTCACTCCCCAGCTGATGTTTTACTAGCAGGGATTTTTTTATAATATCATTTCTGATTGATCTTTTGGGATATGGCCAGTCTGTCCCATTGACCTCAATTCCAGTGATCTTTTATACTGACAAATGGTGTAACCAGTAAGTCTTCTTATCCAAGCACCTTCTGGAGATATTTATGTCTCGCATTGGTTTGAACCCTCCTTGTGGCAAGGAGAAAACACGTCAGATCTTCTTGTGGCTGTCTTCTGCAAAATCCATATGGATGGGAAGATTTCAGAGCTGTCTGCATGACTTTGGATGTATCTGTCCATGGCATTGGTATTACTGAAGCTTGTCAAAGACAAGAAATCTTGTCTTCTTGCTGTAATGTTCCCTTGGTCCAATGAAGTTCCTTTTCTCTGGGGATACATGCCTGCAGGTGCTGCAGATGGATGGATCCTTAGCCTGCAAGGAGTTCCTGTAAGTGCTATTGCTGTGTTTCAGAACCACCAAATGAGGATGCCCTGCTGGCTCTTCTAGTGATGTTCGACATTTGGATTTCTTTTCCAGCAGGAAAACAATCCTGTTTTAGGGATTTTATCTTAATTTTCTGAGGTTATTAAAATCTTCCTGAGGTTAGAGAAATTTCATCTCATGAAAGAGGAAAGAGAGGTTGAGATGAAGTGGTCCTTGGAGACAGATCTGAAAGGTGGCTCCTCTTCATGACATTTCCTCTTGTGCAGCAGAATTTTTAATTTATAATGTTTTTCCTTCTAAAATACAGCAGTCTGTAGTGTCAGGTTGCAGCATTTCCCACCTTTGCTCTGGCAGGGAGCCTGAATCAATCAGAAGAAAAGGTGGATTGGAAGTTGGGCCCAAACAAAGAGTAAAGGTCTTCACAGCAGGACATACATCTATCTTAGACTTTCATTTCAGATATGTTTTTCATAGAGCAAGATTAATTAAACAGAGACAAAAAGAAACATTAAAATGCCTACAATTCACACATATATTACATGTTGTAAAATCCATTATTCTACATTCCACATCGAGGGATGAAAAGAAAATATTGTTGTCAATTATAAAATGCTAAAGATAGCTCTATACTTTTTAAATGAACAATGATAAAAGCCTTGAAAAATTCCCTTTGATGTGAATGGAGTCTTCAGCATTTTGAAATACAATAAGATGGATTAATTGCTACTCATTAGGCAGCAAGTTGGGACAGCTTTGAATGCGCATTCTCTTCTTGGCATTAGCTATTGCCTGGCTGAAATAGCCAGCTTTTGTATTTACTCCTGTCTTCTCTAATAATAAGCAAATTGGAGATCAGGGCTAGAAACACTGAAGTGCTCTCTATCTTTTGTCCAGAACAATTGTATATTTTCGTGATTTGTTTATCCTTTTTGAGCTACAGCTAATTATTGCAAAGGTTATTTGAATCAATACAAGATCTGAGCAGAATTAACATCTGCAAAATTGCTTATTAGGATAGTATTTTATGCTAGTGTTACTGTACTATCCATTTTGTAGCATATTGTTGTTTCTTATGTCATATTTTTTTTCCTTACAAAAGTTTTGTATTTTAAATATTCGTGCAGGTTTTAGGCTTTCTTGAATTAATACTGTGTTCTGTTGTGCATAATTTTCCTCATGCTGTCTTAGTTTTGTTTCATTTTTTCTTAAAGTCATAGACAACATGGTATGCAAAGCCCCATTTATCATTCTAGGATAACAGGTTTTTGTTCTTTTTCCTCTTGCTGTAGAACTGATTGATTGAATTGTTCTGCTGTTTATGTTGGATTAAAAGAAAGTCGAGCACAAATCCCTTTGTGCTTGTCACGTAGAACACTTGTTTCACGTGGGGCTTTTATGGATATTAAGAATTATAATTGGATGATACTGGGGCGTTATTCTTATCTAATTTAACTATGTCTTTTGCATTCCAAAACTAATGGGTGAAAAGTAAAACTCAAGGGCCTGATTCATTAAAAGTTGCATAGTCTCCTTTCATTAGGTTCTTAGAGCTTACCCCTTCCTAACACAAGGTGTTTGCAGCTGCAGCCCAGAGCAGTCAGCTAAAACAAGAAGCAGATCTCCATTACGGTGACGATGTTTTAGGGATTTGGTGAAACTATTCCAGATTTTCATTGATTGCGCTCTAAATCCACCTCGGTAACATCTCCAATTACCTACTTTTAAGAAGAAGGGAAGACAGTAGTGAAAGGGTTCGTCATTCCTGGGCTTCTGCAATCCCATCGGAGCCCATAAATTAAGTAGGGTCAAGCCAGGGCAGGGCCAGATGGGACCTATCCAAGGAATACCTTAAGCTCTGGTGGGATTTAGTGATTCGGTGGGAGATGCTGTCCCCCTGCAGCTCCTGATAAACCTCACCACAGTACTCTGCAGCACACTGGGCCAAACTTTCATTTTCTGTACATCAGTGCAAACCTCCTCGACCAGAAGGATTTATTCCAGCTTTACACAGTGGCACACGCGAGTAAAACCAAGCCCTTCTGTCTTGGACAAGATAGGAAATCCAAGTCTTAACTCTTTGCAGTCATTAAAAATCCCACAACGTTCCTGTTTAGAGTAGGGGTGTTAACCCATTTGTCCTGGCCGAATTCCAACTTGGGTAATTACTGTAATCTGTCTGTTTAAATTACACTTGCAGTTTTAATTGGACATATTACTTCTCTTGCCGCCTAAACTGTGATGTAATACCATTGTGTGTTATTAATCAGTTATCAAGTTTCATCCCAGAAGCAGCACGTTGCAGTGATAGGTGGAAAGAGTCATTCCCTGCTGGTTGCAGGCACTCTCTGCTGCAGTACAAAAAAAGCCCAGTCTATTTGTTTTTTAAAGTCATAGGCAAGCTGATATTTCAGTTCAAATAAGCAGCTTCAAAATGTGGTTTTTCTATTTCTTTTTGAAGCCTGTGTAATCTGCCTAGTAATACGTGTGCAGTCCACCACCTGGAGCTGGAAGTGCACTTTGCTAGTAGAATTCAGGATCTCTTAGCATTTGCTTTTTATTCTGAATTTGATTTCTCCCATATTTCAATGTAAGTTAGGTTTGCTTTTAGTTAAAATGGTCTACTGACTATCATGGGTTCCTAAACCCCCTAAAGGTGAAACTTCCCATTGATGGATGTTGGCTGAGTGTGTGTTCTGATGCTCAGCAGGGCTAGCAGATGTGTTGCCAAGGGGAAGTTTTTTGGAGTCCATGAAACTCCCCAGGACGAGCCCTTCTGCAAGGGATGGCACCTCTCCATTTTGCTTTTTCTCCATCCTTCTAACATGTAATCAAAGGACTGAATAGTGGCCACCACCAAATGCAGCAATTGCTACAAGGAATGCTACAAGGCATGAAAGAGCCTGTAGTAAGAGGTCTCGTGCCAGAGCATCCCTCACACCTTCCTGCACTGTCAGGGATGGTCAGGGTTGGGCTCAGGTGAGATGGTTGAGGTTAGAAGGGAAAGCTGCAAGTTGGTGAGGTGGCCAAGTTTAGGTAGCACACAACAACAGAACAGAAGCTGCCCTGCAGATATCACATGAGCTTTGACGTGGGGGTACTGAGGGTTAGACAGGTCAGAAGGCAGCGTGCTGCCCTGCCACGGGTGTGAAGGGGCTGCCTACAGCCCTTCCTCTGCCCCTCTGCTGCCAGGGGCTCTTTTCTCCCAGCTCAGGGAGACAAGTGCAGCAGTGACCCCCTGCACCTCTGTTGGCAGCTTGCATGTGGGGACCTGCTGTAAATTACCCCCAGAGCGTTGCTGGGTTTTTAGTTTGTTATTTTTATTTCCTTTTAATGAATCAGTCCCTTGGTGAAAGTAACATGTTTGTTTAAACCTGGTATTTAACGTTGAGCAAAAATGCTCTTCCTTTGTCTCTTACTATTTTGTTCATATTTTGCTGAAAATCTGCTATTCTACACAAGCATTTTAATAAACTGTTTGTTGTTGTATCCAGGTAACAAGCATGGTAAGTATTCTAACTAAACCAAGTATTATGTACCTTAGCTGTGCTTGGCAGAATTTTTGGCTAGCTTTTCCTGTACTCTCAGCCTGTGCTGTTTCTGAAGGAGCTATTCAAAGGAAGGACTGCTCACCTATCATATTGCTCCATATAAGCTTTAGAGGGAGCATATGTGCAAAGTTGTATACTGTATAGAAGAGCATGCGTCTCTTGCCAGCATGCGTGCTACTTTGCTTGTAAAGTAAAACCTGAAAGCCAGCAACATCCTTGCCTAATATTGCTTGTGTTCTTTCATCCTAAGTCACATACCTCAATGTTAGCACATATTAATACAATATCTCCAGACAGGGAACCCCACCATTCCAGACAGCAGCAATCTGTTGGTTACCTTTATCACCTGACCTAAAATACCCCGCTGCATTAAGAGGTGTTCCTTTTCTGTTCTGTGATCATACCTGATGGGCAGCATCTAGGACTCCAAATTTAACACAAGTAATCAGTAACTTTTTTCCTAAACTTGTTCCTATATGCTTGAAAACAGCAGAAATGTTATGGCTGTCTGTTTTCTTTGGGATCACTGTCAGCTAGTGATGTGCTACAACTGGGAGTTTAAATTGTATTTTGGTATTAATTGGATTTTGGTGATCCAGTTTTTAAAATACTGCTGTAAGACAGATTCTGAGCTGGCTCTAAACATGTAAGCACAAATAAAATCTGTCGTCATTTACAGTCGGTCGCAGTTCTGTGTTCTCATTTTGCAGTGTAATGCTAAAGGCAAACTTCTCTTAGATCTAAATGATAGAGCTCAGATCTCAGCGATCCCTCTCTGGCAAGCAGAGCCTTAGCAGCAGACTGACTTACTCCGTCCTGACTTAAAACCAGCAGAATCTACCCAGATTAATAGGTGGGCAGCAGTTTGCTCTCCCCAAGCCTCTTGCGTTTTGGCAGAGCAGACTGTGAGAATCCAGGTCTACCATGCATGTCTGAGAGGAGGTTTTGCCTTCAGGTAGTCTGAGTGTTAGCCTTCGTGCTGTTTGTTTTTTTTTTTCCTGCATGGTTTGCTATTTTTGCATTTTCTGTGTGGCTTTTTAAGTTTTGAGTTATGTGCTTGTAGCTGCAGTTATTTAACATCATTTGTTGTGCCAAATGTTTTAAGACTCCATGTAATTGTCATATTAAAGGATCAGACAGCAAAGGACAAAGCACTCCAGCACATGGCAGCAATGTCATCAGCTCAGATAGTCTCAGCTACTGCTATTCACAACAAGCTGGGCCTGCCAGGAATTCCCCGTCCTACATTTCCTGGGGCACCTGGGGTAAGTTGTTAGCTGAGTCCTGAAAATCCCTGTATTCTCTAACGCTGTTCAGTAGAAATCTAAGGCTGAGTGAATGGATTAATGCTTTCACTTGTCTTTGCAAAAGGAATCGTGCTTGTTCAGAAATATCCCAAATCTTTCAACAGAGAAAACAAATGTGGGTCTGTTTGTTCTTCTTTCAGTTTTGGCCTGGCATGATTCAAACGGGGCAGCCTGGATCCTCGCAAGAGTAAGTCTGAATATTCGAGTATGTTTCTGTCTGCAGTGTGGGGTGCTTTGCTGCCACAGGATATCAGTCTTGCAGTAATTTGCACATCTTTCAAAAAGAAGGAAAAGTGGTTATAGGGTTGTGACTTGCAGTGATGTGATCTCATATTTGAAAAGTTGCAAGGGATCGCATCCCTCATCAGCCATGGGGAATGCAGTCCCTGCAGTGGCTCTGGAGCAACATTTCCCAGCTTTATTTTTCATCTTTTCCCTGCCTCGTTTCCTTGAGGTCCGTGGGAATCTTTGTGCCCCACTTCAATGTCCTCTGGATTTATTGGGAGGCAAAGCATCTGCAAAACATTTGCATCTGCTGGGATGGTTGCAGCAGGCAGGGCAGGAGCATGGACAAGCTCCTCACTTCAGCACATTGGGTGTATGTAATTCTCATGCTTCTCTCTCTTGCTGTTGCCTCTTTATGGTTGCTACATATGCTGTGTAGGGGTCAAATACGTTTGTGAGTAAAGATCATTAACTGTGTGTATGACTCTAATGGAATTTACTGTTGATGGCATGGTGTATGATTTTTTTTAACTATTTATTCCAGTGTAAAGCCATTCGTTCAGCAGGCCTACCCTATACAGCCATCAGTCACAGCTCCCATTTCAGGTAACTTTCGTTTCTTGTCTCCATTAAAAAGGGTTGGATTGTGTCCTGAAATGGACAGAGCCACTGCTCCATTTCTAATGACCTCAGCAACCAAACCAAACACCACCAGTCTCTAACAAATACCAGTGTCCTGGTACTTGTTAAGAGGGAGAATCAGTGAGTTTGGGAGTTTAGTGTTTGATTTTACATTTTAGATAGCAAGTGTTAATACATATGTGAGGAGTTGCTGTGATACATGATCTATAGCCAGTGTTTCATACTGTAGCAAAATGCATTGTAAAAAATGAATAGTAGGATGCGTGTTTGTATTTTAATAGCTATAATAATAAGCCTCCATTTATTTTTTAATTAATGCTAAAAACTGTTCAGAGACCGTTTGTGTTTAGCCTTAGGTATAAGTCTGTGTGTCTGTTATTGGTAACTCCTCTCCTCCTGAAGCTTCAGCTCTACCTGACAGCCCTTTGTTAGGTGCTTAACGCTTACTCTGACACTCTGACTTCATTGCTTATACTGGTGATGCCCTTTCCATGGCTTCTTCCATTCTCCTTTTCCCAAGTTGGTTTCACACCTAACACCAGGAAAGATAATTATTTCTTTGCAGGTGACAACTAACTTTACACTTCCCCTGCCAAACTACACCATGCTTCTGACTCTCAGCTGACTCCCTCATACTTTGTGTTGTTTCTAACTTCCTGCTATTCAGTACTTGTGACTGTCAGATACTTTGAATCTTCTTTTATCTTCTGTTCTCTTTCAGAATGGGATTATTAACATTTCTAAATCAGTCAGAACTCATGCATTTGCTTCATTAGAGTTCCTGTTCACATGTAACTAGTCACTGTTGTAATTCCCTGTTTCACACAAGCCTCAAACCCTCTTTGTGTAAATTTGAGGGTTGGATCCAGCTCCCAAACTCACTAAGAGAGATGGACACAAACTCCCAAACTCACTAAGAGAGATGGACACAAACTATCTGTGACCTCTCCCTGGTTCTTAACCGTGTTCAAGTTTATCCTGGTTTTCTAACCTTTCTTGTGTGTCTCCCAGGATCAGCTTCTGCCTCCCAGCTGCAGCTTTTCTCTTCTTCCTTTACTGTTTTGTTTCCTTCTCATCTAATTTTCCACAATGAGGAGCAGGAGATAGCATTTATTCATTCTCTTGAGGTGAATTAGAGATGGTGGCTAACATCCCTTCTCTCTCTAGAGCATGTCATTCCCTCTTTATTATCAATTTAAAACTTTCTTTTTAGAGTATGATTCAGCTCTCTACAGTAATTATTTACTATTATCTGTAATATAATGATGCCTAAAAGCTCCAAAAGAAGACAAGGACCCAATGTGCAAATACATAGTAAGAAGCGGTCCCTGCCTTGGAAAATGTATACGCTAAATAGGAGAGAGGAATTGAGAGTGGCAGAAGAAATAAGCAAAAAGAGAGGTGGTTTACTTGTAACATGTGGCACATTAGGAGCCAGAAATGGAGGCCAGTTCTCCTAACTCCTTGAGGCAGTAATACCTCCTCAGAGCCTTGCTGCTTGTTTCCAGGCAGGAGTCAGCTGTAAGTCTGTTTGAAGTCTGTGTGAAGTCTCTGTAAATCTCTAAAATCCAGTATATAATTTAAGCAAAAATTCTACAAGCAAACAGTGGAGCCAACCTTTTATTTGTACCATTTTTAGCTTGTTGGGTTGGGACCTTTTTTTCTACATGTTTCTCTGTGTTGTCCTTATTTTCATTCATTATTTGTTAAAATGAATATAAATGACCAAGGAGCTACCTGGGTGATTCCTGGTTATATTTAACTCAGAAAATGTAAACTGAAGAATGATCAACTTGTTGATGAAAATGGTTCCTTTGCTTTAGGATTTGAGCCTACGTCAGCTCCAGCTCCGTCAGTCCCTGCTTGGCAGGGCCGATCGATTGGTACGACCAAGCTCAGGCTGGTGGAGTTTTCAGCTTTCCTTGAACAGCAGAGGGATCCTGAATCAGTAAGTGTTGCCCTCATGTCCACTCAGCTTTGGCTTTCCTCAGTTCCTTCCCACTCAGAGCGTGCTTTCCAGGGCTAAGCCTGGGGGAATACACTCCTGGTATTGCTGTGTTCACTACTGCTCAGTGTAATATTCCTTTCATGGTGGTTCCACATTATCCTTTCTTGCCCTCTTTCTCTGTTTGCTGAAGAGAGAGGCCTGTCTGAGAGCAGGCTTGGTTCACTGTGCCTCACTGTTAACCTACTTTAGCAGCTGTACCAAATTGCATCATGTTTTTGGCAGCAGTTCAGTGCCTAACTGTAAGTTACAATTTAATCTATTTCCTAGCAGAAACAAAATCAAGGACTTGTATAGAAACTATGCATGGCCCTTTACAAAACTGATGTTAGGGTCATCCTCTGGGTGTTTTTGGGATATTTCCTTTGAGTTCAAGCCTTCCTAGCATACAGCATTTGTCTGCATTGCTTCTTTTTTTCTTTTTTTGAGATTACATTTCTAAGTGCATGGTCTTTGGGTCTTGCTTGATTTCGTGCCTTAGGATCCAGTCTGAGGGTTTTTTTTGTTTGTTTGTTTGGGCTTCTTTTTTTGTTTTGTTTTTTGAGGAAGGTTTTGGTTTATAAGTCTTTATACTGCACCTGCAGGGGTAGTTTATGGGGTTGGCTGTAGTATTTTATTTACACCAGTTAGCCATGAACCTTGATATTAATCATTACATATTTACCACAGGCATTTGTGACTAGCCTAGCATGGTTTCTACTGTGTCACAAAAAAATCAAAAGAGCTTCTTTCAGCTCGAGCCTGAGAATTTTTATTGAGATAATTTCTGAAAAGCAAATACTGTCATGAATAGGTGATATAGACAGCTCATTCTTGTTCAGATGCCTGGTAAAATACAGTAGCTTGGAGCGGAGAGAAGTTATCGCTTGCTCTTTGTAATTAAGTACTGGAAACCATAGCTTCTGTGGGCTCTGTCCAGAGGTGTTATCCAGGGAGTGTTTACCCTGCATAATGGAGACCGGAGACATAGCCCAGAAACCTTACAACAGAGGAATGCTCCTGGCAGAGAAACAACCCAACGGAAATATGCCATATCTCAGCTATTCATACACTAAATATGTGGCAGCGTGCAGGGCTGCTGAGCATCCCGTTTGGCCAGGCTCAGTTAATGCTGAGGAAGGCGGTGTCTGCCAGCAGGTACTGTTGGCTCGGCTCTTGCTGGGTGGGTTGCTGCTGCACGGCTGCACTGAGACTGGTTGCACTGCCACCTGGAGCAACCAGTGCCCAGCACATGCTGTCGGGCTGCACAGGGCAGGCTGCAGCCGCAGTCACCCTGAATCTCAGTGTACCCCTGGCTGAGCCACAGCTGGAACAACTCTGCCTGAGTGCTGTGCTCAGCCAGGCAGGGTTTGTATTTTTGATGCAGGGAATATAGCACCCAGGTTTCCCTTTGGGCAGCCCAAACAAACACCTGTGGCTGGGTGCTGCACAGTGTGCCCTACTGATCCCTGCTGCACCCAGGCTGTTCTGAATGGGGATACTGCACATGTGCCTGGAGCGTGTTGCAGACAGTACAGCCGAGCAGCGTGCAGCATGACTGCACTGCATGTGGGTGAATGGCAGCTTGGCACATCCTGAGTTACAGTTCTGCCAGAGCCTGCGGTGCTTCTGGGCTGCAGGAGGTTCTGCGCTGAGGGTGCACTGGGACTCTCAGTTTTCCTGTAGGTGGGAAGGCAGTGCATAATGGGTGGGGGCCTGAAACACAGTTAGGCGACGTAGCCTCATAGCTGCTATGAAGCCTTTTTTAGAGTAAACTCGTGTGATTTGGAATTCCAGAGGTGCAAGGAGGCCCACTGGTGCTTGTCCCAGCTTGCAAGCATAACTACTGCATTTTGATAAATGCGGGAGGGGTAGGAGAGAAGCAGAAGCATAGAAGTACCCAGACTTGTTTTTAAAGACTCAGAATCACATGCTGTAACATTGCAAAAATACGATGCAAAGACAATTCTGTTGTCTTTCATGGATAAATTCCAGTGTGGATCGTTCTCTATCCCTGCTCTGCATGTGCTGCAAGGTGCGGTGGGCATGCAGCAGATGCTGCCTGGCTGCTATCCTTGGCTGCTGGTCATCCTGTGCTGCACTCTGCCATCATTGTATAGCTCCAGTTAAATATTCTTTTGATCAACTAAATTTCTAACGTTTTGTTGGGGAAAAAAAAAGAAAAAAAAGAAAAAAAATGACAGTTCCTCCTTCCCTCATCTGAAAACCTGGTCAGAATGCCTGGTAGTGGTGAGGACAAATAGACCAATTCCTCCTTAAAATGTGACCTCAGGCCAGGGTTTGGTGACCCTGGGAAGCCTCTTGCAGGCTGTGTTCCTGTATAGCAATTATGGATTCAGGTGTCTGCCCACGCTGACTCCCAACAACTTCAATGGGGCTGTGCATGGACATAAAAGGTCCACCCACTGAGAATTCATTGAAGGAGTGGGGCATTAAGCATTTCTGGGGTTCTTCCAACGTCAATTGGTACTTGGAAGTACAAAAACCCCTTGATGTCAGGCAGTTACGTTAATTCCAGGTGGGCATTCTTATGGGTCAGAAACGTGCTCCAGAGAGCCCTGTCCCTTGTTGGGGGCTGCTGACTTTCTTCCCTTGCCTAGCCACCATGTAAATCGCTCCATTTACAAAAGAATAAAATATAGGGAGGAAACAATAAACATCCCTTGCTGTAATTCTGCGTGGCAAAGGATCATTTGGAAGGGCGTAAGATGGTACAGTTGCAAAATCTGACTCTGCGGCTAAGGATGGGTAAGATTACTCCTCCTCTAACGTGAAAATCAATTCAGTTTCTAAATGTCAAGCTGTATTTCCCTTTTGTGGCATTTTGTGTTCAATCACAATTCTTAAATAGTGCTTAGGAGCTGCCCTGGTACATCCAAGCACTCGTGTTCCTTGTGGGTGCCTCTCTTTGTTGCCAGCCCTATGTAAGTATAATCTCCAGGGTTGACAAATTGATGTGACCTGTTGCTTTCAGGGCAGGTTGTATTTAAGGGAAGCTTTCTATTTTTGCTGTAGTGGTTCTGTGAAATTTCAGGACAAATGCCTACAACAAATATGCCCACGTACCCCAAAAATACAAACTGTGTTGCTGGTATACAGATAGAGAGAGCATTCAGAGACTCCAACACTGAAAAGAAAATAATTCCAATTTAAGTTCATTCATACCTACTTCCAAACCAGGAAAGTACTGTGCCACCTCCCAGAATAAAGCCGCCTTCTCTCTGCCTCTTCAAGGATTCTCACTGCTGCATGCATTCCAGGCAGCTTTCTGTCTTAGGCCTGGAAGGAACACGGCTGCTGGGTCTTTTTGGTATTAACACACCCGTCCAAACCATCAGATGGTGGTAGGTCCAAATTTCTTCAAAATGTATTTTGAAAAGTGATGAAGAAATAAAATATTCTTTATGTTTTCATTCAGGTTTTATTGTTGTTGTAAAGAGGCTTTGTGAGCCCGGAGAGAAATGTGCCTGAGAAACAGAAAGTGGAAGCAGTTGCGAAAGGGCCATAAAAACAGCCCACCATCATTAGCCAGATGCAGTAAAATTCACCAAAGTTAATCAAACCTAAGTGATGAAAAATCAATGAGGTCCTTTCAAAAGAAACCCTCCATCTTTGAACTATATGCATCGTTAAAGGCATTGTTTGTCCTTTCTTTATTTCCCATAAAGTGTATGGAAAGCAGCTCAGCATTTTGGCCATAAGGGAGTCTCCGTTAGCATTGCTGTGAAAGGAAGAGGAAGCAAAGCCTCGCTTGGATGAATGTTGTGGAGTGGCAGATTCAGAATTTTGGGTTGTTTGAATCTAAAATCTGTCCAAGTTTAAAAAATGGAAGGGATAGAAGGGTCATTCCTTATGCGGTGCTGAGCAGCACATGTCCATCTCCATAAAATATTTGTTCTCAGGTGTCATGTCATTATGTACTCACGTGCTCCTTTATTTCTTCCTTCATTTGGTGTAGATGCAGTGGCCCTTCTTTGATAAGCCACTGTTCAGCAGTTTGTTTTATTCTGTTGTTGAAATGCGTGGCCCCATGCCCTGCTTGCTGAGCAGTATCTAAACTCTCCTCCAAAGAGAATTAATAATTTCCTCCATCTGCATTTCACAGATGTATCAGTGCAGTCATCTCTGAGATTGAGGGGCACTCTTGCTGACATCTGACAAACCAAGAAGTTCAGGTGCAAAAGAATGAATGGGCCTCTGATT
This sequence comes from Phasianus colchicus, assembly GCF_987193195.1. Lineage (NCBI taxonomy): Eukaryota > Metazoa > Chordata > Aves > Galliformes > Phasianidae > Phasianus > Phasianus colchicus. Next base: position 8,780,137 of record NC_143440.1, on the reverse strand, counting down.
TTGAGGGTCCACTTTGTTTTGTTATGAGCCTGATTTTTCCAAATACTTAGCATTATTGAGAGCTTCCTACATTCAGGCATAATTTTCCCATCTGAGCTCTCAGCACTTGTGGAATTGGGACCGTGGGGTCTCGGATCAGGCAGGCTAGAATGGAAAGCTACATCTGCAGTGCTGCAGGAAAGCAGATGAGTTGTGAGCACCTTGCCTCGCCAGCAAGTCCCGGCTGCACACTGGGACTCCTGTGTGCATGGGAAGTGCTGGGCAGCAGTACTGTGCCAGGCTGGGGGCTGCACTGCCTCGCCAGCAAGGTTCTGCCCTGCTCAGCTCCTGCCTCCCTATTTCATTTCTGCACCTAGAAAGCTGTCTAAGAACTTCTCTTAGGGCACATTCCTGATTGAACCCTGAGCAGAGGCAGGCAGGAGGCTGATGGGTGGAGGTCCTAAAAAAATGAGGGAGACTGTGCATTGTGTCATAATACACAGCCACAGAATGGTTGTGAAAGTGTTAAAATCCCTAACTACAGGACTTTGTGAAGTCTCTGGTTATAAGATGGGAGCATTATAAATACAAGTCCCAGTCCGCTTCAGTGGAAGACAACAGCAGTGGCAATGAAATATCCGCTTACCAGTGTTTTGGTAGAAATAAGAACTGTTGGCAGAGCGAGTGACTTTCTTACATCAGCAGGAAATTAAAGAGCATCAGATGTACAAGATAGAGCGAGGCAGCAGCACTGTGCAGGGCAGGCTGCAGGTGACAGCAGTGCATTGACTGCTTTCTAATCAGTCTGCGCTGCCTGGTCCCCTCCATCAGTAGTGCAGTGCTATGCAGGCCACAGGCTCTGAGGCAGGGCAGACCAGGGCCGATGCACAGGGCCCAGCACTTGTGAAGCACTGGTGCCTCTCATTTCAGCCCCAGCTGCTGCCCTTAGGCTGTGTCCTGCTTGGCTGCCCACAAAACTTCTGTTTCACAGACAGGGAAGGCTATTGCCTTGGTGTGTAAGAGCAGGAGATGTTACAGATACATGCACTGGCAGATAGAACAGGTGGAGGTGATTCGTCTTTGTTCTACTCCAGCTAAATGCACGCATCCTCTGCCATTGGCAATTTGTCTCAGTTCTTTTAAATTCCTAAGTGGATTATAATTTTTCTCGTGGTATTATTTGACAACAGTCATATTTCATGGCTTTACTGCATTCTTTGGATAGTTGGAATTTTTTAAGGAAGGGAGCTCAGTAAGAGGCGGCCATCTTCAGGGCATGTTGTGTAATGCAGATGCTGCAGACAAAGTAACTGCAAACATTCTTTGTGCATTTTTATGGAGTTTTTATCCTTGGAAAACACAGGGTCAGACCTACGGTGGTTGACAGCAGCTGAAGTACACTGCTGGATGCAAACCCTGTGCTGTGGCACGAGCAAATTCCTCCACACGTAATGTGCCTCAGTGGCTGGAATACACAGTCTGAGGCAACAGTGGATTCTGATGATAGTGAGGGCATTTCTAAGCTTTTTAGACATAATGGGCTTGAAAATGTAGGCATGCAGCTTAGCCTCTTTGCTTCTATTTGCACATAAATTCCCACTGTGAAGTATGTATGAAAACTACAGGGATCATTTCAGTACCCATTTGCCCTGCTTCTAATACAATATTGTTCATTAGTTTGTAGAAATGTGCCATATTTAATTAGGTTAGTAATGACTGTACTTAGTATAGGAATTGCAGAAACAGAAGGAGAAAATAATCACACATTGCAATGTCAAAATAAACATTTCCGTCCTAGGAATGTTGTCAGGTGATGTCATACCATCTGTCCCACTGTACCAGCTCAGAAATGTTGCTGCAGCAGCATCTGGTACTTTGGCAAGCTCAGCAGACAACTGTGGTAGCTTTACAGCTGCCTTCAGCTCTGCTTTTGTATTTAAACAGCAGAAAGACTTCTTGAACCGCTCCGTGTTCCTGTACAGAATTTCTTTTACTGAAGTTTAGATACTGAGCAAGTTTTACTGTGCCAGCCCTTATTCTGAACGAGGGAGAATAGAGGTGCACATCTCCAGGGAGTGCCCTCCTTGGCAGATGAAGAGTTTGCAGGGGAGGGGGAACATTTTGCCTTTGTTTCTCATGGAGGGCTGAAGTACTCACCTCCCTCAGGGAAGAGCTTGCCCTGTTCCTTGGTCAAGCTGGGCATCCGTTAGCATCCATGTTAGGTGACTCATCCCATACCCTTTTGCTTGCTCCTGCTAGAAGAGCAACAGGAGCATGCTTCTGGAGCCCTTCCGTGGCTTCCTGCCAGCTCCTGGGGCACGGGGCACCATGGCCTTTTGCTTTGGTGTCCCATGCAAAGCTTTTGATCAAAGTAGGAAGCAAAAACCATCCAGTCTGACATTTTGTCATTCAGTCACAGTGCTGCCAGCTTAATGCGTGTCAAAAAATAGAAATTGGAAACGTGGTTCCTTCTCATATTAGTTTGCTTTCTTTTTGTTCTATTTTTTTTTTTTTTCCCAAGCTCAAGTATTTCCTAAGTTCACTTTGTCCACTACTGAGTGAAGTAAAATGCTACCTCTGACTACAGACACGGCTGTGATATCTCATGTTTACCAACCAGATCAATGATTTCCTGGGTCCTTGTGTAAATGAGCAGCTCATGAGCCAGACCAGGGCACGCTCCGTCCTGCACACATACATTCAGCTCCCATCCATATGTTTATTTCTCTGCCATATGTGTTTTTATGGTAGAAACAGCTTATTCAGACCAACTCTGTCCCTCTGGGACACACTGGGCAAGTTCTCTGTGCACAAGGGAAACTGAAATGGCATTATTTTGAGAGAAGCCTGTAAGGAAGATCCATGCAAGTGGTGCTCATTTGTCTGATACATTGAGCTCAAGACTTGCATGTGCAAACATCTTTGCATGCCGTTACACTTTCCATTTTTTCTTTCACAAAAGGAACCACCTGATGTTTAAAAAGCACAGACTTTACCTCATCTTTGGCCATGAACAGGGGTGAGTGTTCCCTGATTCTAAATTCAGATTGCACTGTGCTAGAAGGTTGTCAAATAGATTACAATTTCCTAAGTACAGAAATGTTGCTAGTCCATTTCCTTGTCCCCAGAGCCTTGGACATCTGCTAGGGAAGGCCCCTCTCACACTGAAGGAAGGCTGTGAGAGGATGTCCAATTAATTGAGATTTGTCATTTCAATTTGTTCATTCAGCAGGTATGTTGTAAACAAAATAGCTTAAATGAGGTCTGCTTTGGGGTTTTAAATATTTTATTTGTGCTTACCAGTTGGGAATTGCCCCTTATATACAGCATCTGTTGGATATGACAGTTTTCTACTGTGTTCATTGACAGCATATCAGTTTTCCTTTAATTGAGTTAGAAAAATCTTTTGTGACCTGCATGTTTAAAAAACACGCTTAATCTCACTGCTCTGCAGCTCCTTCAGTCTGCTTGCATGATGCTGAAAGCACCCAGAAGACCATAATGGGCTGAGTGGGAGCTGTCTTGGGCTCCCCTGGCCTCAGGAGTTCCCCCAGCCAGGGCAGCTGTGGAGCTGGGCAATGAGATGCAGCGAGGTGAGGTTAAGAAATGGGGAAACGGAAGCAGAACACATTTTGGCATAGAGTGGTCAGTGGCACTCACTCTCTAGGGCTCCCTAGGTGAAGATTGGCTCCTGTTAGTACTTAGGTCAAAAAATTGGAGGGCGTATGGCGAGGTCTGCTCATAAAGTGGCAACAATACTGAGTGGCTGGCCTTCTCATGATTGTCATCTTAAGGTTTAAAGAAACTCCTTTCTGTCTTCCTTAAGTGCTGTTAGCATATGCTATAGGTTGAGGTTTGCTGTTGTTTTGTTTTGTTTTTTTTAATAGACAAATAAGAAGTGTGTAGGTGCAGGCTTTTGGGATACCAGCAGAAATCTGGGCTTGGAGGATGTGGGTAGTGAAGAAGCATGGCTCGAAGCAGCAGAAAGAGACTTTTCTCCAGCACATATTCATCTGATTAAGCCCTGCAGTGGGCTCTTTAGCACCTCACTGCCATTCAGTCTTTCAGTGTAAATTACTCCCTTGAAGATGACCATTTTTGGTGGCGTATAGGAGGTCCGTGGGGTTTTGAAGTTGACTCTTGCTCACTAGGGGCTATTTCACAATCACTGAAGTTTTTCATGGAAATCACACTGCAGAAAATCATAGTCCCAGGAGTAACGTGCGAGTCATTGAATCCATCAAAGCACGCTTCCCTCTGCAGGAACACATGCAGACCTGTGTCTTAATAAACCTCTGTTCTTTTTGTTCAGCGCTGATTTTCCTGTTTCTTTCTTGCAGTACAATAAACACCTCTTCGTACACATTGGACACGCAAACCATTCTTACAGCGACCCACTGCTTGAATCGGTGGACATTCGTCAGATTTATGACAAATTTCCTGAAAAGAAGGGTGGTCTAAAGGAGCTGTTTGGGAAGGGGCCCCAAAATGCTTTCTTCCTCGTAAAATTCTGGGTGAGTAAGACGTGACATTGAGAGCCTTTCTTGTGTTTAGTGCTTAGCTCTTGTCTAAAAGCGTAGATAAGCTGTGTATCCTTCTGGTAGGCTGCTGTCCCAGAGCCACTCTTGCTGGCAGCTCCACAAGTCTGTGTCAAAGATGACATGCAGGGGCAGATACATGCCTCAGCTGTGCTTGACACAGCTGCTGAGCAGGAGCAAGCAGGTAATGGAGCACTTGTTTGTAAATGGGGAACTGCCATCTAGTGGTCTGAGAACACCAGGGAAGCAGCAAATAGAGACTGCTTTTACTGTTTCTGATGTAGAACTCTTGTCAAATGCACATAATACAAGGATCAGCCCGCACTTAGCAAAAAGGACCAAGAAGGACTTGGATCAAGCGTGCTTTGGGTCAGTCATGAGCTTGTGAGAGTTTCAGGGTTTTTCTTAAAAGGTTTTTTGATTGCTAGAGTGCATCTGCTTTTCCCTTGCCTGCTTGTTAGTGAGCTGTGAGAGCTGGAGCTCTGCTCCAACAATCTGCTCATTGCAAGCAGGAGTGAAAGCAGAATTTGAATGGAAAGCTGAGATGTTGGAAAATATATTGGTCTAGTTTTAGTAAATTTCACTGATACACCAGGTCTAATTTGTTGCATTTGCAAAACCCCACTGTGATAATACTAAAGGTTCATCTGAAAGGATCACCAAATCTCAAGAGTACAGACCTTATTTATGCTTACACTTCTTCTTTGCACCAATTTGTTGTTTGTGATAGGCTCCTCTTCATACCAGAATTTCTTTTTTAAAGCCTCAGTGAAAGGGGCACATTCAGGGACTAATTACAGAGTGGAGAGATTGGTGCTGGCATTAGAAAAGGTTGATCTGGAAACACTGCTTATGGTATTGGTCTTTCTCCATTGAAGTTTGTCTATGTGATCTGAAATACTCTCCAATCTGTATGTACCCAAGACTTCACATATTGCCAAAAGTTTCTGTGGCACCAAATATGGGAACTGAGAATGAGGGAGACTCTTCTCTCAAATCTGGGTGCAGAAGAGATAAACCACTAAGTAGGAGCTGTAATACACCGAGAATTGCATCGAGAAATTTATGGAGCTTAAAACTAGAAATGGGAACTACAGACTGAGTGTTTGAGGGCTGGCTAAGCAAAGAGTCCAGAAACAGGTGGCAGCGGAGAACTGGAAGCTGAAATACACTAGAAACCAGGAGCCTGCAAAAGGCAGGTGAGAGCATAGAGTCAAAAAGGGATAAGGAGTGGGAAGTGGGAGCATTTGTGGTAAGGAGTTTGCGGGGGAATGTAGGATGACAGCACACAGCAGAGACGCCTGTGTGAGAGCTGGGAGCAGAACAAGCATAAGGATGAAAGAAATATGGCTGCGGAGAAGCAGTTGAAATTATGGTCTGTAACCATTCCTTGCAAAACTTGAACTGAGACCCATCATCTCAGCAACCTACTTTGCTTAATAAAATACTTGTGAAACCCACTGGCACAATGAACCTCACCCCACCTGCCTGTTCTCAGTTGCATGAGAATGACCAGCCTGATCTAGCTGTGGATGTCCTATCATTACAGGACAGTTGGACTAGAGGGCCTTCAGAGGTTTCTTTCAACTCAATTGATTCTATGATTGTAAGCCTTAGACTACATTGGACATGGAAGCAGCAGAGATTGGTGCTGTATTCATTGATGTGCACTATTTTCTGTTGCTTCTCCATGTGGAAATTGATTTTCAGGAGTGCTGAATGCTCAAAGATGTATCTAAAACCAGTGCAGAGCTTTCTTGTACCATTAAGGTTAGTGTTGTACTCATGACCTAGAAGTTTAGTGTACCAGCTTTCAATGCTTGATCTTCTACAAGCATTGCTCAGCTTTAACCCTCTTACCTCAGTTTCACAGCATCATAGTGATGCCACCCCTTCACCTCAGGTCATCATTAAGAAATCAAACTCACTGGCATCTATTTAAAAAAAAAAATATGTATATATATACACCAGTAGGAGAATTTTAATAATTCTAAGTTCAGTGCAGGTTTTGAGTAGTGTGCAGGAGGCAGGGACTTGGGCACACTGCATAATGAAAATAATGAGAAATATTGTATAGCTGCTCAGTGGGTGAGTGTGCAGGCATGTAAGTAAAGGCTCCATGATGCAGTTCAGCAGTAAGGATGTGTGGGAAACTTCAATTCAGCATTTCCTAACCTTACAGTTTCTTCCAACTTCATGATCTTTTAATACAATTTTGTGTAATGCAGAGGTTAAAAAACGCACAGTACTAACCATCCTGCTGAGTTATATATTAAAAATGTGATGGGAATGCCTTCCTAAGCCATGGCCTTAAAATAGGCCAGTGGATTTTCTTTCTTGTTGTGCAAAGGCAGAGGGAGGGTGCCAGGGTCAGCATTCGGGTGTAGCAAGCCTGATGATGAATGCTCCTCTAGGAATAGACTTCACACCAGTGCCCCCACAGCTAGAAATGTATATATATAGGAAAAACAGAAGATGGCTGTTGTGAGTCACGAGTGTTAGATCCTAAACTGTCAACTCACTATCTTTCACTTAATTTCCTTCACCCCAATGGGACATTTTTAAAGAAAAAAAAAAAAGAAAAAAAAGACATTTGCCATTATTGAGGGGAATCTTTAGAAACTGTTCTAAAACAGACATCTGTTACCATGTATATTGACAAAGGTTGACAGTCTTTTGGACCCTGCTTGTAATTTCCAGTTTATTAATGTAAAAATAGATTAAATTCTGTATTCTTGTCCTTTATTTTAAATTCAGTATCCACTTCTGAAGCAGTATCCACTGTCTGCATCTCATCCACTACCACCTCCTACTCTGAAAAGTTCGACTTCTCCCAGGTTCTGTTCATTGCTTATTCACAGTATTTCCCCTCACCCATTTTTCACTTTCCATCATTTTTTTGTTGTCTTCTCCCTTTATTGCTATTTAGCCACTGATGGTTTGCTTGGTGGTGTAAGCCAGTTTCAGTGACAGCCTGGGCTTTGGTGGGATTTGATTATAATGTGAGTAAAAGAGGAATACAGAGTTGTACTGGGTAACTTACACAGGTGGGAAAGCACTGCAAGGGGTCTCAGAGAAAGAAAACCAAGGACTATGAGTAAAAGGAGTCAAGGGAAACTGGCACAGGAAAGCAGTTGGATGTTGTTGCTGTGGAAGTGTGAAAGCAAAGGTGCGGATGTGATGCCAGAAGGGATGGTGAGCTTGTAAACAGATTTAAAGAAAGGTCAGCCTGTCCCTGGAGGTGACAGAAAGGATGTTTTGTTTAGACATTAAATCTAGAGTGCAAAAGAAAGATGGGAAACAGGAAGACCAGAAAGGAACACTCGCATTGAGAAATGACTAAGGCAGAAAGTAGCTTAACTCTGGTAGCTGGAAAGAATATTCCCCTTGCTCTTTCCCCATGTAGCTCTCCTCGAGGCTTCTCAGCAGCACGGTTGCCTTTCGATTTTTCCCATGGTAGAAGTAATAAGGGTTGATTACAAAGTGGGAGGGGAGGGTCTCAGATCTTGCAAGAAGACATTTGGTAACTTTGGAGTTGACGCTGCAAAGCATTACACGTATTAAGTACAAAGCCAAATTGTTTTGCTTTGCGGAGGCTTAATGGTTCGCTCTGATTGTATCTCCTGTGAGGTATGGTCTGATGCTGGGAATGGGAAGGTTTCTGGCCTCAGCCCTGGTGACACATCTGGATGTCGCACTTTGAGGCCTTTTCCTACCTACCTGCAGGAGGTGTAAAAGAAAGAGACTACTCCATTTGTGTCGCTCAAATGACCAACCCCACAGCCCTGCTAAGCAATTCCTAGGTCTTTGTCTTGTACCTTAAATGCAGTGACTCTTCTCTTTGTCCCGGGCAGTCACTGGGAACTAGTTCAGGGAAGTCACCCCAGAGATGGACTTGTACTTACTGTATTATGCACTCAGTGCAATGAGTAAGTAAGGAACAACACGCCAACAATATAGCACAGGAAATTTGTGTGACACAATAATACGAAACTAGAGATGACAGGGATATAAAATGAAAACAAAAGTAAGTGTAAAAGTAATCTCCTAGAAAACTGGCAAGGAATTCAGAGAATTCACTGAAACCTTTGCCTGCATGCAGGGTGAGTGCACAGTCTTTCAGTTCACATTGTCACAAACAAAATGATCGAATCTGTGTAGGATAAGCAGGTATGGTTTGTGGCATTTAATCTTAGGTCAACATGCGTGTTGCCTAGTTTTTACTTGAGCTGTTTTGATAATTTGTGGAAAAACCCCCATGTTTTCTGGTCTTTGAAATTCTCATCAGCCTATCTGAAAGCTAAGTCAACATATGTTGCCTCTGTTGGATTCTTTTATTGGTGAAAGTTCTGCTCACATAGTATTCTAATTCTGTTTAAAAGGCTTATCTGCCACTACTCGTGAATTATCTAACACTAAATAATACACTTAGGCCTCTTGTAAAAGTAAATGTTGTACGTATACCTCCAGTGTTATCCCAGAATGCTTCTTAAACATGATTGCTGGCCCTGCCTTCTCGGCCCCCAGCGCTCTGCCCACAGCTCTCCATTTTCTCTAGCACAAAGTTTGCAGTATGCATCTCCAGCTACAAGCACCTTCAGTTTGACTCTGCTATTATTTTATCACGTGCATCTCCACCAGCACAGGAATTGCTCTAGGACTTAAGTGTGGTCAGCATTAGCTAATCTGGTAGCCACTTTTTACTGAGAGCTTTTAACACTAATTCATCAGCGTGTACCTGTCTGTTGCAGCCTAGACTTCTAAATCTTCTGTTCTAGTTGCTCTCTCACATTTTGCCTTGCTGTCTGACTGCATGATTTCTGTTGCCCACAGGGCTCACGCAGTGGGCTCCATGTCTCTGCTGGGATCCTTGGTGCTGGTGTGAGCACAGCTTTCAGTGCTGTGGATTTTGTGTGTCTTGACACTGACAGGTGCTCGCTGTCAAGACTCATCTCTGATTTCTGCAGCTCTGGGCATAGACATATATAACAACAAATATATCTAAAAGGCCGAGGGACATTTTCAAAGTAGAGACACGTGAAAAAAGCAGCTGATATAAATTAATATTGGGCTTTCAGGCTTTTCACCATTCTGAGCAACTGACTTAATTTTTCAAGTATTTGCAAGAGCTTGAACTATTCTTCAAACTGAGGGAAGCTTAGTTAGAGCCCAGTGAAACTCTGAAAGAAAGACTAAAGCTCATCTGAAGATGTGTGGATGATATTAATTGATGTTTAAAATGAATGCCTCTATTTGCAGGAATCTGCAATGCAAACTAGGAGTTTTCAAAAGTAATGCATATTATAATTAGGGCAAGCTTTTAAAGATGCTTTGAAGTCCTAAACATTTTTGAAATTCAAATGTGGGATGGAATAAAGGGATCTACACAATAAAGGGGCATTAAATTATGTCCCCCAAATTTCACTGTTTTATAGATGTAAATATATGCCATAATTAGCAGTAAGTAACATGAGGAGGATGGCTAAGTTTATTCCTATTCTTATTCAAAACAGCTGTGGCATGAAAAATAATGCTCCTTCTCTTTGTGATACAGTGGAACAAACAATTTACCCATGTAATCAGTGCTCAGAAATGGCTTGCGCCTGTGGTTGCCTCCCACCCCCTCCTGAATGTGTCCCCATGCGCCTCCAGCAGTCTCAAAAGGTGCAGCCATTTTTTGTGCCCTTCATCCACACGCACAATTGTGGCTACTGCCTGTTGTGTTTTTTTTTCTTGCCATTTCTACATGCAGTTTCTCTTGCACAGTCTTGGATTTCCCTCCATCCACACACACGCATGCACACTCACCAACTTTGCCTGGCAAATGATCTGTCACTCACAAATGGGAGCTGTAATGTGAACGGGACTATGGCCAGCATGCAAATGTATGCAAAACAAATTAGATATGGAAGAAAGCAGACATCCATTTTCTTTCCCGCATCACAACCCCATCGGTGCAGGGAGCTCACGTGGTGCTTGTGGAGGACCCCCTCAGCAATTGATGCGAGGACATTAGCGCTTGAGCCTGGATAATGAGTGGAAGGGCTGAGCAGCTGGGGAGCCGAGCAGCTTGGTCTGTCCATCACGAGCCCAACCATGTGGCAGACCTGGATGCAATTCCTGAGCTGCAGCGTAACACATGCTGAAACGTGCCAGCGCCCCAGATGCTCCCCTTGGAAAAAATTGCTTCACAATTTGGAATCTCTGCTCTTTGATCACTCTTTGGAGAGGAGGAGGGGAGGCACGATGCGGTCATATGAGTAACACACCTCCCTGCAGTCAGCAGCCGTTCAAACCTGTATGTCGTTAACAAATGACCTTCTGTGCTTAATGTTAACTACTGAATGCCAGCGTAAATTATTCTGGCCCTCCTCAGATCCCACTGTTTCCAATAGGTGCTGTTTTCCTTCTACTCAGCAGAAAGAATTTAGACTCTGTAATTTTGCTAGAGTTGCTTTTTTGTTAGCCAAAGCTGTTATTACTGCGCAGGCACTCTGTGCCCCTGCCTTTAACACAGCCTGAGAGCACCTGGGAGGTGCATAGCAAGTATTTTGCTGTTGTTTTCTAATATTTTTCCGCTTTATTTTGGTTGCAGCTAACTATTTTGGTGCTTGCCATGGTATGCTGGCAGAGGCATCTCCAGGCAGCGTGTGAAACACTCACTACTCTTAATGCTCTTAATATTTTCAGTGCACTTAATATTTTCAGTGCTGCCCTTTGACAAGCTATGTTGTATTAATTAATTAATCATGTTCTTAAGCAGCCACATCAAAAAGGTGCCAGAAAGCTGAGAACTTTTGCCTCCCAATGCATTCAGCTAATATAGAGCTTAGCTTTTAGAAGTAATCTAGATGAGCTTTACTTTTAAAAATGGCCACATTAAAAAACAAACAAACAAAACCACCAAGAATCCAACAGCATTTATGGTTTTAAGTCATTGGGTTTTCTTTTTCTCCTAAATTCTATTGATCTTATATTTTAAATCATTATTTAAATGAGAATTTTTCAATGAGTAACTGAACTCTTGTTCATTACAAGTGATCATCCCTCCATTCTAAACGTTGTTTATCTGTATATGCTGCACTAGCTCTCACCAGCCCTAATCCCTGCAGCCAGGGATCGGGTCATAGCTGCACTAGAAGCTGCACAGAAGGGAAGGATGGTTTACAGACCAGGAAGCCTTGCAGTCTTATGTTTAAAATGCAGGTGAACCAAGATGGAGAGTACCAGGGAAATGAGGAAACAAACCTGGTTCTCACGAGAGGCTGCAGGTACAGTGCTCCAGCTTGACTGTTGTCAAGTTTTTCACATTGAAGAAAAAAATTATAAGAAGGTTAACTGAGGTTAATAACATAAAGTCAAAGATGTCAGTTTCGGAATTATTATGTTCATCTAGTCTTGCCTCTCCTGTATGTAAGACAGGCAATGAACCTAAGTAATTTCTGTGTCCAAACAGCAGGCCAACTTGGGCTATGCATCCATGTTAGGTAGATGGGCTGCTTAAAAAATTCCTAACAAATGGTGAGTATACCATATTTCATAAAGATTCCAGCATTTTACTGCCATCGGAGATATTGGCATCTGCCTTGTTTTTCATTTAGCTTTTGTGTAGCTTTTTGTCTTTTAATGTCCTTTCGTGCAAGATTTAATCTGTCAGAAAACTCTTCCCCGTGTAGCAACTTGTAGACTATGACAAAGTCGTGGAAAAACGTCTCTTGGAAAAACTAAGTAGATGGAGTTTCATTAGTCATTCACTACAAAGGATGTTTTCCAGACCTGAAATCATTCTTGTAACTCTTTTCTGAACCTTTTCCAATTTTCCTACATCCTTTCTAAAATGTGGACACAGAAACTGGAGTCAATATTTTAGCAAGGAGCCTGCTAAAACTGAATACATAGGTAGCACGTGGCTGTTCCCCCACTCAAAACGACATCTGCAACTCTCATAGCCAGCAGGTCTTGGTTTTTTGGGGGGAGGGGTATCATCACTATAACTTTGGGGAAAAAGATCCTCAAAATTTTAACGGTGACCTGTTTGCTTTAATTTGAGGGATTACATCTTCACTTGTCAGTGGTGTGATTAAATGGAACACTTGCTATGGAAGCCATACCAATATATTTAACAAATCTTTTGCCAATATTTCTTACAATTTAAAAGCTTTGTATTTTATCAGTTGTGATCTTTCCTTCTCTTGAAAAGAAGTAAAAAAAAGTTAACAGAGATAAAAAAAGATAGTCTGGAATTTGATTTATTTTCCATGCTGACTAAGACGACTTCCTTGAAATGACAATCCCCTCTTCACATAGATACCTGCTCCTTCCTATGCTCCTGTACTCATCCTCTAGTAAAAACATTGGAACCCGTGTTGAAGGGCAAGATGTCTTTAGTAGGTGAGACTAGAGAAGGTTATTCTGTCATGAAAAGGTTTTCATTCAGGGCTATTTGCTGGTAAAATGCTCGTAAATGTTTTTATGTTGGTGTTACACTTTCTGAAGGAGTCTTAAAGCTTCGGTGCTCAGCAGTTACTTAAACATTAAAACTGTTGTTTAAAAGGAAAAGTCATCTTTCCATTGAAAACATTTCCTTTGCATGCTGGACTCCCTAATCAAGGAGCAAATACAGATAATTTATGTCTGTTTTAGAACTGTAAGGTTGGTTTTTTTTGCGACAGTGTTGTGGTTGTGCAAGAGTAAATCACAACAGCTGAGTGATCATTTCAAGTGTTGTTCATTCAAGCTTCAGAGCCTCAGTGTCTATTTTTGGTGTGTATAGGACTCCTGGTGATTTCAGCCAGAGCTGGAAGCGCTGTGGGAGTGATCAACAGTGTGCCAGATGGCCATGTGTTGCTTTCCAGGTTAAATGTCAAGTGTATTTTTTTCAGTGGGCTTCAAAATAAGAAAGAAAGAAGAAAAGTCATGTTGTCTTCTCTGTTAGTAGTTGTTGCAGCTTGCAATGTGAGGTATATGCATTCGATCCTTCTGACAACGTGAAATTGTGAGGAGCATTTTGTATACAGTTTCTAAGTATATTTCTAATACTTGAAAGATCCTTGCGTAGTAGAACTGTGATTGCAGGAGCAACAGAACACTTTTTAAGAAAACGGATAGTTCAGAACAGTGTAATTGTTTGATCAGAAATACTTATTCTTCAGAAATTCCAGCAGAGCAGCTGTGAGGGGCTGATGGCTGCTAAAGTTTTTCATATTTAGATGTAACTGCAAACCAGCTGCGATGACAAATTGCTTATTTACCATTAGCTTGGAACAGTTTATGGCAGAGCGCTGTGAATACTGCTTTAGCTGTACATTAAATGCTCACTGCTGACCTCGTGCAATACTGTGTGCAAGAAACAAGGTGTAATACTGACAGGATTTCTTTCTGTTATGCAAAAGACGTGACTGTAAGGCTCTTTGTGTTGCAGCGTGTAAATCTCCAGAGACTTCTCCACTGATTAATTTACCAAAACTAGCCTGAAATAATATTAGACCCACGTCTTCTCCATACCACAAACTAGCTCAGTATTGCTATTATCAACATATTGCCTCAGAAGGTTGTACCACAAATATGGATTGTAGACACTAAGTAGAATTAATGAGCTGTTGCCGAGTCAAACATTAAAGAGCAATTACAAACGACCTGAAATACAGCAAAGGCAGAATTATAGATGTTCCACGATAGCTAATAAATAAACACAGTTTTAAAAAGTCTCCAGGTAGACAAGAAGATATTTTTCAAAACTTTTGTGTTCCTTCTGTGTTAGCCATAAAAAGCAGTAAGAACAAGTCAGGCTAGAATTGTAAGTGAAACTGCTGCACAAGTGTATTTCCATGATCAAATGCTTGTCTCAGGGTAGCTGTAAGCTCATATGATTTTCTAAATGTTATGCCACAGTAGCTGATGGGCTGTTTACACATAAAAAGAAAACCCTGCCCACTGTCTCCTCAGGCACCAAAGATATCAGCAGCGCTCATACCTGAATCAACAAATCCAGCTGTGGATAGCTCTGGTCTCTGCCTATGTCCATATCAGTGCTCTTTCAAGTCGAGGGCTTTGTGAAAAAGGGGTTCATAACGACAAAGAGCACAGTGGCAGAAAAGCTTCAGTTCTGTTGCAGCCTGGGGAGGCGGGATTCAGCATGTGACCTGTGCACTTGCTTTGTAAACAAATGAATCGTGCTGTGCACAAGACTCGGACATAAATAATTAAAGGTAGCACCGTTCCTCACTTGATCCTGCACGTCTCAGCCTCTGGTGCTAGATGTGAAAGGCAGCTGGGTCGTTATTCAGGCTGCAGCAGAATACTGAAAGAAATCAAATACTTTCAGTACTGTTTTATTGGTCCAGTAGGCACGGCTCAGTAAGCACACAGGTAACGTGAAGCCTGTGAACTGCGTCATACAGCTCAGTGAAGTTAAACAGCTCGCTGAATTGGGGCCATATGGCTCGACAGAGTTTATTAGAGATCGATTCCCAAGTTGCACAGCCATCTTCCTTTGTAGCAGTGATTTAATTGTTTTAAGAAAGGAAAAGGACTTCCTCTCTTCCAGACAAGAAAGGTCATCTGTAGCTAAGAGAAATACAGTCTTCTCTTTTGTTGTTTAAAGAAGGTTGAAGAGATTGTTGCTTCCCCAAGGTTTCTACTTCAATGATTTATGCAGGTGCTTTCTTTGAGGTTGTCCACTGCCGTTGTTGTCACTATCAAACTCCCTTTTCCCTCCCCTATTTCTGAAAACAAGCACAGTGAGCTAATGACAGTTTATGCTTCTGACGTTGTCAAATGAAAAATGACATCTTCAACATCTGTTGCTTTTTGCCAACAGGCTGACTTAAACTGCAACATTCAAGATGATACAGGAGCATTTTATGGAGTCACCAGTCAGTACGAGAGCTCAGAAAACATGACAATCACCTGTTCCACCAAAGTCTGCTCCTTCGGAAAGCAAGTAGTAGAAAAAGTAGAGGTGGGTATTGGGATGGGCTGCCATGAGTCTCCGGTTCCTTTTGGTTCTTTCTTATGCTATTCGTGCCTTCCTGTAACCCTTCCTGAACGAGTATTTTCCTTCCCAAGAATGTTCGGTCTGTTGGAAATCACTGTGTGTCCGGTGACACTACCGTATATAAAATTCTAGTTACCTATTGCTTGGAATCCATCTCCATCCTGCCTGTGGCAGCCTTCAGCCTGCAGCTGACATCAGTGCAACCTTCTCTGTCACACCAGAAAAGTCTTGAAGGAAAAATGCTTTTTGCCCCCATTTCTAAATACTCATCCAACCACGTGGCCTGTTTGAACAGTATTGCAATGACAGAGTATGGTGGTCTGTGTTTCTTCCTACCTACAGTTATCTTACACACAGAACAGCATAATTTCCATGGTCACCAGTAGCTTTTAAATGGAAAGATGAATATTTTCTAACATGCAAAGGCCTTTACCTATTTTTCTAAACCCCCAAACGGTATGGGGTGGCCAGGTAGATACTTGGTTTACTGAGGAATGATACTATATCTACTTAACCTGTCTTCTCTGTACTGAGCCCCACACCCACATCTGTTGCACGCAAAATAATTTTTGTATGTGCAGTTAATTAGCTTACAGCTGCAGGTTGAGCATTTGGTAGCTGTGTTGGTCTCTGGTTAAGTTGCTCCGAAAGTAATGCCTCCTAATTATTTCTATGATAAACACAGCAGATAGAACGCTAATTTGACTGTTTGATCAACCAAATTCTCAGCTGCAAAACACTGTTTTTCAGCACAGTCACCACCACTAGTTGTGCATTTTCACCAGTGGTGAACAAGAGCCTGCATGCTGTGCTCATAACACTCTGCACGGCTGTCCGGAATGTGACTTGTCTTTCACACTGCTGTTACCCCTGCTACCTCCTACCACCTCGCTATGCCAGCATCCACTGTTTGATCTCTGTAAATGATCAGCAAGTGTTGATGAATGTCAGTGGGTGCCATTTTTTCCACATGGAGGAATTCAGTGATGTCCCTTTGCTTCATGCGCACCTCCATGTCAGACACCATTCTGTCACAGTGCCCCTCTGCTGCCACTTGTCACATGGCAACAACATGTAATGGATTTGCAGCACAGTTCCACCTCTGTCACCACCCCAACAATATCTGTTGTGGACCAATATAATAAATAGAAGGCATTACTTTCAGAGCAGCCCTTGCATATATGGTTCCTGTGCATGGTGGCCATAAAAAGTTTTCCATCGTTTCCATTACTCAGTGCTTAGAGGAAACCAAGAAATCCCACAAATGAGTGAGGAGATCATATGAACAATGATCAGCAGCAGGAGTGCAGGAACCACAGGCACCTCCTCCAGCCTGTGAGCCACTGCAATATAAATCAGTCTGGTTTTCTTCTGAGTGCAGCCTTGCATCTCTGTGTAATTTACAAGTTGCCTATTAAATCAGGCAGTAATATATAGCTATGTTTACATGTATATATTTATACGTAAATATGTAAGCATAATTCTGCTCTTCACAGCTGCTTGTCTCAAAAACTGCTGTAAAATCAATCATAACTATCTCATCATAACTTTTCCACTTAATTCATTTTTAATGGATTTGGGTAAATCTTCTTCCCAGGTTTTAATTCACAGGTTAGAGAACAAATTGTGATGCAACTTGTAATAATTAGTCTTTGAATTCTTAGCAAGGCACTGTATAGCACAGGTGGGAGTGTGGGTGTTTGTGTGGCTAAACCCACTTTCTCTTTCCTCTGTATAGACAAATAAACAAAACACAAACGTAGTATTCATGATTCTGATCTTTCTAAACACTTTTTTTTTAGACTGAATATGCAAGGTTTGAGAATGGTCGATTTGTGTACAGAATAAATCGCTCTCCAATGTGTGAATATATGATCAACTTCATACACAAGCTGAAGCATCTACCAGAGAAATACATGATGAACAGCGTGTTGGAAAATTTTACGATTTTATTGGTATGGATTCACTCTTTATTTTTCATCTGTAGAATAGTCTCAGGCATTGTACGGCTTGCTTAACGTGCAGTATTCAGAACTAGTTTCTGAATCCCTTAGTCATGTTGCTTACTAAACAAAAAATCTCATTGACTTCAGGATAATACCCTTGGAATCGTGCACTATAGACGCAAAGGATGAGAAGGATAAGCTGGCTGAAAACATGAACAAACATCTCTGTTATTTTCCAGATATTCAGCTTACTGCTCTTATTTTTAATTCAAGTCTCTGTTTGGTTTTGTAGAGAGCCTGAGGCAGTAACTTGAAACCATCCCATTCACATAATGTGTTCTCACTGAGATGGCAGTTATAATACTGCAAATGTCAGTGGTGTTCATTAGTTCTTGGGCCAGGAAAGCATGCAGTAATGGTGAGGATACACCCAACAGGTGATCTAAAGTATGAAGAATGGTCTGTGTATTAGCCTTTAAGCCAGTGTCATCCAGCTTCCCTGCTTTTTCAGTGTGGCTTTGCAGAGTCATTTTTAACACGTTCATATTGCATTTAGATCCATGCAATGCTGCTGCCACCATAGGATTCAGGCAGGACTGATGGCTGATAGCAGCGGGGAAGAGGCAGGGCAGCAAATCCAGAGCCGTGCAGTGTGTGAGATAGGAGTGTGCTCAGCTCAGCTGCCTTTTGGTAACCAAACGCCAGGGGACAAGGGTGCACTCTCCTTGTTGAGTTGGGACTGAAGTTGGTGTGAGTTGAGAAACAACAAGCCAATGGCTCACAGTCAAGAAGCCAGGGTGCGACGAATCTCCATGACCCTGTGTTGGGAGCTTCTGCTGTGTGAGTGCAGTCACAGAGGTCAGCTGAAGAGAGAGAGGACATTTCAAACAGTGACATTTAAACATTGCCTAAATTTAACCACTTGTTTCTTCTTTTGGCTCTGGCATTTTCAAGTTTGTAATGTATTGTCTACCTCTTCCTTCCTCTCAAATAGGTTGTAACGAACAGGGATACACAAGAAACCCTACTCTGCATGGCTTGTGTATTTGAAGTGTCAAACAGTGAACATGGAGCACAGCATCATATCTACAGGCTTGTAAAGGACTGAGCAGTTATTTATATATACAGTTCATTTCACTTCTTTATCAAAACACAGACTGTAAACCTCAACACTAAGTGGCAGTGCCTCTGGCCCAACTTTCACCCACATTTTTCTAAATCCTGTTTTAGTGAGTCATTTTTAATGTGTTCATATATAATTGTAGCTGTGAAATTCTGGTACAGTTGTAAAAATTATTTCTAAAACTAAGTGTTCTTCAAATTTGTAAACCACCGTTCTTTGGGAAGACTGTATTTAAGAACCTAATGCCTCTGTCTGTGGAGGCCTATTTTTAATTCTGATAGAAAAATGTATGACAGAGCATTTGCCATGGGGAAAAACTGACAGCGTTTATAAGATATTTTGGTTTTTTTTCCAACACAAAATACATGTTTTACAATGCAAGTGAAATTGAAATGAATCTTTAGCTATAACTGTAAATGAATAAGAAAAGTTAATTACCTTTATAGAATTATCTTTGTAACTAATTAGGGTGGAAGATATGGACAAATATAATTCACTAAATTATTTTTTAAAGCGAAACATTTTTCTGTTTGAAACCAAATGAAAAAATATAGCCTTAAGACATACCTGTTAAGAAACAGACAGGTCCTAAAATTAGGCAAATTTTGTATTTTTTTCTCAATGCTAAAACTAATCTTCTAATCCATTAAACTTTCAAACAGCTATTGCAGAGAAAGAAAAACATCATCCCTTACCCTTAACATATCTAGTGTATTTTAAAAGATTATAAAGTTGTATTGTACTAATATGAAAAAGTGATTATTTAATGAAAAGAAGATGGCTCGTTTTGCAATAAGTAGGTAAATACTGAAGATTTAGACTCACATTATATGTAGTCTTGTGTATGCAGTTATATTTTATATGGACAACTATGTTTTCTAGTTGAGTGAAAAACTTGCAACTCTGAAATTAACAGATATATGGAAACAACTGACATTGCTACAGCATTGAGTAATTCGTAAACTGAAAGCAAAACACTGAAGTGTTTGAGAAAAGAATGCATACACTTCTGAAAGGATCAATAGCTTTAATATCTGTGAGATGCTAGAAAGTCACAAGCAATATCAGGCAAGGAAGCTTGGAAAACGGAGATTTTTTTTCTTCTCTTCCTTTTTAGCACGGTGCTCTAACACCTCTCTCCAGTTCTCTCTCCAGTTCCTACTGGCAAAGATCTTACGGGAAACAAACGCGTATGTGCCACATGGGTTCTGATGTCCTTTTTGCATCTGGATGTGGTAGTATTCACCCTTCTGCTATATCAGGGAAGACTCCAGGAAGTGAAGTGCAGCTGGAGATATTTTAATACTGTGCAGATTCAAAACAAGGATGTGGGCGTGAATGATGATCTGAGGTACGCACATGTGAGATTAGCATTCTCATTCTTCCTACCTAAGCCAGAGTGTTCCTCAGTTGCTTTTCTTCTGCACACCCAGCACTGTCCTTCAGCTGCCCAGGCAGCAGTTGTTTCAGCAGGTGCTGGGCCAGCAGTGGGTCCTTGTCTAAAACATTTGTCTGAAAGGCTCAGGACTGCTTGGCCAAGCACAAGTCACCTTAAAGGTCAGTCGTGAGGTATCAGCAAAGAGCGTTCTTGGGAAGGTCTTTTGCAGCTCTGAATCAAAGAAGTTAACATTTAACAGCTCCCTCCTCACTGCCCTTTACATGCCTATGCGTGATTTATGTCTAGAATTTACTCCTTGGCAACAGTGCCATAGTCTTTGAAAAAAGTCTCAATTTCTGGATTTTCTAAAAATTGTATTGTACTTTGTTCAGAATTGCCAACAGTTGAATTTATCTAGACCAGAGTATTGCCCAGACGTAGCAGTGGGTAGTTGTGGACTCACGATACAAACATTTGAAAGGAAGGGAGACTGCTCAATCCCTCAGCCTGCCGCTGATCTAGCTCTGGTAGGTGGATGATTGCTGTGATGTCTAGCTGTGGATATTAGGGCTGATGATCTTTCAGTTTATATTCTGTGAACAGAACAGTGAAATATGTCCATGGTAGGGTCTCTAACACTCGTTTTTAACACTAACAATCACATCAGGAAAAGCACTGCATTGTAACAGCCTAACGGTAGCCCTTTATTCTAAGCACTTGGTGTTACAAGTCAAAAACTACTTTTCTTTTTTTTTGTTGTTGTTTTGTTTTATTTTGTTCTAAAGTTGTCTTTTATTTAGGGTTTGAATTGTGGTTTTGGTGATTTTTTGTTTTAATAACAAGCGAACTCTTTGAGGCGTATCAAGTATGAAGGCAATTTGCAAAACCAGGTACAGTTTTTTTAATAGAATCTGGCACACTACATATGTCGTAACTATAGGGTATACAAAGTCACAATGTTTATTGGTGTTCACATATGTAATATTAGGGAAACTACTTCCTTCATCTTTTCTTTACACTTCTGTAAATGATCCATACCCTGTATATGTTAATTCTTAAAAGCCTTAATCCTTCAACTGTTCAGTGTGTGGTGTGTAGTCCAACAGGCTGCCTGTAAACTGTGAGCTCTTTTGTAAGCTGGAAGTATTTATCTTGTTACTGTTACTTTTTGTAGGAATCTTTTAATTGAGAGCTGCCAAAGCATTACAATATGCAGTGCCTTAGCGTTGTATTAGAAATACCTTTAGCCTCTTAACATAAATTTGATACGTTGTTTTATTGATTGGTTCCATTTTTAAATAAACTGTATTTTTCCCCGCAGAAAAAGCTCCTTGACTGCTTGGTCTAAACCAACCCTCAGTACAAGTCAGTCCCATTGCTACATGATTAAATGTCTATACCAAAAGGAAAGGTTACAGATTCATAGTTCTCCGTGAAAAGTGGATTGTATTAATAATGCTGCCTTTTAAAATTTCATGACCAAATAATTAATTGTGACTCTTCTGCACTCTAGCATGAAAGTGCCTTTGGTTTGAAATTCCAGCTTAGAAAAGTGCTGCCATAATAATGACAATTTGTAGAGAGACCAAAAATATTTAGTTATCACCGTAATGCCTTTGGTTTATTGGAATAAGTTGAAAATGCAGGCCTCCATTCACAAAAGAGCACCATTTATAGCAAGGTAATCTTGCTAACGATCAACCTGCTGGAGAATAATGTACTGTTTGCCATTTCTGACAGCACTACAAACCAGCTGCTGATTGGCCTATGATGGAAAAACAAAAATCGTTCACATTTATATTCTCTTCATCCAGCCGTGTATCTGCATAATGAGATCCACGCACTGCAGAATTTCAGAAGGTGGACAAATGTGACTTTATTGTTCTCCTCTAATAATATTTCAGTGTCTGTGAGGATTTTTTTGTTTAGGTGGAAGACTTTGTTTACAAAACTGTGCATGCTGAAGGTCAGATGCATAAAAGGAGATGAAAATGGAGGACAATAGCTAGAGTAAACGTGGTGGTGTGTTTTTAAGCATTGTTAAGTGTGAGCATTGTGGATGAAGGTGCTGTTGGAAAAACAGGCCAGCGCTGCTCAAAACACAGGGTTGCTTTGTTTTGTTTTTCTCCCAGTCGATGTCTTGGTAGAAAAAAATCAGCTCCTCTTAAAAATGTGTCTGTATTCGATATCTTCTGTGAACGGGGGCCGTACTGTGTACACTACAACTAAAACTGGTGGGAAGAGGGGCAAGATTTTAAGAAAAAGATGTTAGAAAGAACAAATATCAGCAAAACCAAAAGCTGTCAGAGGGATTATATAGTTGTGAATACGATTTTAACTTGATTTTTAAAGTATTTGATGAAATCTAAGATTAACTTTTTATATATAGAAATATTGTGACACTGTGTGGTAAATATTGTGATAATTCAAATTCCCTGTCTCCAAAATATTATTTTTGTTAATCCTTCAAGGTCTAAATCTCACTTACCTCCGTGAGACAAGTAATCCTGTTGAATTCGGTGAAACTGAGGTAGGGCAGAGATGATTTCACCCCGCAAACAGAGCATATATTTTCAGTTGTTACCAAACATTTCAGTCTTACTAATCCGTACTTGTGCTAAAGTACACTTCTGTCTCATTAAAACAAGCATAACGGTACCATTTGGGGCTGTTAAAAATTGCTACTAGCGACTGTAGTTTGACTTACTTGAATTCCAAAATGATTTTATTTAGGTACTGCACCACTATTTTGAAGGAATTGCAGATATGATGCCTGTTTCTCGCGTTCCCTTTCTACTGCAACTACAGCTCAGTAAGGTTGGCAGTAGCTTCTTCCGTTAAAACCTCCACGCTGTAGGCTATTTTAAGTAATGAAGGGTGTACATTACTGTTGAATGTAAGTAACTGGCCAGTTCAAGGCAGATACAACATTTGACATACTAATCCATATCTATTTATTTTTCCACTGCAGCTCCTAGGGCACACTTGCTTTGGAAGCAGTTCCCCTTACAGTTTTCCTGGATCATTCATACTGAGAAATGTTTTCTCTCTTCTTTACTGATTCACATACCCGGTCAAACAGCAGATGTGATAACAGAGTCTAGTTTTGTATTTTTCTCAGGATGATCTCTTCCCCCCCCCCCCTCCCCTCCTATCTTTCATGACAATATGCTCAGCCCCCTAAAAAAGATCAAGGCTGGATAATTCAAGATAGAAAACGCGCTTTGGAGATTTTCATCTTTTAACTTTTCAGGTCATTCTTGCTGAGATCATGTAATTAGTTTAGTGTGTAAATTAAATCTTAAATGCACTCAGTTGACAAAAAGGAGACAGATCCCTGTTACCTCCTTTCAGAATATGTGTTTTTGTTTTGTTTTGTTTTGTGGGCCTCTTTGATTCAGGCTCATGACTGCAGACAAAAAATACAATATGTGCCTGAAAAAGAAAGACAAGAGAATTTTATAACATTGAAAACCTGAATAGCCTTTAATTCTTCAGTACATTTTATGTAAAACAGGTTGGGGTTTTGTTTTGTTTGGATTTTCTTTTTTTTCTTTTTTTTTTTTTTTTCTTTGCCATGTGCATTTGTTCACATTTGTAAATGACTTAATGGAATTCTCACTTTATGTTTATTTGTGTAATGTGTATAAAATGGGTTTGTGACTTAAGCATATTCATATATGGTCAGTGGTTACTTTAATATTGTACTGCTGCTGGTAACTTTTGATGTAGAACTTGCCTTTTGATGATAAAGTACCTCTAGGTTAGACAGGGAGGGAAGGCTCTTTGAAAAAAAACAACAACGAACGTTCTCCAATGTTTTCTTAACATATTTGCAGAAGCTTTCAAAAGGAGTT
Organism: Phasianus colchicus; assembly: GCF_987193195.1. Classification (NCBI taxonomy): domain Eukaryota; kingdom Metazoa; phylum Chordata; class Aves; order Galliformes; family Phasianidae; genus Phasianus; species Phasianus colchicus. Next base: position 8,756,320 of record NC_143440.1, on the reverse strand, counting down.
TCAGTCAAACCTCTTGGCAGTACAGTATTCTTGTATTTGTTATTGTCTGTGTGTAGGTACTGGTACCTTTTTTTGTTTAAAATGTTTTAAGTGTTGGCTTTAAAGTGAATTTATCTTTAGTATGATAGTAATATGAAAATTATAGGTTTTGTGTGCAGAGAATTTTTTTATAAAGTGCTTTGTAAAAAAAAAAAAAATGTATTCTAGCTTTCGCGGTACATATGTGTGATAACTTTAATATCCATGACAGTTAAGTGCAATTATTTCATCACTCTAAAAATGCTATTTTTGTGTCGGTTACTGCAGGTGTTTTCATGTCTTTGCAAAGTGACACATTTTGATGCCTTCTTGATAAAGTGGTAGAATTTTTGTAGCTTTCTAGAAACTTTGTATTCATACAGTATCGATTGAAAATAAAGAAAATGAAAGTGTTTTGTGCATTTATCTTAATCTCCTACATCAATCTCTTGTTAACACTGGGTGTGACTTTCAAAAGCACTTACCAAAGTCGCACAAGACCAGACTTGTGGAAATGTCTGTGTGCTTACCTAAAGGTTCAGATGGACATGGAGCACGATTCACAAATACCTGCAGGGATGGCACATCTGGAAGCTCTGCTCCACAGTGAGTCCGTGTGCTTTGCAGCCCTCTGGCTTGTATGTCTTCCTAAAGAAACAGCAGTGAGGTTTTTGAAACGTAATTTAAGTCATATTGTTTAAATGAGAAAAGCCACCCGACCCCCTGCGTGCCAGAAGCAGGAATGACCTGTTCAGAATCTTACATAATAAACAGTATCAAATACATCATTCACATGGCAACTAGAACTGACAGGAACAGAGTAGTTAACTGGGGTTGTGGTGAAAGAAAGAAAAAAGAGAGTAAAGGGGGATATCCTGCATCAACTGGAGTCAGTGGGAACATGACCAGGACTTGAGGGGGGAAGAAAAAAGTACATCTGGCTCATCTTCTCCTTCAAAAGGAGAGCAGTGGCTCTTGAATAAACCGTGTTCCTCCCACACACCCCAATTCCCCTTTTGGATGGCAGATGTTACACTGCCATTTTAAAAATGCCACCACAGCTCAGCCCGTGTGGGAGATGAATGGGTTGAGAACAACACACAGACATGGTCTGTTTTGACTCTGTTTTCACTTCTTTGTTCCCCATTAAGGATATGGTTTCAGCACTTTGAAGTGGGTTAGTTGTTTCAGAAGCAACCTGCTCCTTCATTAACGTTCCGTGTCTTAATTAATTTAGGTTAAAGACCATAAACCTACCGTTAGGAAAAATGCCACACAGCATTTCAGGTTGGCAGCCCCCACGTAGCATCGTGCCCTTCGTGTCCTCACTGCCTGCCTTCAGCAGACACAGTGGCCTCTCCCTGCTTAAGCACAGCCTAGCTTACATGATTACAGCGTTGTGGTCGCAGGGCGAAGAAGACAGACCAGTTGCTGCGTGCTGTTTTATGAAGTGTTTCATGATGAGCTCTAAGTGGGCCACAGACATTTCGTCTGCTTTTTCTCCTTTTTTTCCCCTCAAGATGCAGCCAGTTTGACAATAGAGGCACAGAACACATTTAATGCTCACTAAACCAGGAGTAAAAAGACAGTTCAGAGCTCAGCAGATGTCTGTAGTTCCTCACACACTGCTCTAGCTGTTCATCCCAACCCTGTGCTTTCACAGCCTTACTATTGTTGTCTGGGGCCCTTGGAGAGAGCAGAAGCAGCTGAACAATCTGTCACACCAAACAGCAGTAGCTTAGCAGTGTTCGTAAATGATTACCTACCTTGTGGAGAGGTGTTACACTCAATTGGCTAATGGTTGTAAATTGTTATATGATTGCTGTTGTTTTGTGAGAGCTGGAGCTGTGCTGGAGACGCTCGAGGTGTGGTGAAAGTGGGAGAGGCAGGAGGGAGTGGGTAGAGAATGTATGAGGAGAAGATTGAAAAGGAAAATTGTAGAAAGCCATAGTGCAAGTGGGGGGGAGAGGGGGAGGGGGAGAAAAATGGAATATTACTTTTCAAAGAAAATGAAAATCTGAGCGAAGAAGAAAATAGTAAGAAAGGATGACAAAGACAGTTTCAAGACCAACAAAAACAAAAATTCCGTCAGAAGAAGGGAGGAAATCTAAAAATGTACAACAAATACTCGCCTTTATGTGCACAAATACAATTGCCTTTTTTTGCTCCTAAATTGCTTCTTATTTATCCTTCCTATTAATGGGACGTATGTTCTTAAGGACTCTCTTTGAGCTGAAGGGGAAAGGGCTGCTGGAAGCTCCCTTTATATTAGAGTTGTTGCATTCCTCATGGGGAGCTCAACAGAAAAAAAAAAACAAATCTCAGCAAGGCACCCAGTAGCCTCCCTGATTGATGAAGAGTTTCAGTTGGAAAAGAGTGAGAAAGCAATATCCAGAACATTATGTGAAAGTACCGACTGAGCAAAGACACTTGAGCACAAGTGACTGGTCTCAATTCATCCAGCAGCAGTAGTTTTTCAGGCTGCCTTTTACACATACGTGCTTGGGGAGGGGGTGGGAGATGCACACACACGTACACACAGACTCATGCATACACACAAATGTACCATGTCATCATTGGCTTCAGTTGATAATTTCAGAAATATTGCTTGCCATGCCCCTCACCCTGTTCTAGAGATTAGAGTGTAAAAACCAACCCTGCTGTTGTTAAACTAGAGCAGATAGCCAAACAAATTTTTTCAGAAGTCTGCTTCCAAAAGTCTTTGTCAGCTTTTCAAGATATCCACACAGAGGGTGCAGTTTTTGAGCCTCAGGAATTACAGCTCTTCCCCTTCTCTAAGTGGTGAGATCAGGGTGCCAGTAAAGATGGTGACTGGAGCCATCAGAGCAAATGATGCCAGAGCTGTGTTATGTCCTTCTTCATTTACATGGTTCAAAAAGGAGACTAATTCACTGCTACTGCTTACCTTGCAGTGCACCTTAATGCTCTGCTTTCAAGACCTCCAGCAAATGCAGAGTATGCAGAGACTGACTTGCTGCTCAGAGCACTGAGCTGTATGTGCAGTCAACCTCACCAGCAGGCTAACACACTACAAACTGATTTCTTTTCCTGCCCCAAATATGTAAGTTTATTGGGCATATTTAAAGATCCTTCTTTTTTTTTTTTTCTTATTATTGGCAGAGCCTAAAGAATAAGGGTTTTTTTCCCAGACTTTTAAAAATTCCTTTCTGCTAAGATCATATATTCTCTACAGCATTATCAGAGAATTTACTTTTTCCAAGGTAGTTGTCTTTTCTTATTCTTCCACCTGTGAAGTTGAACTTCATAGCTAACATTACACTTGGCAGAATGTATAAGAACTGCATTCAGTCTCGTAACCATTCTTTTTGGTACACTGTGAGAACACTTCCTTTTCGATGCAGGTCTACATCTATTGGAGGGTGAGGATACCCACGTCTCCTTCATGCTTGGCCTCACCATTCATGTTAAACTGAACCTACATATGACCAACTCAGACAATGGAGTACCATTAGTATTAAACTGAACCTACATATGACCAACTCAGACAATGGAGTACCACTATCAGCCACATCGTGCACGCATTGCACCGTTCCACAGCACGCAGAATAAAATATTTACATTGGTTTTACTTTGACTATATTGTATTTTTAATAGGTTTTAATCTAAGCTTTGTCATCAGAACACCACAATGAAGAGACTTGGCAGTGCAGTCAACCTCCACAGTTGCCAGCAATAACACAGCAGCCTCAACACCAGTTGCAGCAGGGCAGGCATTCCCCTATCTCTGCCAACCATCTCCATGAGGGAGGTGGTGGTGAGCAACGTTTGGGAGGTGCCCCGAGACTCCCTCCCCAGTGATGGGCTCTGGATAACTGCAGAGGAGCAGGTAGTGCTGCACAGGCACAGCACCAAGCACACTCCCAGCCTCTGGGGGATGACCTGCAAGCTGTAGGAACAGGATGACAGGTCAGTTCTGCTCACGGGCACACGCCTCCTGATCAGCAAAAATACAGAGTGGCATGCGGGCAGTGAACTAGCACGTACACAACTGTGGTATCAGCCTCGCATTTTTTCCATACAAACCAAATGTTTTCCCATGAAGAACATCAACATCAGTGCTGGAAGAGGTCCCGAGATAATGGCTGCTCCAAGAGAGCAGGTCTAAGGGCTCAAGACCCACGGACAGGAAACAAACAGGGCAGCTCCGCGTGGTCAGGCAGGCTGTGCCTGTGTCCTGCACTGGGCCATTGTGGTTTCTCAGTTTAGGAGGAGTTGGGAAGAGAACACTCTACACCTGAAAATGGCAGTACCAAGGGGATAATATAGGCACAGTCAGCTTGAAGATACTTGGATACTAATGCAAGAGAAGCATTAGCTATGGGGATTAGCCATCATCTGGGGATGAAGCAGGAGATATAGGGCAAAGGCTGTTTCAGAGAACCACATAAAAGTCTTTTTCCATTATCTCATTGTCAGACACATTAAAAAGACGCAGACAAAAGTCAGCACTAACCAAGTGAATGCAGCTGGAAAAGTATCAGAGAAAGAGAAATGAACCCAGAGAGCCAAACTGAGGTGCTCATTAACATGGCCTATAATCTGGTAGGGAGACAGTGAGTGGCAGAAGGGGACGCAAACATCAGGCAGTTCCAGAAATACTGACAAAAAGCCACCAAAGAAGTCAGGTGCAGAGCTCTGTATGTTCAGGTAGCTGGAAAACAGTGACCGCAGTCAAGTTACTGCAAAACCAGGCTATTCTCAGGTGTGCCTACAAGATGCATGGGAAACCTGTGGATGCAGCAGAATTTGAATTTACAGATAAGACAGATCTAGAAGGGCGTGGAGAGTTCAAGATCAGGGCTGCCAACAGGTTCACTGAGAGGCAGGGAGATGGGAGGTGGGGAGAGCAAGGAGAGAAAAGCCATATGGAAGTAGAGCTGCACAGGGGAGACCTGTGAAAAGGGCTGCTAGCTCCAGCAACCAGCTCTTCCTTGCTAGAAGAACCTGCAGAGACAGGAGGCAGCGCGGTGTGCCTGTGCCTGCAAAACAGGGGGACCAGGGAAGTGGTGAAACTAACAGCTCTTCAAACACATGCTCATGTCTGAAAAAAACAGCACATTGTCTGGAGCTCATTTCTGGCCGCCTGTTGACAGGACAGACAAGTAGTTATGCGTAAGAGATGGTCACAATTACAAGGAAGATCAATAGACACTGGCACTTCTACAGTATATAATTGAGAAATCTGCAGAGTGTAGATACGTAGATTGTTACCCTCATGGCCCCAATATGACAGGCATGTAATCACCCTTTGTAATGGGGCTGGGGAGAGCAGAGGAGGAGGGGGGGGGTTGATAGTTCTTCTAACAAGAACATGCAAAAAATCTATAAAATTTAAGGTTCCTGTACAGCAGTTAAACAAAACAAGATTCTGTTCAGCTGTTGACAGTGCAGCTGAAGCTGTGACTCTGGGCTCAGACTGTGCGTCTCTCAGCTCTACTGAGGCCTAAAAAACAGCCTCGGTGCAGTACAGAGTACACCCTGTTCCACAGTTCAGCCCTACATGTTTAGGAAATGCATACAAGGCGTACAGAAAGGTTGCAGAAGGAGGCAAGAAAGCAGAAACATCTCTGCCAGCAAGTGAGCAAAAAAGTCTGGAAGTCTGACCAAAATGTAGCCCCATATGCATTGAAAAGCAACATTCATTCCTACTTCCTTTTATCTCAAGATTGTATCAATCTATCTCAGCAATAACTGGATGTAAACCTCCACGTGGTAGCGAAGTTGGCCTCTGTGCTTATAATGAAGAGTCACTTTGTGATCTAGACGTCTGACAAAACCCCTCACCCAGAAGCGCAGGAGGCTCGTGCACGTCCCAAATTTTCACCTCAGAGCCTCTACAGAAGCAGCCTGAACCTCTGCAGATGTCTAAAGAAAGATAGCTCGAAGACAACAGCTAGATCTCAAAGAGCTCTAGGGTCTGCTGCTGCAACGCACAGCGCACGGGGTGACCAGGAGTCTCACCAGGCTTTCCTGCAGTCCTTTCATGACTGCAGCATGTCTCAATCTGTTTACCTGCAAGTAGTAGGTATAATCCGATTAGATAAGACCATTACCACGGCACGTAACCTTTGGACTTTGGCTTCAGGCTTCTACTTTCCCTTCTGGAGAGAGCACGTCATATTTCACTGTCTGTTTTATTTCTTTCTCCCTTATTACAGTTGTGCTCAGTACGCTACGCGGATTGATTTTCCTGGAGGCACAAACAAGCAGATAGAATCTAGAGGATGTTTAAATAAAGGGAATCATTTTAAATGGTCTTTGAATTAATAAATGTATATAAAGATAAGTAAGAAACATAGAGATATATAGGACATATAGGTAGCACAAACAAATCGTGATCCATCTGTCCAGGGTGCTCTGTTCAGGTAAGCACTGTTTGCTAGGATATCCTCAAAAGAAATATGCCTTTGTTCTTCATATTTCTGGATGCACTTATGATCCCAGCTGGGAAACAGGAAATTTTCCACTATCTCAAGTGAAGGATTGGACACTACATAATGCATTGTGCCTAACAGGAAGAGTTTATCCTAAAAGAATACCTAAAAGGCATAGTCTACCTCCTTGACTTACTGAGTCTGAGTTGACAGAATATGCACTTTCACTGTAGGCTCTACTAATTAGCACAAGAGAAAATAACTACCAATTTAAAGACACCGGTGTCTTGCAGGCAAATTGGGTCACTGTAGTTTTTCAACATTACATTCTCACCTCTCTTGCAGAATTCCTGCCAGCCACCAACCTTCCTTTGATCAGCCATAGATCTTAAGCCTGTCTGTCCTCCATTCTCTGGACTCACGTTCAGAAAGAACAGCTACCAAATTCTTCATGAATGTCTATGGCAGCAACTGCTTCTGAGTCTCCTTTGGAGACGGGTCAAATATTTATTGACTAGTTAATGCAAGACAGAGTGAAACCCTCAGCACAAGGTGAGCAGGATCTGATAAGATATTTAGTTTCACTCTTTTTTTGTGGTCTCTAGTGCACTATCTGTATACATAATGTAGAAATGTATCCATCAGCATAAAGCAGGCACCAAAGTTGTTCAAGAACCTGAACAGCTTCTGCAAAAAAATACCTATTCATCCTCCTCCCATTTCTCTCTACAGTCCAGTGCAAAAACAGTCTGATATTAGGGAATAGCTCTTATCTATCACCTCAGTCTACACGTATTCTTAATAAGCAAATGTAATATATCAACTTTTCCATTTTCTTCTAAAGCTCTCCCCTGTAACAGCAAACATACCTATCACTTTCATTTGCTAAAATCAATTAAACATTAGCCCTAATCTCTGCTTAACACATGGAAAACTGTGCCAGCTACCGTAACATATTGGCTTCTTGGGTTCTGCTGAGACAACAAAGTTCCCACTTTCAAAAAATGTCTAATTGTTAGTTCTACTTCAGATCAAGGTCTTGTTTGTCTGTATTCCTTCACATCACTGCCAGCACAACAAGCCATGTGTTCTCTTGGCTTGGATCCAAACTTTCCATCACCTGGCCTGTGCCATGCCCTAAAATAATGGAGGTCTTGTCATTCCCAGAGACCTCAGTGCACCCGTGCTGTAGCACAAGCAGAAATTCAAAGCACCAAGTTACTTTCAAACCTTGCTCCCAACTACCGCTGAAGGTTGGTGAGTGGAGGAAATTAGACTTCAATAGTAGTCAGTCAGACTGCTTTTACATCCCTCAGCAGAAGATCAGGACTGTAGGAAACACGGAAACACTGCTGTGCTGTGGTACCTTGGCATGGGATGGTTTAAAAGCTTAGTAAGACACCTCAATTGAGTTACACAGTTCCAGGGGACCTGGATGCGTGGAGAAACCATCTGACTCTCCACAGAAAAGTTATTACTCAAAAGGGTTTTTGCTTACCAAATAATCTGATCTCTGAGTACTGCAAAATGGTTTTCCTGCTCTCTTTGAACTGAATTTCAATATGTGCTTGCGTGAAGGACATAATGAAGTATATGCCTACGGCAAGTGCACTTTAAAGCACCGTCCTGTATTCCTAGACGCATTTCCAGGAAACGCGAAGCAGCGGAATAAAAAACACCTCTGGCTTTATCACAGACTCTTTCTGCTGCGTCACTTTTTGCTCAGGGGCTGACACTTGGACAGGCAGGACTGAGCACAAGCACAGCAGATCTGCCTGACTCTTGGCCAGGCAGGAGAGCTGAGCCTCACTGGAAGGCAGACATGATGAGGCCTGTAACTCCAAGGTAGCAAGCAGCATTTTAGAAGAACTGCAAGGCACAACTCCAAAGGCCAATTCCTTCACCTGCCATGTCTTTACACAAGCAAAGACGTTCACCGAATATAACTGTCCGAGTTATAGAGCAGGAGCTGACAGCAGGATTTATCATTCTCTCTGTTCAAAAATCCCCCCCCTGGTGAAGTGGGACGTTTGGAAGCAGTGATCAGGCATTCACAGGTGGCTGGTAGCTCACTCTGAATAGCTCACGTGCAGCCTGAGCACAGTCTTACAAGTAAAATAGCATTTTTGCCTCTTTCTGAAGCATCATCCAGCAAGGGCCCCTTGTGTTACACATCATCCAGATGAACCCTTGGTTAGAGACAGGCAGCTTTTCAGGCCCAGTGGGACTGGGTGACCGAAGGCAGCATGCAGTAGCTTGCTTAAGGGGCCAGGCTCATTGGCATCTCTTAGGGCTGTGAGATATCTCCACCACTCCACCCTCAGGCCCAGGGAGGCATCACTAATTTTTCAGCCCCGCTTTTACTGAATAACTCAGCTAATGGCATCAGAAGAAGCAGTGATTTTCTGATGTTTGGCCAAGCTGCTAATACTGTTTTTCTGGCACATGTTAACAAGTACAGACAGGTCTGGGTATTAGTCATATTTCTAGAGGCAGTTTTTTTTTTTTCTTATTCTCTCTCTCTTTTTTTTTTTTTTTTTTTTTTTTTATCATATCCATTGTTACTGGGCTTCAAAGCCCTCAGCAGAAACAGATGTGTGAGTGTTATAAAATTATACTGCTAGGTCAGGGCTGTTTTCCAGCTTTACACAAGTTGTAGGTCAAAAGACACTACTTTCTGCACTGAGAAAAGCTGCAATAAGGAATTACAGGCTAAGAATCAAGTCCCCACTCCTAGGGCATGCCTAAACTGACACTGCCCTCACAGATCTGATTTAGTTTCTATGTATATGCACCTTACTCCACGGTGTTCAATCTCCAAACGGTGATAGTGGGATTGGTGCTATGTCTGACTCAGCAGCCACCGCATGCACAAGATTTTCAATACTTTGGCACATCTTCACTGGTCATCTAGCATCATCAAATGTATCCTGGAGGTAACCTTTACGGTATTGGAATGCTTCAGAAGCATGTATGTATTTTTCTGGGGATCCTCTGAGCAGAAGCTTGCCCGCAGTTCTCAGCGAGGTGCTGCTGAAGATTGGCTTCTGTAAAGTTTGAAGCACTCAAGCCTTACACGTGTCGTCATCTTGAATTACATATCGGTATATGGAAAGTTTCTGAAGAAACTCTTGCAACTTGAGCTCTGTTTCTTAGAGGAGTATTGGGTCACTACTCTTACCAATACTACCTTATACACTACCTTACCTATAGCTGCTGTTTGCAGTTCTTCAAGTCGCATAAAAAATAACCCCATTCATTCTGTTTGCACACGTCAAACTTGTGACTTGCAATCGTTACACAGGAAACAAACACAAATACAAACCATAAAGGAATAGGAACAATTAATTACAGACAACAGAGCAGTGAAGCCTGTTACCAGCACAGATCAGCCCCAGTATTGCTCCTAGCCGAGCATCCCATGCCACAGAACAGGGGCCATGTGCTCAGAGACAGCAGCTGAGCAGAGTGCGTCCCCCCGCAGCCCTCCTGCTCCTTTGTGGCCCAACAGGCTGCGGCAACCGTGACAGCAGGGACTGCACTCAGCAGAGCAACAGATTGCAAAGCAGCCGGCGATACCAGGGCCACGCTTATGTGGCAAAATGTGCTACGATACCAAGAGGCGAGCTGCCTGCTGCACTACGGCGAAGCAGATTGCATAGCATTAGCGCTGGTGACAACAGGGCACTCATTGTGTGGGACAACAAGTCACACGGAGAATGAGCAAACGCGATTGGTTGGGCCCACTTAACATATGCACAGCAGAGTGACATATGGCAATTGGTGACTTTCCTGCCACAGATGCTGAAAGGCTTTGTTTCCGTGCAGTGTGCGGTGCAGAGCCGGTACATTGTTTCCCTTTTGGTGGGGAGCCGTGTGAGTGCCAGCAGCGCACACCCCCAGCCTCCACGCGCCACAAATTCCTGGTGCCCGAGTGCCTCTGGCTGTGCTGTGCTGTGCAGACGCTCCCACTGAAACGCTGCCCACCAGCCAAAGCCATGGGCATGCTGAGAAGTACGTTTCATTTTTGAAACACAGCCTTTTGTGTTCTTTCAGCCCTTCTCGTTTGTTTCCTACACGCTTAGATAAAGCCTGAAACAAACTATTTCTAAAGGTGCTTGCTTTTTCATTAGAACCTTTGTTTTCAGTAGTTGCTCTCTATGAAGGATACAAATACGTAACTAGATTACAGTTGACAAACAAATTGCTTTTTCAACACTGTTTAGCCAATGTTTAAGTGGAGGTGAAGATGGACAATGCCTAGCGCTATCTTCTTGGCCACAGGACAGAGGCAAATGGAAAAGAGGTTTGATCAGCTTGCTCTTACAGGAAAAAACTTGCAGGAAGACTTTGTAACCCCAATCTGTGCTGTAGGTGTGTTCACCTGCAGAAAGCCATGAGATGAGGACAGCCTGATAACTGCAGTATCAGACCACGGCTAAGATACACAGACCTACTCTTCTCTCTGGCACCAGCATGACCACTGGCAAACTGCTTCAGCTCAACATGCCTCAGAAATAAAGACAGTGACACTCACCCTAGTGCACTGCTTTGGGATTGCCTGCTGGCTGCAGAGCAGAAGGTGAGGTTAAGAGCTGACCTTACAACACCAGATCATTTTGTGCTGGCTGCAGAAGACTCACGAGACATGAACAGCATCCGCAAAGCTGAGAACATAAGGGTCAAAGTCTTTGCATATTATTCCCCACTTTCAGCACTGTCAGTCTTTGCTCATTTCTAATTTTATGTCTATTCTTGGTGAAGAATCCAAATCTACAAAGACTTCAAATATTTTGTATTTAGACACACAGGAGGCCAACAATCAAAGTCAGGTGATAATTAAGTGCCACCTCCTGCAAGGAGATGGAAGTTGATACACATTCTGTCCACTCCAGATTTCTGCTTGACCAGACCCCGAGATGCAGAACCAGACTGAGACACGGAGCTGGCAGCTGCTGCCACCTCCCACAAGGGAGCATCTTCAGAGCTGCTCAACTGAGTGCACTTTTATTCGCTTTACGCTTCTTTTGCTTTTTAAAAACCAGTGAAGGAAATGGTGCTTTGAAAAAGGGGCTGTGGAGTAGCCATATCCCAAGTCAAGGGTAACATGACTTGCTTCAGCCATGCTGCAGAAGAAAGTGGCAAAAGAATGGCCATGAGTGCTGAGACCACTTGGAGATCTCCAAAGGGCTGAATTATGCTTGCTCAAAGACCTTCAAAATGGCTTGTCACCATGGCCCCCAGTGGCTCCCTGAGTTTCTGTATCTCCACGCAGAAATATGAGCACGTGCAGTAAGTCTGATTAGTTCTGACTACATCGTATTTACTCTGCAAGCACCAACCATCTGTGCAGCAACTGTCCAACACATCCAGGCTGCATCAGACCCTCTGGACCTGTACTATGTTGATGCACACATTTGCAGTGCTCATCCAATACCTCTGGCTGGCTGGCTCATCTCTCAGAACTACCATTCTGTTATGATGAAATTTCAGATAAACAGCCTCAGCCCTTAAATTAGGCCTGAATAAAGCAGTAGAATTAGGGAACAACATGAGGTGTATTTGGGGAAAACTGGATTTGCAGTAGTTCTGTCTCTGTGGCTGGTAGTATAACCTGAAGAGTTAGTAGTCAACTGACTGGGAAAGGGCATGTGAGAAGAGTTTTACCTTGAAAACTAGCTCCCTCTGCAGCCTTATTTCCAGCACCCAGAACACAACACATCTTTTAGAACAGAATGGAATAGTTCAGTTGGAAGAGACCTATAAAGACCTATAAAGACCATCAAACAACTACCTGATGGCTTAGAGAGAAACAAAAACTAAAACATATTGTTAAAGATGTTATTCAAATGTTCCTTGAACACTGGCAGGCACGGGGCATCAACCACCTCTCTAGGAAGTCCGTCCCAGTGCTTGACCACCCTCATGTTACAGGAATTTTTCCTAATATCCAGTCCTTGGACAATTTTTTAATTTCTCCTCATAGCTGGAAAAACCTTCTGGGAATGAATGGAGTCAGCCTGGAAAACCTGTGCTCTCCATTCCTGCTAGGGTATCAGTTTGTCTCATGCTTTCCAACGCTACAGGATGGTGCAAAACAACCTCAGTGATCCAGACTGAAAAGTAGCCAATTTTTCAATTTTAAATAATATTGCCGACAGGAAGATCATATCAAAAGCTGCTGATAAGATGGTTAAAAAAAAACAAGGCGATTTCTGAATTTCCTGGAATATTCGAGAGCGGGATCCGGCCCCAGCAAACTGCCCGTGCGAATTCTCTGCAGCCCTTCGCACTCGTCCCCTCGCCGCTTATTTCCCCAGCTCCGCGCACAGCCGTGCGCTCTGCCCGTCTGCGGCCCCGCAGCGCCGCCCAGTGTTCCGCAGCCGCACGGGGAGCCGCTCTGCATCGGAACTGCCAGCCCGCAAACCTTCAGCCTGCCAGGGAGCTTCTCCTCCTCAGATGGGATGAGCCACGGAAACCCCACAGTTTATATCATACAGCAGATCAGATTAGATCATCGCAGTGGATCCTTCAGGACTTAAATGGGTGAATGCGCTGCCAAGCTAATAGCTTCTTTAACTCCCCTCCTCGCGTGGCTGAAAGACTTTTTGCTAAGTGCTCGCTTTCTTATTGCACAAGACACCAGACCTGCCGGCCACCTTCCTCAGCTCACACCCCCCTGGCACCCGGTACAAATTACACTGCTACGAGAGAGAGCTAACCAAGTCCCTGCAAGTGAGATTGTGCTCCATCAGCCACATCGATTGGTAGGAGGCACCTCTGCACACCAGGGTCTTTCTGCCCCAGAGGCATCACTTGTGCCGAGTGTAAACTGCAGCTGATGTGCAATCGAGTTAGTGCAAGTCATCTGCTGAGCTACTGAGCAGAAGGCACCACGAGGTGACATTGTGCTGCTAGATCCGTAATGCATCAGTGCCTAAGGAAGCTTGGAGCTGTGGGCATTGCCAAGGCAGGCTCTGACTTTACCATGGTTGCCCTGAAAAGGCAACTTCAAGCAGCCAGAAACTATGTCGTGAGCCCCAAAATCATGTGATACAATTTCAAAAAAAAACCAATTTCAAGCAATTTTCTTTCACCTTTTGCTGTTTCCAATCTATTACGTTAAAGAGAATGGAAAAAACATCACTTCTAATATTTATTATCATAAGACCACTGCATCTCACACGATCTTTCAAATCTGGCTGTTAGGCCAGAACTAAACGTTGAGCCATGTCATCAGGCTGTGGGAATTGTCAGCACTGCCTAGAGCTCCCATTTGCAGAGACAAATAACCCCACGCAGCAGATACAGACAGCCCCCTTTCTCCCCTGGATAGCAGTCAGTTTATTGACGAGTGTCTCTTTGGCACTCTCAGTGCTGAGAGCCAGAGCAAGCATCAGCCCAGAGCCATGGTCAAAATACAGTGTGTTTATGCAACCAGCACAGCCACATTGCATTTGAAAGGAAATACAGCACATTTCCTCAACTCTGTAAAGAGTTCACAATGCTCACAAAGTTCAGGGCTCCTATATGTGTACAATACAGAGAGTGTATTTTTCCTACTTTGTTTATTCCCTTCAAGATTTGTGCCTGGCTATTTCAACAGCCACTCCACTCCTGGAGGCTGGATGGATGAATACTTATTATATATAGCTTCAGCTAGCTTAGAGTCAGGAAAAGAAAAACAAAAAACAGAGCCATTGTTTCAAATGCTCAAAACACAGTTCCCCTATTGAAAAGGCTGCATCATGTCTTCCACAAAAGGAACAATTACCCAGTAGCATGAATAGCTTGTTTGCTTTAGAAAAGCAAGATAAAAACTGGTGTAATACAAAGAATAGTCCTGAAGGCACATTATCTCCTACCTGCTGCTAGTTATCAGTAATATAACTTGGCTTAGGCAACCACACATCATTCTGTCACATAGAGTTCCTGTAATACAGCAGAAGAGGTACTTACTAAAGCTAGGTCAAAACACACCTTTTCAGTGCCTCTCACTGGAGAGAAAGCTTGCTAACAATGTTGTGACAATAATTGCATGAACTACCTTTTCCAGGCACAGAGACAACAGGGGAGGACTGACAAAAGAGTAAGGCAAACCTGTTGTCTTGAGGTAACCACTGGTTTAGAGCCCAAGCTGAACTTGGCCACCAAGATGCAAATTGGTACAAGGAAACTCAAAATAGTCCATCCAAGTTCAGGAGTTGAGAACTGAAAACAAACATTTGGGAAATTCCAACATAGGCTTCCTATGTTGCAACTGCTTGCCTGAAGATCCCATTCTTCTAATAATCTGCCCTCAAAGGCCAGCTGGAAGGAGGCCCGACCATCTGCAGAAACTGTTCATGATGTTATGTGACATTGAAAAGAAAAGTGAACAGCCTGGTAAAATATCAGCCTGCTATCATGCTAATCCCCATTTGTTTTTCCTTTTGTCTCTTGTGGAGCTGCATATGAGCCTCCAAAAACTTAGGGATAAACCTTCAAGTTTGGCTCCTCCAGCATGGCCATCCCTTGTTGCAAGTTTGGCTCCTCCAGCATGGCCAGCTGGGAATCCTCAGCCACCTGGCCTCATTGCTTGATTTGCTCTAAGGACGAGCCCATCTGCTGGCCCCAGTGGCCAACCTTCTCCTGCCATGACCGCCTCATCTCCAGCACACAGAAAATGCACACCTGGGCATGCAGGGCAGTTGTAAATCTTCACAGTGTGCTACCATGCAGCTCTGCCACACGGCAGGACGTAGGTAACTACATTTGGGGATATGTGTAAAGCTGCAATTCAGTTTCTTGGACCTCTATGCATGTATGGGGCTGACACGCTGAGCAGTCCTTAATTGCTCATCTTTGACAGTAATAACTATCCACGTTCTTTATTAACAGTCTTGGCCTCTCCCACACATAAGCTCTGCATGGGAAAACACCTGCAATGCTCCTAGTGCTCATACCATTTCAATTTTATCCCAGTGGCCATCATTTGATGCAACACAAAATAGAAGACTAATATATCCCAAACCTACACGCACTGTGACTGAAAGGTGTAGCCAAAATTTTAAACAGCACATCTGTACGCAGGGTAAATATGGAAAGGCACAGTCTCGTATTATGAAAAAGTAATCCACCATTTCAATGCTTCTGTGAGATTTTCAGGGGACTGAGGTTTCATTCCAGATAAAGGTCTTATGATATAAATGGCAAAATTCAAACTAGCTTACGTTATAGAGTCAGTTTTCAAATAAGCCACTCTGTTCACAACTTAATGCTTAAAATGTGCTTGTAAGTGCTTAAAATGAACTTATGTCCCTCCCTGTTTGCACATGAGCTTATGACACTGCTGTTAAGCAAAGAGCTGAACCAGTCAGTTCTTTTGAGAGTGTCCATGAAATAGGAAAAAAAAGTCATATCCAGAAGAAGCAACAAACAGTGTTTTCAGATCCCTTCCTATGGTCTTTATTTCCTCCTCCTTTATTATTCCAGACTCATTCTTTTAAGTTTATTCATCCTGTGAACTTTCTGAAGGGATCCTCCTGTCCCCCAAAAAGTTTATCTTCATGCACAAAGAGCAATATGCTGCCTTCCAGAGAGCATGAATGCTTTTTTATCCCTAAACATAATAGTAATTTTGTTTTAATTTTTTAATACAGAGTCAAATAAAACCATCAGGTTTGGACTTTAACTCTCACCACAGCCTGACTGTTCTCAAGAGAGGGCTAAATCTAGCATAAATCTAGGGTATCAGCATCCAAATAATCTCACATTTGGGTCTGAATTTCAATTGAATTGAATTTCTATTTCAATTTCAGGTGTGTTTTTATTTGGAGCTTCGAGATGCTCCAGAAACTGAAAGTGAACCGCTGGCTGAAAAATACCTAAAGCAAGACAGAAGACTAAACAATCTTTAAAATGAACTTAGGAGTGGATCCTGTTTGTTCTCAGTATCTGCTTAGCTGCCTGTAGCCATGTCTTCCAGTGCATAATCATCAAGTATGATTATAAGGATTTTCCCATATAAGCTGACATAAGGATGTTCTACAAAACAGCCAAACATTTTAGCAAATAAGAGTTTAAACTGGCACCTGAGACACAAATTTGTATTTCCAAGTCATTTATGTTTCCCGCTAGGTTCTACTGAATCAAAATAGAGCTGAGAGTAGAGCAGTCATATACAGAAAAGAGGCTCAGCACCAGGATGAAAAACACAAAATAGAACACCCAAGAAAAGGAAGGAAGAGTAGGGTCTTGTCTTTCCTTCTCTGCATCTTTATATTTTACTGATACTATCATCTCCTTCCATATTCTTAAAGCTCAGCTGTGGAACAAGGCGGGTTGAGCGCTCACGTCAATCCAGTGAACTAAACAAAACACTTCTAGCAAGATTGGCCTGGGGCCAGATTTCAATGGGAGCTGCTGGATGCTCAGCACGACTAACAGTTAGGCTCTTTGTGGATCAAAAATCAGAATAATTTTGTTCCATCTGGCATTTTTCATGATCCCCACTGTGCCCAATTTTGCAGTTACAACACCTCACTTCTTAAAAATCACCCCTCAGCTACAGGCATAAAAATGAAAAAGCACTTGTACAAGAACAGTAGCAACAACAAACACTTGCACGGTTCAAATCTTTGGCAATCAGATTAAGACTCCTGAAACAATCTGTTTTTTTTTTTTTTTAATTTTATTTATTTCTTTATTTCCCTGAGGAGTAAATGATCAAACAAGGCTTTTTAAAGCACATTATTTTTAGGCTCCCAAATCACTAGAAACCCCAGAAAATGTAAACGGGTGTCAAACTGCTAACCTTGTTTCTAAGTCTTTTTTAGGCTTCTAGGTATAAGATCTATTGGGGGGGCACATCATCTCAATAGAAGACAGAAAAAGATAGGAGATATAGCAGGGTGGGAAAGGTGACAAAAAAAACACAGCGACACAGATGAAAAAACTGAAGAGTGGTAAAACTGTGGGAAACGGAGAGAAAAGAAGTTGGTGGAAATTCATTTTTAGATTAGGAACATAAGAACTGCTGGACTTCACAGCAGTGTGCAGCTCAGTATCCTGCCTTAACGATGGTGAATGGCAGGTGGAAGAACACAAGAATGTTAGAAATACATAATATTTCACTGGCAGACTCTTTCAGCTTTCAGAAATGTACAGGCTAGCAATTTCCTGAACCAGAGATAGCAATGTCTGTGCATTACAGCTTTTAAAGGAGCTTACTTCCATGACAGGGACTAATCTGAATCCAGGTCATTTTTTGGCATCAACAACCTCCTATGGCATTTATGCCAACAGTGTAACTACTTTGTGTACGAAACGGTATCTTTTCTTTCATATTTGCCACATGTATTTCTCAAACTGTAAGAAATAGCAGATAATGTTTACTGCTTCAGTTCTCTACTCCATGTAGACGTGATGTTTTACTTGTTGCTTTTTAATCTTATCCCCATTCTTTAGCCCTTTTGCAAGCCAAACGCCTCGTGTAATTCAGTCATGCTCAACAGAGATGGTAGTACATGCCCCTATCTTCCTTTCTTTTCTGGCCCTACAGTTTTCCTTTGGAGATGCAACCATGCCAATATCCAGTGCTAGGGGTAAAGGAACCTTGATTTTTTCTTTTTTTTTTTCCTGAAAATTCCTTCTGAAATAAACTGGTAAAAGATTTAGAAAACCCTTGCACTTTTAAGTATCTGGAAGTGTTTCCAAAAGCATGATGACCTCCATCCATACCACACACAAACTGAGAACACCTAGTAAAGTATCACGTCCCAAGAATGTATAAACAAAAGGATGGATGTTAACACAGAAATGATCTGCTGGGCTCTGTGTCTTACTGCATACAACTAGTGTGCAATGCAGTGATCACTGCAGAGCGCTCAATGCACAACCACTGTACTGCCATGTAGGTGAGGTAAGCCTTTTTTATTAGCTCCAATTTGTTAGGGTTCAAACAACACAAGCTCAGTTAAGGTGTCTGGTTAAAAAAAAAAAAAAAAGTGCTAATTGAAGACATTTCCAAGTTATAAGGAAAACACAGAAAATTCAGAAATAGACAAAAAAGGGGGAGAGTATGGAAAAAGAAATGATCTCCAGATGGAGGACAGGGGAATGCCAAAAGTCTTGAAGACTTTTTATTCTAATCCCAATTCTGTAAATATTGGATGTTGTTTATAACAGAAAATTGCTGGTATTGTTTTTATGTTACTGCTTGATTTCTAGAGCGATGAAACAAGCTGTGGAAGTCACAGCAGGGTCCCCTTTTAAGCATTAAATCGATGCACTACATCTGTTGAAATCCTGGAGAGCCCAAGGCAGCAATGCCAAATTCCAGAGTCTGCAGTCAGCAGGAGCTGTGTGGTAAATGTCTGCATGTAGATTCAAAGTTTGGCTTATTAGCTGTCATCCTCTGAAATCTCTTTGGAGGCTCTTCAGTCCAAGTGCTGGAACTGGGAGTTCTCCCTGCCGCCTCCAGCAATATTTTTGATGCAGTGGAGGCTGTGAAAAGCCTTGGATGTACCAGGGAGGGGAACTCAACCGAGCCCCTTCATTACTTCAGGACTTGATGAAGGCACCATCCCAAGATTAGTTAGTTGATTTTTGGTTTTCTTTTGGACAAAAGTTCTCCACCTTTTTTTTCCTGTGCTGAAAGACAGGGAGCTCTCTGAGCTGACCAGATGTATGCAGAGGAGTTAAGAAGTCATGAAAAGTTCCCAACACCCACGTACAGATACTTGTAAAGTTAACAGGAAAAAAAAAAAAAAGAAGCTAAGAATTTACTGAACACTCCGGATGCCTGAGGTCTCTCTGCCCTCCCACAGTTTATGCACACAGGAATCAATCAGAAAGCCTACCAAGATACCATCAAAGCTCTGTGCAACACTGTGTTCAGTGCTGCACAGTTCTGGGGCTGCTCCCACCACTGCCCACTCACATCTTTCCAGCAACACATTTAAGCATCTCAATTTGATGTGTATGCTTAGGCACAAGTAATTCCTTACATTTGATCCTCATGATCAAGTACCTTGGCCCCTCTGTAAGCTGACTGGGCAGAGAAGGGTTAATTAAAAGAGTTTCTAACCCTGAAATGCTGCAGGTTTTTAGGGGATGCCATCCTCTGACTTGCTGTAGCCTGCCTGTTTACATCACTGTCTTTGTTTCCTAAATGGAACCAATTCCCCTTTGTCAAGTGGGGGCGTTGAAAGAATTTATGAGATAGTCACTACTCTATTCCTGGAATTAAAAGTAAAGAACGTGTCAGAAGGAGTTCTTGCTTAATGTGTGTGATGCAGAGCTTTTTTTGTTTTTCTTTTTTTTTTCCGTGCTGGTGATGATAAGTGATAGCATGAAGTAGTGAGTATGACAAATATATTTGCACACATTGGATGTTCAGCTTATTAGGAGAGTATGACCCACTGTATAGTTTGCCAGACATCCTGTATAATTTGCATTCTCTTACTACAATGAGAAACCCTAAATCTGACCTGAAATGTCGTACAGGACATATTTTTCTTCTTTTCATGGGAAGCTGTCCTCTACAGTTAGAATTGCCCATTCTGACCTACAGTTAGAATTACCCATTCTGACCTAATGTATGAACATGGCCTTTTTTATTCTGGTTTAGAATTATCCTTTCCTAATCACACTATGTTTCTCAGATGTACACAAAGCAAGTCTCCAAATTTTAAGTTGTCATTACTGGTTTTTTGCTTAAAAAAAAATAATAATAATAATAAAAAAATAAAATCCAAGCCATGCCAAACCTGAACAAAGCAACCAAACCATTAATTTCTTGAAATACCTCCTGGTACCTCTGACCAGGAAAAAAAAAAAAAACAAAAAAACCCTCAATATTCACTTCTGAGGAGGGTCTCTTTAATCCCTCCTTTATCCTCATGCAATTTTCCTGCTAGCTAATCTCTTTCCTGATTTATTCAGGACTGCCCAACTGCATTGATCCCACTGGACTGTGACACCAGTGAAGACTACCATACAGATCAGGTCTCTATCACATTGTTTATATTTCAAAGAGAAGAGGGAAAAAATGTGATGCTTCCAAGAACCTGGCAAGTCTATCAGCTCCGCAGTCAATGCTGGTGGAAAAGAGGAGCTGGTGTGAAGCTGTGAGGACAGTAGAGAGAGAGCAGAGCAAAAGCTGCTTGGATGAAGGTCAAGGATGCCACCTGACTCAGGGCCCCTGTAATTGCCACGAAGGCAATTAAAAGAAAGAGCTCAGCACCAAAGAGCAGGCTTAGGAACAGCCCACTTCTGCTGCTCATGCAACCCAACTTATTTCTGAACAGTCCTAGCGGGCAAAATCTGCACAGGCTCTTTCACATCTTTCACTGAATGAAGGGGAAAAAGGATCACCTTTCTCTTGAGATACTGCTGAAGGGACAAATTCCCACTTCCCTTCTGCAAGGCTCTTGGCCCCATGCCTGCTCTGGATGGTACAGAAGTGCTGAGCATGGGAAGACTGGTCATGGGAAGTCATCGATCGCTGCTGTCCTGCTGTTTACACGACAAAAAATCCCCTACTGTCAAACATATGGACGCTGCAGGGCAGGTGAGGAGGGAGGCTGTACTATTTATTTTATTCTTGACACTGAGTTACACCTCTGGCCTCACACAGGTGATAATATGGCAGCTGGCTGTTTGCAGTTCAAAGTCCCAAATGGTTCTTCATACGTAGGAAGGGTCATGCAAAAATATCACTGCATTACTGGATGTGAAAATCAGGATTGTAGAAGGGTTTTTATACAGAGCTAGTTGAAGACTATTTTATTTAAGGCGAACGTTGGCACCATGAAAAAGTTAGATCTTTTGGTTTGGTGGGGAAAAAAAAACCATATCCTGAAATACTGAATATTTGTCCAATCTTACAGCAACTGTACTCCTACCCACTTCCCTAACCTGCACTCCCCAGGTGATTTACATCGCCCACAGTGCAGCCTCCCACCCACAGTGCAGATGCATCACAGACATCCCTAGTTATGTCACCTTACTGGTGATGGCATCTTATAGAGTGCAGAGAGAGCAAGAGACAGAAAAAAAGCTCTGATAAGGTACGCTGTCAGAGCAATTACATATGAAATATTTTTCTTCTAGGAGAGAATATTCTCTTTCATGAAAAAAAAAAAAAGTTTTTTTGAAGAAAGGAGAAGTTATTGTTATATGAGTTTAATGTATCTGCTTCCAAACACAACAAACAAAAAGTAAACAGTAAAGGGAGTTCTATGATGATGTGCATTGGCATCAATTCAATTCTGATAAAATTGCAGGTTCCTTAAGAGAAGCTGAGCCATTCTCTTGCATGGAATTATAGTTGCCTACAAGTAGGCAGAATTTAATTCTCAACATTTCACTGCATTAAGACTTTTTATGTAAAATACAGCTTAATTTAATTGTACTTTCCAGTGTGTAATTTACTCAGTGTGATCAAATATACGTTGCATGACAAAAATATGTAGATACACACTGCATAGCATTATCCAATTCTTAATACCCTGCTACTTTCTGTACACTGCTGTTCTTACCAGCATGATGTCTGTATTTGGTGAGAGCCCAGGGACAAGCACTATCCTGAGACCAAACACAGCAGGCAAGCATCTGGAGGCCAAACCATTGGTTAGTTCTCCTGTTACTTCTTAATGGTACCTGTAACTTCCAAAACACCTGCTGAAACTTCTGCTTCTTTGTCATTAAAGGAGAGGTTCTGCCCCTGAGGGCTGTGCTCATTAGGCTTCTCTCTAGTGACACTGAGATAGCACAGCTTGTGCTCAGTCTTGTAACCTTTTTGCCTGGAATATTGAGAAAAAAGGTGGGTGGCTTTTTTTTTGGTGATCAGTTCTGTAAACCTGTGATGCAAATATTTTGTCTGCTTTGTGTCTCCGGTTCTAATGAAAGGTCCAGAGATTGGCTTGTGGGTGCAAACAGCAGGGGAAAATGGGTTGGGAATAGGAGAAAATTACATTGCTTACCAGTAAAATAAATAAATTAGTTGATGTTTATACAAAACTTTGAGATGAAAAGCAGTACTTGAGCTTAAACACTGTTAAATAATTTATGCTCACAGGCTGTGGGGATCAAGAAATAACAGTAGGGATGCTTGTTTTGCCTACTTCTGATCATTTGTGAGACAGTTGTGAAGGAGCTAACAGAATAACCAACAAAAGCAGTGAATCAGAACTGCTGATAAGATCATGGGCACAACAGCATGGGAGTTATGCCTCAAATACAAAGCTTTTTCAGGCCAAGCACACTGTGAAATACAGAGGAAATGAACACCTGTGCATCAGAGGGTGAAATTCTGATATCACATAAATGTCTGCTCCTAAAAGCTCCCACAGCCCTGAGTAGCACCACTCTAAATCTCATTGGAATACTCACTAAAGAAATTACCCGCACTCTAGGATGCACCACAGAGCCATAAGGCAAGTATAGCACCAGTAATAACTGCATTCAGACACCTGCAAAAATCAACAGACCCAAAGATAACAAGTAATTTAGGGGAAATAAATAAACAAATGAAAGCAGCTCTGCCCGATGAACACTAAACATTTCTGAAGGAAACTTCTTGTAGAAGCTTCACTTCTAATAGAGTTGCAGAATTAGTGGCTACAGAGTGCAACAGGTTTGTGCACTGCAGATTTTATTAAGGTGTTTACTACAGCACTGCCTGTTGTATTTCAGCTCAGATTGCCTCGGACATAAGCAGTTACTAGAAGGAAGATTGGCTGGCTTTATATAAATGAAAGACAATGATCAGCAGCAAAGTGTTCGAGGAGGTGAAAGAGTCTAGTGGAGTGCCACAGGTATTGCTAGAGCCTGTTACACTTAGAAAAACTAAATAAAATGAATAGAAAAACCAGTATGATGATGTTGCTAGCACAAAAAGCAAAACAGTGCAAGGGCCAATTAAAGGACCAAGCACTCCCTGGGCAGCTGGAGCCCTACGCCTAAATGGCTGCAACAAAACTGTGTTTCTCCACAATAACGTATGAAATACAAGAAGCTAATTTTATTTGACTGCAAGTCCACTGACAAAAGCTATATACTACCACAAAATCACCTGGATTTGGAAGTAGATGAAAGTCTGTGTGCCTGAACAACTAAGCTAAATCACAGAGAATGAATATGAAAGAAAAATTTAAGGATTTGGAAGTAACTGGGAGGGAAACTGGAGCACGAGTCCCTGGCTGCAGACAGAAAGTCGGTTGATAATCCAGAGCAGATCTGGTTACATGACAAATTCTGAGCTAAGACTCGAAATGGGTCCATTTAGAAAGCTGCATTTGATTTGAAAAAGGAGTAAGGAATGGTGGAAAACCTCACCTGCTCTGGAGCAGAAGGATTTTTCTATTTCTCCATTAAACACTCCTAACAGCATCTGTTATTTGTTATCTCTAACACACATACACTATCAGGGAGAAATTGTACGTAGGTTGCTCAGAAAGTAATGCCTGCTATTTGTTTTCATTGAAACGAAAGCCCATGCAGCCCAACTTTCACTGTGCTCACATTCACTGTTTGGTCTCCAGAAATGTTCAACAAGCATCAACGAGTATCAATGGGTGCCATTTTTTTGACATGGAGGAATTCAGTGACACACCTTTTCTTCCTCCACCCTTGCATGTCAGACATCATTTTGTCAGACTGCCCCTCTGCTGCCATCTGTCACACAGCAACAACATGTAATGGGATATTGGTGGGAAGGTCCAACCTCTGCTACTGCCATACCATCAACATCTGATGTTGTGGGTCAATATAATAAAATAGGAGGCACCACTTTTGGAGCAGCCCTTGTACAAGTTCTTTTTAATGTCGTTATAAAGAAATCCACAGATCTTGAAGCTATTAAAACAAACAAACAACAACAAAACCCCCTGCCCCTACATTAGATGTCAAAGAAGTATGAATTATAACGCTCCTACACATTCTGAACTTACAGCTGCAGGTTGCTACCATAGCTAGAGTCCATCTCTGGCATTAATAAGCTGTTACATTCAATGTTTAAGGCTGGGTATGATGAGAAGAAAATCAAAGAATTGGAGGCTGCTAATGTGGAAACCACTAAGTCCAAATCTTCCAGTGAAATTAACTTTCTGCACTCTTTGCCCATCTGATACATCCCTTTAGGCATCCCTCCTTTCCAAAGGGAGTGCTGACTGCAAGCTGGCTCTGACCAGCCTCTGACATGAAGCATTTTAATGGCTAACACAGTAAAATTATCAAGTCACCTTCAGAAATCAGAGATCTGATTACAAGAGTAAAATTACTTCCTTTAACTATCTTGAGCTGTGAGAAGTGCAAAGCTCAGTTTCAACGCACAGAAAATGCCCACAGATGCTGGAGAGAAAACCAGGAAATGTATCAAAGCATTTGATTGCATTCTTTATTTTAAATACAAAATTCACTGTTTTCAAGAGATGTTTTCCATTTAAGTGTGACACTGCTAAACGAGAATCAGCTTACCATCAAACTATTCCGCAACCAAACCTATCATCCTCATATCAAAATGCAAGGCAATTTTTTCTAGATGAGAAATGAATTGGATTTACTTCTTTAGTACTTCCACAAGTGAAATCAAGGGATAATTCACTTCATCCCGCACTACAGACCTCTGATCCACAGGGATTTGCTGCGGATGAGATCCGAGAGCAGAGCGCCGTGCGCCGCCAGAGGGCGCCAGAGACCGGCGGGAGCCCCGGGCGGCTGCTCTCCTGGGACACAGAACAGGGAGCTGCGAGCTGCTGCCTCACACGGCAAGAACGCACAGTTTGTCTGCAGCTGCTCGTTCGGACGAGGTGGCCAATCCTCTTGTGAAAGACTTCAGCACAACGCACCAGATGGGTAGATAGCATTGTACAACGGGCCTGTTGCTGCTGATGCGAAGAAGTCCATGAAGCTGCTTGGACTGCTTCTGTCTAAGGTGAGACTACTGAAGCTTTCAGCTATGCATTGTGAACCTTGACTACAGAACATGGGTTGGTGTGTCCTTTGGGCTTGGGCAGCTCTGCAGAGTAAAGCTCACCTCTGCATGAGACCACGTTTCCTCAGAAACTTTTCTAACTTCTGCCAGAGCCATTTCAAGCCTCACCATATAGTTGCTCCAAGTACGACATGCACGCCTTCCACTTGTCTGTGATTTAAAAGCAGAGGAATGTGAGCGTGTTGTTTTTAAAGCACACACAAGAACCACGCTATCCTCATACCTGAGATAAATTTGAAGAAAAGGTACATGCAATGGGTGTTCACACCAACAGCAAAAGACACTGAGAAAGGAGCATAACGAAGATAGAAATCTAAATGAAAGAAAGGCTTTAGTGGGCTTGAAAACCCAGTTATCACTAACCGATGTGGCAGGAACAAGACAGGCTCTGCCCACCATGGCTTTCAACATCAGTTCAGATGAGGCAAGGAAAAGGGGATAGGACAAGAGGGAATGGTTTTAAACTAAAGACTGGGGAGGTTTAGGTTAGATATTAGGAGGAAGTTTTTCACTCGGGGTGGTGACATACTGGAACAGGTTGCCCAAGGAGGCTGTGGATGCCCCATCCCTGCAGGCATTCAAGGCCAGGCTGGATGTGGCTCTGGGCAGCCTGGTCTGCTGGTTGGTGACCTGCACATAGCAGGGGGTTGAAACTAAGTGATCATTGTGGTCCTTTTCAACCCAGGCCAGTCTATGATTCTATGAAAAGAAATGAGAATTTATAAGCCACCCCTGAACCAAAGCTCCACTGTTAGAATCTTTACAACTACGTAGCAAATTGTTTTACAATTTTGTCATAACTACAATTCTGTCTGTTTTCCGCAGACATAAAATGTGGATGAAATCTCACCTCTTCACAACAAAAAAGAAGCAGCACTGTATGTACATACTTATGACATACTTCTTAGCTTGACTTTTTAGCACCGTCCAAACCAATGAGAAATGGGAGCATTCATCAGCCCAAACACACAGCTACAAGTTTTTTTCTCTTACTCTCTCTGAAGTGTGCAAACTTTGGCAAAGCAGAAACGATTGAGGAGGTTCCTGGGTTTGAAATTCACTTCTTGCCCCCACTGTGTCTCTCAGTCCTACAGAGGCAGTCAGCATTAAATCTACATCAACTTTCCACTTCCTGTAGCCTGTAAATCAGCCACAGCTCCCCTTGACCTGGGTAGGAGGTTTGCATGATTAAAGCCAGCAGAGGAATGAAAAATTACATACAAGAGCCTTTCTCTTCTTTTTCCTTTCTTTTTTTTTTAAAGGGAAAAAAAAAAAAAAAAAGTATTTCTAGCAGTGAGAAATCTTTTCTGCTCCCAAGGCAAACTTTGAAAGATAAATAACTGTTACACTCATATATCCTATTATTTCTTAACAGGTTTCACACAAGTAACTCGCTCAAATCACTTTGAAAACATTTCCTTTAATATAAGAACACAGGAGATAGATTAAAAGCCTGCAAATCTCTTGCTGAATGCCAAAGGCTCTGGAACATTGAACTCAGCACTTTGTAAAATTATCTCCCTTCAAAAGAATTTTCTACTGTACTGATTGAAAAGGAAAAGAGAGGCAGACGCCAAGTAATGCTACTGACAATCCGAGGCAGTTCCATTACACATCTACATTCACCCTGCTCACACCACCCTCTCTGCTCATCAAACAAACTCAGGGTTCCAACATAGCCAGCCACACCTGGCTGCCTTTTGGACAACTGTAGTGCACCACCTATGGAAAGATGCTACAGAAATAGGCCACCAAATGATAATGTGCCCCATAAGAATAGCTGCAGGGGTCACAGTCTTCTCTTCTGTTGGTTGTCATAGCCAGCAGAGGTGCAGTGAAGGGAGCAGCAGATGCCAGGCTTCAGGGCACAAAGCTAAACTGCTGTGCCCTGTTCTGGGGCTGCCAGCTCAACATCTCCCAACTCAGACAAGTCCATCGTTTGAAGGCCAGCTTTCAAAGGCAAAAGTGAGACTCAGAATCCACAGTCAATGCATTTTTAAAATTTCCTGGTCTATTTCTGCATCTTTGTTCTCCCTTTGTAAAGCAGAATTGTAATTGCTCTCTTTCCTCACCATAGATTTAGCTATTCCAAGTTCTAACATTTCCATGTACCTATACAGTCACTGTAGACAGTCTGATAGCACCTATCCCAAGGGTGACTTTTCTACAACTGCATTTACTTGGAAGTCTTCACCATTTGGAAACCACAGTTAGCTGTACATATGAAGAAAACTGTATGTAACAGAAAGTTTGGGGAAATCACTCAACAAATTCTGCAGTCAAATATTCCAATCCTTAGTTTAAAAATCTGCATAGAAATACCCTTGCATAAAAGCCAGTAACTTGCATACAACTGTCACTATAGACAGCTGTGTAGACATTCCTATCACACATTTCTATCAACCACTGCATTATACCAGAGCTGCAGGTAGGCTCTGCTTCTCAGTCTGGTGTATTTTAAGAACCTCATCTCCAAACATTTTTATGCAGGATTTCAGCTTCCTTTCAACTTTTAGCTAAGAGGCTTCATACCACTACCTGGGCTGCAATATGAGTAAGCATGAGGGAAAAATGCGACCTGAACTTCTCCAAGGCTATCAAGATTGGAGAACTGTGCCATCTCCAGATCCCCTCGAAGCTGATGACAGCAACCAGTATCTTCCTGGGTCAAGATTCACTCATTCAGAAGGAAATTGTCCAGGAATTTTTCACTCCTGGCACTGTTTCCATGCTAGTAGTGTTAGGGTTTCTAGCAAATTTGTGAGGCTTTCTTTCATGTTCTCTTTTTCTCTTTCTCAGTTTTTTTTTTTTTTTCCTTTTGTTTTTTTTTTTAAGAACTGAAAATCCATAACCTTCAACCATTTTGGTTCTTCCTTTTTCAGTTGATTCATTTGCTTTGTTATTTTTATGTAGCATCTTTCAAAGTCCAGACCAAGAGTGGTTCAGTGGTACTCGACCACACATAGCAGAGCCAAAAAGGTTGTGAAGAGCCTGGAAACCCAAAGCATGGACTAGTTAATCTACTTGATAAAGCTGATGCTGTGCCTGTGAATACATTGAATATTGGCAAGTTCCTACAGAAAAACAGATCTCATGGTGTCCAGAGTGATAAAACTATGAATGGAGAAAAATCCCACATTCTCAAAGTCTGTCCTTCCTTCCTCAAGTCTGTGTTAGGGAAAAACACCTGAAACAATGACTGATGCTGGTACAAATAAGATAGAGATGAAGTGTAAATGAAGAACAGTAAATGACTGAAAAGGATAACTTGTCATAACAATGTAGGATTTAAAAACCATAGATATCTTCATTTCAAAAAGTATCAGTTTATGGTGCCCTCTACTTAAAAACAAGCAGTTGACAAAGTCTAGAATTAAAAACCCATTTTATCAAGATAAATTAAACCACATTAAGTTTCCTTGTTAAAACAAGGAAATATAGGATTCAAAGGTTGTCATGAATTACAATAAGGAACTGTACATAAAACAGCTTCAAAAAGATGATTGGACCAAATCTTAGGTTAATGCAAGTCAGCACAGCTTTGAGACATTAACTGACAGCTACCAAAATCTATTTGTGATGAATATTCCTAGTAGACGTAACAGATTAACTTGTTTTCTACATATAACTCCCCCTCTTCCCCTCCCAAATGAGCTTTACTTACCACCACATGAACTAATTGATGCACAAGTCCTAAGACCTTACTAGAGGTATTTATGCTCCATCACAACAGTTTGTAAATATTAAGTCATTTAAAAACGATGACTTCAATCATTAAAGATCAATCGACAAAAAAAACACTGGAAACATGCCCTGATGATGTTTCTTTTTCCTACTAAACTGTCAAGTTTTGACAAGTGACTTTACAAGCACGCACTACAAGTGCATGCAAGGCATCCAGTCATCAACTTCCAGCAGAACCTACACCCACCCCAGAAGCCCCATGAGACTCCCAGAGGATTGTTTGTGAAGTAAAGGGTAGGATGGGAGGCTCTTTTCAACAAGAGAATTGCAACGAAGCAGCCCACTGAAGCACAAGTAGCTGATGATGGATGGAATATCATTCTTTCCCGAGTGACGAGTAAATGAAGCAGATACAATCTCACTTTTTATGTAGATGTCAATTTGTAAGCTAACCTGAAAATTCTCTTGTGTGAAAAGCCCAGCATTATACAGAAGCACAGGCACGTTAATAATCAGTCTTTTCACTTGTTGCATGTAATACCTGCAAAGGTACATGAGGATTTAGGCCTTCCAAAAAATCTGGCAGGCTCCAGATACGGTCCCTATTTCTGCCAGGATCCCTCAAAGTATTTTACAGTCCTGTGTCAATTCTTGTTCTTATCAGTGTTGCTGCCACTTCCTTTCAGACAAACTTCCAGAAGCTGCCAGATCCTAGTAACTTTCTTGACCTTCACCTGAATTTTTCTTTTCTTTCCTCCCATTGCCTTTGCTGTTGTCTTTCCATTGTTAGCATCACTAATTTTCATGGCTTAGCTAAGGAATGTACCATCACACTAAATCAAAGGATGAAGTAAAACATTCTTTATATGCATGTAACAAGTGCTAAACAATCCAACTGTTTCCTACACGATTAGTTTTGAGGCCTGTGCTGGGCTGTCCTGAATGTTTCTTAGATCCCACCATCATACTAGCACTCTCAGGAAAGTCATGCCTCAGAAAACAACGTGGCCTATCTCCATGCTGCATTCACCCTATTCCAGGGCTTTTCCACATTACTTTAGCCCAGGTTCCTTTCTCACATTGCATTTTGTGTAACTTCAGTTTCTCCATTAGCTGAACTAAAATAGTTTTCATGGATGGAATTGTTTTCTTCAGAGTGTCTGGTACGATGCTATGCTTTGGTTTGGTATGTCATGGTGCTGAGCCACCTGCTGGGTTAAACTGCAGCAGCCATTTAGCAGCTTCTCAGCTGCCAATTTTATCATACTGTAAGCCAAGGCCACACAGCATAGCAAAATAAAAACCTTAATCACATCCCCAGAGATGACAAACAACACAGCAGGGAAAACAAGCAGCAAGCAAGGTGCTACATAATGTAGTTCCATGAGAAAAATCTCCAAGAGCTCCATAAACAGGGAAAAAATTAAATTGTCCAGCACCACAACACCATGTGCTAACACAGTCCAGTCAGATCTGCTGTTATCTCAACCCTTTGAGCCTCTTGTTGGGTGCCAAAATGACTTGTGGTTTAAGCCAGAAGGAGACTGAGCAGCACACAGTCATTTGCTCACATCCTCCCTTCCCAGTGGGATGGGGAAGAGAATTTAAAAAAAAGCAACAATAAAGTAGAATTTGTGGGTTGAGATAAAACTATTTACTAAGATAGAGGAAAAGAACAGGATAATAATTATGACATATATATATGTATATAACAAGTGATGTACAAGGAATTCCTTGCAACCCCCTGACAGATGTGCAGCTAGTGCTCTGAGCAGAGGAAGAGAGAAGAAGATGAATTCCCACCACTTTCCTTCTGCTTGATATCATGGCATGGAATTTCCCTTTGGCCACTTTAAGTCAGCTGTCCTAATTCTGTTCCCTCCCAGATCCTTGGGCCCTTTGCTGCGAAATGACCTCAGCTCCATACAACAAAGTTTAGCAGAAATTAAAACACTGTTTTTCTCCTAGAACCAAAACATAGCATCATACCAGTTGCTCTGAAGAAAACAATTCTGCCCCAGCTGAAACTAAGACAAAATAGCACTTCAGTTTCTCCAGCAGCTGAACTAAAATTGCCCCTCACTTTATTTTCTGACCATAGAAAGTCATCCCGGACATATTTGCTCAAGCAGTAGAACAGCACCATTGAAATAATCTTGCTTTCTAAAGAGACCTCTGGACCTCATCCAGCTGCCACTATTAAGGTCAGAATAGGATCAGGGTCCGTGCAAATATACATAGACTGTAGCCAGCTTCATATTCTCTCTCTGTCTTTTTTCATTATATTTTGTAGAAATGATTTGTAAAACCTGCTTGTTTATTCATCTATGAACTTAATTTATTCGCTTGAACTTCTCACAAAGGCATGGCTTGAGCTAGGCTAGTATTATTATAATCTACACAGAGCAGAACAGAAAAATGTTTTAAAATGGATCAAGGATAAAAATGCATTGAGGTAAAAAGTAGAAGCTCAGAAGGAAGGCTTTGGAAATGTTTTCTGCAAAGGGTTAGAGAGATCATAGCTAAGGTTAGAGAATATAATAACATCACAGTCTTAGTTCAGTAAGAATTTCATTCTATTTGAAAAATAAATTATGCTTCTCTATAGATTCATAGCTGCATAGTTAAACCCCTATCTGAATATAGGTCTATGCTATAAAAGCTGAAATTAACCACTAACTTTACAAACAGAACAGGAAAAACAGATTATCTGCTAAGTACACTTTTAGGACAGACCTCAAAATCAAAGAATTTGTGGGAACTCTGAAAACATTGGAAGTTCTGTTTGTTCCAACGTGGAGCATCCCCATGCCCACATACTAATCTACCAAAATGTCCTACTGTGATAATACATCCTGACTTCATCATCACTCATTTCAGAGTGGTTTCTGATACTTCTAATCAGCTCCTTGCAATATGTTTTGCTGGAGAAAATGACATCACTTCATCTGAACTTCAAAGAGTTCCAGATACAATACGCAGACAATGCCTATATTTGCACAAAAACCTCCTGGTTCTTACAAATTTCCAAGCGTAGTGTATTTCCATTTGGATGTATATTCCATTTGTATGTAATTTATATATGATATATATACAAATTATATATATATTCCATTTGGATGTATAGTCTATTTGTATGCAATTTCCATTTGTGGCGTAGTTGACCGAGACAACGCGCTGCGCCGTCACAGATGGGAATGTACATCCCTAACTGTTCTCCAGCTGAAATAAGATATAATTAAATTCAAACCCTCTCTTTGTACGTGGAAGAACTGCCCTACAGAAATGTCATGCATCTGGTATACCTGTGTGCACATGCGATTCACATACGCTTGCCAACATTCAATGCCAAGGTTGATCTGGAGACTCTTTCTTCGTGCAGTTGTGTGGAGGAACCATATACCATTGCCAGCACAGATGGATGTTTGCTCCATGCCTAAACAACGTATCAGTGCTCTAGGGCCAATTCCCAGCAAGGTCTGTCAGCTTTGTCATTAACCCCACCAGAAAGCAGCTCCTCTACCTGTCCTGCACAGAAAAAGAACACCAGATCTTTTCACTCACCATCACCCCATTAAGGGCAGAAAGTTCAGGTCTCTTTCATGCATATAAACCCAACAAGAGTCCTCTTGTGTCTCTATGGGAAATACATCATCTATGTTATGGAGGCCACGGTGCTTACATATTCAGAAAGAAGAAAAGGCATATTCGAATGGATATTCACAAGTTACAAAAAAAATATATATTTATCAGCAATAGCTTCACCCTGAAGTATCTAAAAGCCTTCCTGACAAAGCTAAGACAATGCATGAGATTATAAAAGATTAATAAAGCTAAATATAATGAATGACCAAGTACATCTACTTTGAGCTCAATGGCCAAACTGAAAAAAACAATTACTGTGAAAGACTGAGACATTTTCTCAAGGGATGAGAGAACTGACTAACACAAAAACAAATCAGATATATGCACTAAATAATTAAAATTGTCCTATTTGCATGTCGAGGAATATCACTACACCTAACACTTGATTCATATGAAGGCTAAGTATTCAATGAATACCAATGAAGACTAAGTATTCAAGCTACAACTAAGCTATTAAAGTAGTACAAAGCTGTATTCAAATACATTTCACATTTTTGGAGAAGGAAAGGTGTAAGCGTTACTTGAGTCAGATCTTTCTCATGTGTTCCCCCAAAGTACATTAGTGCAATTTCACTGAATCAAACTTCAGATATATCTATTATGCACACTGTAAGGAAAAAAAAACAAAACTGCTCTCTTCAATTATTTTTGTTCTTCATTTATGCTAAATAGCAGCCAGCAAGAAAAGAAAATCTTCAGTGTTTAAAGGGAAAGGGATTGCATTGCATCCTAAGAGTCACAGGCACGTGACTCGACAAAGAAGTAAAAGCCAGTTGGTAAAGATTTGGTTCAAAGATTAGAAGCTGGAAATCTGTATTTTCCTGGT
Source organism: Phasianus colchicus (assembly GCF_987193195.1). NCBI lineage: Eukaryota > Metazoa > Chordata > Aves > Galliformes > Phasianidae > Phasianus > Phasianus colchicus. Next base: position 8,722,752 of record NC_143440.1, on the reverse strand, counting down.
TCTGATCTTTGCTGTGCCCCTAATCTGCAGTGTGACATTGGTTAAGCCTTCAAGGCAGGGATGGTCTCTTTCCATGCGTTCACATTACATCTAGCACATCGAGACTTCCAGGCTGTACTGTAATATAATATACGTCATTCTAATTTTCTTTAATGGTAGCCTACACACATACCTGCATTTTTCAAAGTGCTGCAGAGGGATTTACCTGTGCAGCCCCCACTTATTTCACTGGAAGACAGTTTCTCCCAACATACCCTTTTTGTAGTTTGGGTGTGAGTGCATAAAACAAAAAGTTGGATAAACTTGTCAAAGCGGTATAACTCAGCATCAGCAGCCATTATTCAAACAGGCTGCACCACAGTCTCCCCAAAGGGATCACACAAGCATGTCCTGCTGGCAATGTGAAGCAAAGAATTACCGTGTGTTGTGTTTACTATACTGGTTGCATACAGGGCACTGAGAAGCAAGGAAGTACACACAAGATGAAAGAAGCTGCAAGAAGCCAACCAAGAGTTCATAGAGCTTATAGCTTACAGAATCAGACTGGGAGATCACTACTCCTTGTAAAAGTCATCTTTACCAAAACCAACAGTTCCATCAGCGGCTTCAGTACCAAACCTGAACAAAACCCAACAGATTTCTGTCACATCTAAAGTTGATCAGCTGCATCTGTAACTTTGACAAGCTTCCCTTTTCAAAAGAAAGTCTAAGGCTACAAGCTGTTTTGACTGAAATCTGAATATTCCTGCTAATAGAGGGAGTTGTTCAAACCCTTCATTCCATGCATGCTGATTTGGTTATTCACAATATGATTTGGTTATTCAGCTTTTTACTTTCAGGAAAAATGAGGAACAAAAGAAGAAAGCATCCATGAGAAAGTGGTCTGTAAGCTCAGGTAGTCCTTTTCACTACTTACACAGCTGTAAAGATGAGCAGGCTGCTAGAGATTTCACTAACGGGCAAATTATGTTCCTATTTATTGAGACAGAAACATTAGGAAGCAACAAATATAAGTGACCAGCAGCTAAACCTCACAAAATAGGATTAACAAGAACACAGGAAGAGAAGCCAGGAAAGCAGTGTTGCTGCTCAGGATCACAACAAAGAGTAACTTCACCAGACAGTGATGGCTCAATAGATTACCAGTTGCAGCCTGCCTTTACTCATCACACTTAGGCTGTATTCTTTTGAACTGTAACCTCAGGAAAAACAAGTAAATTGTCCTGAGAGTGATCTAAAAAGTAAAAGCAACTTCTATGTGGAAAAAGAAAAAAATACCCGGAATCCAAATCCTTACTCTTTTTTCCACCTAAATTTCAAAATTAAGTGAATTCTGTGTCTCAAACACAGTTTTCTAAGACTTCCTCCTCTTTCCTACTGTATAAAATTTGGAAGCAGGAAATAAATGTTTATCCCTTTCTTTTAGGTTGCAACTATTCAGTTCTTGCATCATTTTATTTATTGAAAATATCAGGGCTGCAATTTCATTCTGGCAACTCAGCAACCTGCCACAAACAACAACAAAACAGACACCTCACTATGCAGCCCTATAATAGGGGATGCTGGTTTTATTGCAAAAGTCATGGGAATTTACTTGCACACCTCAAAGTACTACACAAATAGCCTCTGTATTACAGAAGATCATGCTTATCACCTTTTACATTTTAAATTGGTGATGTTTATTAGAGAAGACCTAGGTATTATATACCATTGCTCTGTAACGGGCTGAGAGCAGAGACAAGCAGCTGCCCTTCTCTTCCATTTGACTTTGTGATGACACCACCTCAGCACATCCCACCAGTGAGGCCTGCAAGCATGCAGGCACCATCAGCTGAAGGAGGAGATGAATACACCAAAAAAGAGATGCTGGAAGAAGCCTGCATGCCACTGCCTTCCATCACCCCATAAGAGATAGAATATATTGTTAACCTTGCACTTCCATTTTATCACTGTCTGTATTTGTGGAACTAACGCAGAACCTTCTGCATCCACCTTTCTAATTGAATAATTAAAGGGAGAGGAAGAAAGCAAGGAGGCAGAGCACTTCTAGACAGTCAGGTTTGGTGACTGAAGTCACCAGGGTGAAGAAACGCAGCGTGCTTCATGACACTGCTGCTGCCTTGCTATATGACCTTAGGCAAGGCACTGGACTCCTTTATACCAGGCATTCTTATCTGTAAAAATGAGGTAACAATGGTAGCCTTCCCTGTAGGATGCTCAGAGATCCCAGGATGGAAACAAAGGGCTACCTCTGCTCCATTGCCTGTCAGGATTCAGCCCAAATCTCCAGATAGGTGCTTAAATGCTTAGGGTGCTTATGTGTTTAAGCTCTCTAACTTTGGAATCTTTGGTGGTGTTTTCCTGAGTCTGCATGCAGACTGAAATAAAATTCCTGAGGGTTAAACTTAAGATCTAACATCACAAATTTCCAGTGCCAACCTTTTAACCACGGATTATAAATACACATCTGATAGGCTTATACTACTGAACTCGAGTGTTTGCCTCCTTAATCTCACCGCCTCCAACCAAACTGCCCACACCTTCATCCTATCTCCAGCAGAGCTGCCCTAGGGGCTTTGCCAGGGAGGCAGAGCCAGTTTTCTGCACACAGAGCTGTGGTCAGGGGAAGATGGAACAACCACCTTCCAATTTCATGGCACAAAGACAGGCTTGGGTGCCGGATAGATACAGGCAGTCAGACAAGCTGGAGCAGCTTGACCGGTGGGGAGCAGAGGTTGGGTCTTTGCATTGCACCCTGCCCTTCCTTTATTGTCCTTTGCCAGAACGAAGTAGGTACAGACGTTCCCATAGGAAATACACATAAAATGAGAGAGATCAAAATGAAATGGGTAAGGCAAGGAATGTCCGCTAAAGAAGTCAGATAGTTTCTTACTGCCTAGTTAACCCTTTCTCTCGTAGCATCTATCACTGTAGCAGATAACAAGGAACAGTGGCTGGATGAGAGCAGTAATGCTCTTCTTTTTCTATTCTCCTGCATTTTTTTTCATCTTGAGCCTTTCAGAGGCAAAGCCAAGGCATACAGTCCCATTTTTTTGCCCCCTTCCTGCTCAACCCCATCCCATTTTGGGGCAATGAGAGCTCTTGGGTTTGTCCTGAAGTTGGTATGTTCCCCTCTGCCAAGCAGGAGCCAAGGATGCTTTCAGGCACAACCAACACACAGGACAAAAAGGCTGTTTTCACCTCAGGAATGGACTTTCATCAGCAAACAACAAAAGCATACAGATCCAGCACCTCAGACACATTGAAGCCCCTGAAATCAGCAGCAGCAAACTTGATCATGGGAGAGGGATTTGTACCCTTACTGTAGGGTGACTGGTATTAGGAAGCAAAGTCAGCCTGGTGCTGACACCCCTATCTCGCATGCCCTTATTCAACACACAGTGGCCATGGAACTCTTTAACCTGGAATAGTCAAGAAAGGGACGTCAGCAGCCAGCACACGATCTGCATGACCTTCAGCTGCAGGCATGCCAGAACCCTCAGCCCACTTCCTCACTGGGCAGGAGCCTGCACTGCAGAACCATCACCATACCAAGCTGCCTTACATAGCTGGTGCACAGCACAGGCTCTTCCCTGGAACCACATCTTCCAAGCAAACAGGAGTGAAGTTGGCACAGCAGCTCGAGCTCATACACAGGGGGAGGAAGGCAGCTGCTGGGCTGCCAGGACTGTTTCAAATCCCTCTGCAGCAGATTGCTGTAACTCGTCCTATCCCACTGATTGGGGAATGGTTTACTGGCTCTGAAATCCCCCAGCACATAAAGATCACTTTCCACATTCTAAAGAGTTTTCTCCCTTTGTCCATTACTCTGCCTTCTGTACACATAGAAAAACAAAGCTCTGCCAGTCCCTGCGATGCATCGCCACACGAAATCAGTGCCACAACCCCGTGTTTTATGAGCACTTTGTACATCTCCTCATTTTAATCCACACTCGGAGACAGATCCTGTTCCCATCAAAGCACACAGCAAGCTCCCATTAAAATCTGGCTCGGCTAGTATTTTAATAACACTTAGACATTCCCGTCCTTTGCATATTTCATCTGCAAAGCGCTTTGCAAACATGAATTTCCTAATTACAGGCAGATGATTTACTAAAACTGGAAATTCCTCACTAGTTCTGGCTTTCGCTTTGAAGCTCCGGGACTCGCTCCTGTCCCTCGGCAGTTTGGAAGATCCCTCGACGCAGCTCGTTCGCAGCAGAGGCAGGGCCGAGCACCAGAAGAAAAGGCGACGGCGCCCTACCTTTCCCTCTCCGCGCCCGCGGAGCCGTACGCGGGTGCCGGGGCGGCGCTGCCCGCCGGGGCGTGAGCCGCCGGGGGCGCCCACGTGGTGGCTGAGGAAAACCCGGCGGCGGCGGCGCCCCGGCACAGCGCGGACGGCGGAGGGCTGCGCACAGCGCCGGACTCCGCACCGCGCCGGGCTCCGCGCGGGGCCGCCCCACCGGGCGAAGCGGAGAGGACCGGAGCGCGGCGCGGGGCAGGAAGGGGTGGAGCGGCCGGCGGAGCGCACGGGCGGGGAGGCGGGCGGGAGGCATCCCGGCCATGCTGCGGCCGGGCGCGGCGCCTCCGCCCAACGCTCGCGCGGAGCGGCCGCACGACCAGCCCTGAACCGGCGGTCCCGGCCGGCCGGCCGCCGCCCCCGATGGAGCCCGAGGAGCGAAAGATCTCGGTGTGGATCTGCCAGGAAGAGAAGCTGATCTCGGGGCTTTCCCGGCGCACCACCTGCTCGGACGTGGTGCGCGTGCTGCTGGAGGACAGCCACCACCGGCGGCAGCGGCCGGCGCCGCCCGAGCCCGGCGGCGGGATGCTGTCGGGGCCGCCGCACTCGTACTGCATCGTGGAGAAGTGGCGCGGGTTCGAGCGCATCCTGCCCAACAAGACGAAGATCCTGCGGCTGTGGGTGGCGTGGGGCGACGAGCAGGAGAACGTGCGCTTCGTGCTGGTGCGCAGCGAGGCCTCGCTGCCCAACGCGGGTCCGCGCAGCGCCGAGGCGCGGGTGGTGCTGAGCAGGGAGCGGCCCGGCCACGGCCTGGGGGCGGCCCGCGCCAGCCTGGCGCTCACGCAGGAGCGGCAGCGGCGGGTGGTGCGGAAAGCCTTCCGCAAGCTGGCCAAGATCAACAAGAAGCGGCAGCAGCCGCTGGCCCGGGAGGCCTCCTCGGCCGAGAGGATGGAGACGCTGGTGCACCTGGTGCTCTCGCAGGACCACACCATCCGGCAGCAGATCCAGAGGCTGCGAGAGCTGGACCGCGAGATCGACCGCTACGAGGCCAAGATCCACCTGGACCGCATGAAGCGGCACGGCGTCAACTACGTGCAGGACACCTACCTGGTGGGCGCCGGCGGCGAGGAGCCGGGACGGGAGGCGCAGCCCGCCGCCGGCCGCCCCGAGGACGACTACGCCAGGAAGTGCGAGGAGGTGCTGCAGCTGCAGGAGCAGCGGGCGCAGCAGGAGGAGCTCCTGGAGCACCTGGCCGCCGAGATCCAGGAGGAGCTCAACGAGCGCTGGATGAAGCGGCGGCGGGACGAGCTGGAGCTGGCGGCGGGGCCCGGCCTGGCCGAGGCGGACTGCCACACCACCGAGCTGAGCGGCGGCGGCGAGGGCGAGCTGCAGCTGGAGCACGAGCGGGTCAAGACGCAGCTGAGCACCAGCCTCTACATCGGCCTCAAGCTCAGCACGGACCTAGAGGCCGTCAAAAGCGACCTGGACTGCACGCAGCGGGTTTGGGAGGCCCGCGAGCGGGAGCTGCAGCGGCTGCTGGAGACGCTGGGCACCCTGGACGTGGCGGAGGCGGCGGCGGAGCCGCGCGGGGCGGCGGGGGGCGGTTGGCCGGATCCGGGGATGCGCAAGGACCGCGCCGACAACGACGAGGACTCGGACACGGGGCTGAGCTCCATGCACAGCCAGGACTCGGACTCGGTGCCCGTCTGCGAGTCCCTCGTGTAGCGCCCGCGGCGCCGCGCTCGCTGCCCGGCCGCGGGACAGGTGGGGGGCCGACGGTGCGGAGGTTGGAGCTGCGGCGCCGGGGCGCGGACGCGTCGGAAGCGGCGCCCCGCAGGCACAGAGCGGGCGCGCCGCTCCGTGCCGTTCCTGGCCTAGGAGGAGAAAGCCGCGGCGCGCTGGCGTTTCGCTCACGTCTAGGTTTGCTCGTTCCGTAAATCCCGCCGCCTGCTTCGCTCTTAAGGTTTTCGTGCCGGGCCTTTTACTTCCGCGGCTCCCGACGCTCCGCACCGTAGCGCAGGAGATCGCAGGCGCGCTGGCCGCGAGCGAAGCCCCCCGCCACGCCGCGGGGCAGCCCGCAGCCCCTGCACGGTTTCCCAGAGCTGCAAAGGCAGCGCACGGCGGAGAGCTCGGGCTGCCGGGTGCCAGCAGCCCCCGTTCCGCTGCGGACAGCCCTGGCACGAAAGCTGCTGATCGCTTAGAACTAGCGAGGAAAAGAGGTGCCCACGCTACCGAAGCTGACGCTGGGCTCCCCTAACGCCTAGGGTTTGGGAGCGTACTGCAGTTCCTTTTGGCAGTGTAAAGGGGCGATCAATCACTTCTTCAGAAAGAGCAAGCTAAAGCAAAATACAGCTGTATTAACCAGCTCTGCGTAGTGCTTCTCCTTACGTGTAGATAGGAGTGCTTTATTTTCAAGACATGTTAAGGAATCTATTAGTATCACTGTGACACTGATTGAAAATAATTAGCAGAGCCCTATGTACACAGCACAAAACCACAGTTTTGTTCTAGGCTAAATGCTGCCTGGCGGAGCTTGGCTGTACTTAAACAGTGTACAGAATCAGCTTGAGCGACTGTTTTTAATAACATAGTTTGTATCAGGCCGAGAGATTACAATGATAAAAGCATGACTCAAGCCCTAGCTGCACTACAGCTTAATCTTTTCAGTTATTCCAATAGAAAAAAAAAAAAAAACAAAAATGTAGCATCAGCTGTAACATGCATTTCACTTAACTGCCAAATCTTTCTCTGCAGCTTAACTCTTACCAAAAATATATGGACTACTCTTACAGTATGAGATGTCAGGACTTCTCTGATTTGGAATAATTAGGGAGACAGTTTAAGCAGTGAGAGACCAGAGGATGTTTAGTCAGACCTGACCGACAGCGTGAACTTCTTAAAACTTCTGAGATACTTATTTAAGGCTATTTATGAAAGTTTTCAATTGCTGATAAGAAAACATAAAAAATGATAAATCAACCTCAAAAAAACCTCACAGCTTCCTCACCCCAAGTCCAGGTCCTGCTCCTGAGCAGTGTTCTCACAGGTAGGATTCTGCTGGACAGCAAAACACACTGCAGTTCTGCGGCACAGAAGTGCTCTGAAATGCTGCTGGGGATCTGGTGATGCTGTAAGATTCCCTATATGGTATAAGTCTGGATAAATGATATTCCACTGAATAGGTCTCAGTTATAACAAACCGTAGCTTATTTTGAACACTGATCATAGAATTTTCATGTTTTAGTCAATCTTGGAAATATATTTAAAAACCTATTTTTAGACTGAATAAAATTCTTAATAAGACTAAATGCGTGTTCCCAATTTAATGTGATTAAAAAATATCAGGTCTAGGATTTTGTTTACTGTTATCTCTTGGTGTCATTTATCCTTCTGTGAAGTGAGAAGAAGGATGAACCAAGTCAACCATGAGGCTCCAGGATGCCTCATGACAGCATCGTGTGCTCACCAGTGCCTGTAGGGCTCCTCAAAGTAGAAGCAGAACATGCATTCCTTGTGTCTGGTCACTGCTGGTGTAATGTAGAAGCACTGGGAAGTGTTGGCATTTGTGATTAGATACTTTACCTTGCTCTGCAATTAGAAACATATGGGAGTAGAGCTGAAGAATAAGTCAGGGGGTGGGGAATTGTGGTGCCACACCACAGTATTTTAACCAGTGCAGGTGTAATGTGTGGGTGATGCAAGCATCTGTTGATGGCTTCTGCAGCAACTGATGTAAGCAATAAACTTGAAATTGCTTTACGCAAGTTCTCCCATTAGCCACACCAAGCAATAAAAAGAAGCATATTAGAGAAATAAGCTGCAACAGGCCATCTGTCATTGTGCTATTAATACACGTGCCAGGTATTTTGTAAAGTGCAAGGTGACGGGAGCCAGGAAGTCCAAAACTGCACAGACAAGTCTGCCTACGTATGCTCAACTACCAAAAGCCTTAAGCAGCACAGAAACATGCTGTTCCAAGCTCAGTGAGGGACATGCTGGTTAGGATACCTTGCAATGCCTGCTCTGACTCTCAGTAGCCCAGGGACTGGTGGTTCATGGTGCTGCTGATCTGCTGGTCCACGAGGGCAGGGCTGAGAGCACTACTTAAACAGAGTTACAAATGCAAGTGCAAGGGCATCAGATTTTGTTCCTGTGCACAGTCTGAATTCAAACATCTTCACAAATTCCTCTCTCTGGAACAACTATTAAAACATTAGCATAGAAAAGGAAGTCTCTGTTTGCATTGGATCAGGTAATTCTCCCTTCCCATCCTCTCTGGACTTGTATATCTTTACTTAGATAATAGAGACAAGCCACAGGATGATTGGCTTTGACAGGGAATTTGGCTGCAGGGTTTGGGTTTAGCCTGGCACACAGCCAGGGGTTAGGAAAGATTATTCTGTATCACAGGTAGAAGGGCAGGATTTTCATCTCTTTTCCATTTATGAGAGAAAGGAAGTGAGAGCAGCAGAAACAAAAACAAAAAAAAACCTTGATCAACACCAGCTTCCAGCACTGTTTAGAAAGAGGTGAAAGCTCAGAGCAATACCTGGTTTGTAATTTTTGTTCCACTCTCCAGACCTCCATCTTCTGGAGAGTCAAGATCAGTCTAATCTTTCTCTCATCTTAAGACCAGTCAAGAAGATAAATATAAATAGAACAATAATGAAAAAAAATCCCACAAAACTAAGAGCGTCATGAACTGTTTAGCATAGGTAAGCACTGCACTGCACTATTCAGTATCCTATCTGTTTCCTCAAGCAAGAGGCAGGAACAGAGGGCAGCCAGCCTTTCTCAGACAATCCTACAGAAATCAAAGGGAGTTTTGTTTGAGAGACATAATCAGACCAGAATCAGGTGTTAAGTTTCAGGCATCCTTTAAGCAAATATAATCAAGCACTGCTACCCAAGTTCTGTCTGTTTGCCTGTCCTTACCCATATTTTTCTGGCTCTACATGCCATTTTCTTTTGTGACTATAAAAGAGTTTGTGGGACTGGATGGCGAACCAAATTAAAAAAAATTGATTGGCTTTAAGTCAGGTGAAATCTCTGATGGGCCTCAATGTACAATCACACAAACACTTGTGCCAGTGACACAGTATGGTGAAAAAAAATAAGAAACTGAAGGCATCTGGTAAAGTGGAACTCAGTCTTTCAACAAGCACCATCTTCTGTTAGCTTGCATGCTGGTTAAAGCTTAGTTCTGACTGCACATATAGCCCTGTACTCAGTCTGAAGACAAGATTTCCAGTAGAAGATGAGGGCTGGAGTCAAAGCTTCACTGACATCAATCACATTCACCTATATTAAATCTGAAATGAGCTAAGGAACCCACCTTCCAGTCTTGACATTGTTTCAGAAATCCACTATCGAGCAGTGTTATCAGAACAAAGACTCCATGTCAAGTTCAATGTATTTCTAGTCCTTAGCACATGTGAGAGACCTGCCAGTCTGAATAACCACTTTGTTGGGGATATCATTTGGTGCTCTAAATAGGTGTGGGTGTATGGGGATACGTTTACAGTAATGGACACCACTGAAATGCAAAATGAATGACCTATTAATTACCAGCATTCATTCTGAAGTGTACATAGCCAGTCAATTAGAGGTTGGCTGACCTACAGTGACAGATCCTTTTCCAAACAACCTGCAAACTTAGTTTCAAAACACGAAATAATGGGGGAAGAAATTAAGTAGCTGCAAGAGATGAAAAACAAATAAGCAGTGGATAATAAAGCTTGATGATATGAAAAATATCTTCCAGGTTTACTTAAAAAATCAGAGAGACATACACATCTATCTCCCTTTCCCTCCTCATCTTCACCCTCAGTAAATTCTATGCTAGTTTGCAGTGAGCTGGGACCAGGGTTCAATACATGAAAAGAGTGGCACAAGCCATGAAATGAAATAACAGGTCTGGTGAGCTATGCTGCCTACTGAGTTGAAATATAAACCATTGCAGACTGTTGGGAGCAGTTGTCCTTTGAAGTCACTTGATATTATTGCTCCTGAACTGGCATATGAAGTTTAAAGAAATGAGCAGTGCAAAGTGCAGGGAGTCTACACAGATGTTGCTACTTTTAAACAAACTCACAATGCTAAATGAGCTTGGAAGCTTAATAAAAAGGGAAATTTTACTCAAATTGGGCTCTGTATACAAATCAGCCCAATATCTTCAAGCAAAATTCTCAAATAATATTCTCTTTAAAATGCTGCTTGCTTAATTGAATACATCACATGTGTAAAAGGCTCAGAGCAGAGCCTTTAATGCAAAGTGGATTCTCACACACCTTCACATGCTAAAAAGAACACTACAGTTGGCTGGCAATTGGCTGCCAATTCCTTAGTGTACAGTGCTAATTCTACCAAGGCATTTCAACATATCCTTAAAATTTAATTTCTCCAGGCTTTTTACACATTGCCTACACATCTGTTTGTTTACACTTAAAGTTCTGTTCTCTGGAAAGTTTTATTAAAACTCCCCTCTCTGTTCCAAAAGCAGTCCAGGAACCAACTGATGCTACCCAAAACATAGATTCCACTCCAATAGCATTTTTCCTTCTTCCTGCCAACTTAGTCCTCATCTGCTCATCAGTATCTGCTCTGAACTTCATGAGCAGCCTCCTTGCAATTGGTGGGACCCCACAGATTAGTATTAGGATCCTACTTGCTAAGAAATATGAAGTTTTTCTTCTTATACCTTGGCAAAAACTCATTATTTAGTATAATATGTGCACTCTCAGCAGTATTTCTATAGTTCTTTATGTAATGATAGTTTAAGGACATACTCTTACCAGTTGTTTCATTGTACTGTTGTTTGCTGTCTTCTTTTTTTTTTTTTTAATTAAGAAAAAGCATCTCCAAGCTACTGTCCAAGTTTTCTCCTCCTCCTAATATGAGAGGCAAGCAGTTCTCACACAAGGAAGGGGCACACCTCCTCAGACCCTATTTCTGGGGTAGCACTACTGTGCAGAGCTGATGTAAGAAAACAGTTCCTGTTCCCAGCTTTAAGAATAACTTGAGTAGTTATTCCAAGATTAACTCTCTTGGAGCACAAGCATTTGATGAAGGTACATATAGTGCTATTGTACACCAGCTGGCTGAAGGAAGCCTCGTCTACTTGTGGCCTTTTAGGTACTGTTATAATGAAAATGTTGAAAAAATTTCTCTTTCATGGCTCAGTTTCCCTAATGTTGAATCAAGTGTGTGCTCTACCTTGTTCTAAATGCTTTTAAATAGTCTTTCCCGTTTAACAGCTCACTGAAACCACTGCAGTGTGACCTCAAAATACAACTCTGCTAGGTCAGTCTTAGGATCTTATAGAATTTACTGAAGGGGAAGAAAAAAAAATAAAAAAAAATTACCTGTGACTCACAGAAGGTGCTCTTGCATATCTGTAACATACTATCATCGGCTTACTAGCACCACACTTAACATGTCTCAATTACCTGGTTATTTAGTCTATTATCTCTAAAAGAAATAATTTTCATCAGTGAAATCATACTCATAAGCATGTCTTTGGAAAATGTGTTAAAAGCCTTTAGGAAAAATATTTAATCCCTGCTACAATTTAATGTAATCCTCTTCTTTTAATCTCTTACAGTACACTTTTTGCATGTAATCAGGCTATTAGTTTACGCATTTAATAATCAGAGCAGACTAATAAGTTGCTGTGTTTTTTTCCTGCCTCACGTTGAAGCTCTACTTGACAGACGTATCTTGAGAAGAGATAAAAAGTGGCTTAGGAAATTGAGAGACATGATTCACGTTTTGAAAACAGTTCTTGTTTCAATGTGTAGTAGAATAACTTGATCATCCAATCACTTTGAATTCATTTCTACATATTTACCGACCTCAGGGTGGGATTTTTAATAACAACATTCCCTGCTTTCTATCTGTCAGGGATGGGCTTGGGTAAGAAGATGGCGTTTAGGCTCAGAGAAATTTACAAACCAGTGAGGGCAGTAAACACCTGTCTTCTTCCTTTCTCCTCCAGTATTGAGTGAAAGACCTTCCTGCCTCTGTACTGCCACAAGGTATTGGAGATGGAAGGGGACAAGAGAGCAGAAAATGAAACAATGCCACAAGACGATGGAGCTGAGCCTGAGAAATAGGAGAGAAAGAAGCTGAAGGGAATGAACAAAGAAAGGGCAAAAACCAGCAAGAAATCTGGACAATGGGAATGTAGCAGGCGGCAGGAATTACCTACTGCATTGTAGCAAAGGGATAAAATTGAAGAGTTTGTGATCTACAGCATATACCTGTGCTTCAAAACATCTCACCACAGCCATCTAACAAACAACAGCCTCAGAAAGACTGATGCCACAGAGTTTTCATGGCTTATTGACATTGTAGCCAGGTAAATGGGGAAACCTTGTGATTCTCCTGAGATTCTCTCAACAGCTATAAAACCCAGCAAGTGCAGAATTTGCACTAGGTTAGCAGACTGAGTACTTGAGGAGGAAAATATCACTCCCATTGATTTTTTTCTTTCCCTTCCAACTCATAATTACTAAATCTGGAAGAAAGAACATTTCCCTAGATGGTATGTTTATATTATCATGGTTTCTCCCCAGTGCACCCTTTTCCTAGAACAGTAAGCCTTCTCATCTGGATGCTGCTGTCGTTGCTTTAAGTGCTTACCTACATGTTTTTCCCAAAACAGTGACACAAACTAAACAGAGTATTGAACTGAATCTAATATGTAGGTTTCATGAAAAAGCAGCTTAAGACCTATTACTCCAGCTTACATGAACCAGCTTGCAAAGCATATGCAATGGCATTTCTACGTTTGTTTTGCAAACCAGTTCATGTAAAACAAGCCAGCTGAGCCAGATTTAAATTTCAGTTGTTTAAAGTCTTTTGTCATGTGTCACTGAAGTGATTCACATGGAGTTCACTTACTCTAGTTAATGAACACAATTACCATGTTTTGACTATATTAATTGGACCCACATATACACTGCTTTCTGCATTTCACCTTCATAACCACTTCCATAATCACCAACTCCTATACCTGTAGTATGCCTAAGGGAATAGTTTACCTTTACAGAGCATACATTTCAATTCTCTCACTGCCCTCTTCTTCCAATTCTTCCCCCCCAAGTTTTCCAATGTTTTTCTTTTCTTCCAGCAAGGAAGAAAAAGCGGAAAAAAATGGAAAACCACTTTTCCATTAGTGATTGAGTTCCACCTTTTCAAATACTAAGAGTGAAAGGTACCCACCAGTCCAGAAGTCACCTGCCACATGCTTTCATCTCAAATATGCTAAGTCCCTGTCATTCCAGCCACGTTTCCTTTACACGAGTCTTATAAATAAAAGAAATCCCAACAACTCAAGAAGAGAGATTTTGTTTTTTTCCTAGGTCAAAGACAAATAGATAAACAGCTTATACAAACTCTACTCTGGCCCAAGATATTGTCATCTCTATATGAGAGAAGACAAGATGATGTACTTACTTAACCCAGTGATTAATTTGTGCAATGTTTTCATCCAGAGCTAAACCTCATTCTTATTGGCATTTATATAACAATAGGACCCAGGAAGATAGAATCTTATTGCATTAACTGTTTTTAAAATATACAGGACAAGACAGCCCCTGATTTGAAGAAATTATGAAACAGACAGACAGCATAGGAGCTGCATTGACTTGACTTATTTGCACAGCAAATAAATAAATACAGAGCAGAAGACAACTCTGCTGGTTGCCAGCCTGTTTTCCTCTCTGCTAGACCCACACTTCCAGCCTGTGTTGTGGTACAGACAAAAAACAAGGTATAAATACATCTCCACCCCTTACTGCCATAGGAGAAGTATAGCAGCTAGCATGTGTAGACTTATTCAAGCTACTAAAGAAATACAGCAGGTCAAAGAGCACCAGGAAAGCATTGTACTAGACAATTACATTTCATAACCATGTTTCACAACAGTCTCAAGCCTACTATTTTGTATGCTGAGAATTTATGGTTTGAGGAAAATTTTTGGCTCATTTGAACATCAAATAGCATAAATAGCTGCATTTCTACAAATGTATTTAATTCCCATCTCCTTGATATGTTATTTTTGCAGCAAGGAGAACCACTCATATGAGAAAAATCTATCCTTGAATGGATTTTCCATTCATTCTACATCATTGGCAGCGTGTGCTTACCAAACCTATAAGTTTTGGAACTCCTTTAATAAAAAATTGTGCTCATGTTGAACTTAAGGCCTTAGCTCTAACACCTGCCTTTCTCTCCACATACTAATGTTTTCTATTTGTTACACATTGCCATGTACCTGAGTGAAGTTAGAGAAAGACAGGGATTCTGGAGGATGGAAAGCTTGATGCAAACCAACACTATGAGCTTGCAGACTGAAAGGCCAACAGTACCCTGGGCTGCAGCAAAAGAGAGGTGGCCAGCAGGGCAAGAGAGATGATTGTCCTCTGCTCTGCCCTTTGTAAAGTCCCAGTTGGAGTACTGCATCTATGCCTGTGCCCCCCAGCACAAGGAAGATGTGGAGCCGTTGGAACGGGCCCAGAGGACACCATGAAGGCAATCAGAGCTGAAGCAGCTCCCCCATCCTCCTCCAAGGCAGAATGGCCTTGTTCAGCCTGGAGAAGGTTCCAAGGTGACCTCATTAAGTACCGGAGGGCTACAAAGGGAGCTTATAAGCAAGAGAGGGACCAACCTTTTACACAGTCTGATAGAAATAGGACAGTGGGGAAGGATTTTAAGCTAAGGGAGAGGAAATGTAGATTAGATATTAGGAGGAAATTTTTTTCACTCAGAAAGCAGTGAGGCACTGATACTTGTTGCCCAGAGAAGCTGTGGATGCCCCATCCCTGTAGATGCTCAAAACCAGGTTGGATGAGGCCCTAGAAAGCCTGAGCTAGAGGGCAGCAACCCTGCCTACAGCAGAGGAATTGGAACTGGACAGTTTTTAAGGCACATTCCAGCCATTCTGTGATTCTGAGTTCTCTGAGTTCTTGACCATGAAGATCCAAACTTTGCTGTTATTTCTGTTGACATCTACACATTTTCAGTAGCCTGATGGAAACACAAACAGAATTTTGTTCTAACATTTGAGATACCTAGCAGAACACTCTGGTCATGAGTGGTGTTCCCCAGGGGTTGGTGCTGGGCCCTGTCCTCTTCAGTGTCTTTATTGATGACCTGGATGAGGGCATTGAGTGCACCCTCAGTAAGCTCGCAGAGGGCACCAAGTTGGCTGGAAGTGTGGATCTGCCTGGGGGTAGCGAGGCCCTACAGAGGGATCTGGACAGGCTGGATAGCTGGGCTGAGGCCAATGGGATGAGGTTCAACAAGACCACATACCAGGTCCTGCACTTTGGCCACAACAACCCCAGGCAACACCACAGGGTTGGGGCAGAGTGGCTGGGAAACTATGGAGGGGAAATGGACCTGGGGGTATTGATTGATGCTTGGCTGAATATGAACCAGCAGTGTGCCCAGGTGGGCAAGAAGGCCAATGGCATCCTGGCTTGCATCAGAAACAGTGATGCCAGCAGGAACAGAGAAGTGATTGTTCTCCTGTACTCAGCTCTGGTGAGGCCACACCTCGAGTACTGTGTCCAGTTTTGAGCTCCTCACTGCAAGAAAGACATTGAAGCCCTGGAGTGGGTCTTCTTAGAAAAAGGGCAACAAAGCTGATGAGGGATCTGGAGCACAGGCCTTATGAAGAGCAGCTGAAGGAGCTGGGATTGTTTGGTCTGGAGAAGAGGAGGCTCAGGGGAGACCTTACTGTTCTCTATAATCAAACCTGAAGGGAGGTAGTAGTGAGCTGGGGGTTGGCCTCTTCTCTCATGTGATAGGAGTAGAGGGAATGGCTTCAAGCTGCACCGGGGGAGATTTAGGCTGGAGGTTAGAAAATACTACTTCTCTGAAAGAGTGGTCAAGCACTGGAATGGGCTGCCCAGAGAGGTGGTGGATTCACCAACCCTGGAGGTGTTCAAGGAAAGTTTGGATTTTGTGTTGAGGGATATGGTCTAGTGAGAACTATTGGTGTTAGATGGATGGTTGGACTGGATGATCTTGTAAGTCTTTTCCAACCTTGGCATTTCTGTGATTGCTGTGAAATCAGAACATTGGGGTATTATTGCAGCCAAATCAGTGCACTGTACCTCATAATGAACAGTGAATCCATTTTCATATGATGAGAAACATTTGTAAGAGACAACAGAGCTGGTTGGGAAAGTTCAGATAAGTCTGTTGTACTTCAATTTACCAATCCAGCAAAAGCAAAACACTTCACAAAGAGCTGCTCTGGCAGTGTGATTCATGCAGTGAGCAGGTAGTGCTCAGAAGCCTGCTTGGCTTCTTCTCTGATGAGGTCTTCAGCTATTGCTGCTCTGTCTGGGTTGTGGCTGCCAACATGAAAGCTTCTCTCTTTCCATCATCCCTACATAGTAATTTCAGCTGCATAGGAGTATCAGAATCAGTATCAATAGCTACGGGACCTCATAATTATTTTCTTCAGACTATTGCTAGTCTAGATATTTATACTGAGCTCATCCCTGAGGTTCCCAGCTTTACTTAAAAAAACAAAAAACAAACAACAACAACAAAAAGCCCAACAACAACAAATTGATATTTTTAAATTATCGAAGGACACTGCCATGGAGATCTGTATTGTCATGACATTGCTTTGTTACACAAATATTCAGTCCTAAGGTTGCGTCTCATACGAGGTGCAAAAAGAACAACTCCAACCCTTTTATCCTATATCTTTTGATCTGTCTAGACTAAAAGCGTAGTTATTATGTAACACAAATGAACATTATGGCTAGTTCTGTTGTCTAGGTAGCCACAGTGATTAGTACTTAAGTTCCAAGAGTCTGGTCCCTTACCAAAAGCTTGTGTGTGGGAAAGTAGCCATGATACATAAGATGTAGTTAACCAGAGATTTTTTCATTTTCATTCAAATATCTAACAAACAAAATAGGATCTTGGACAAGAATGGAAATACCAAACTCAATTCCTTATTTATATCTTTTGTTTTAAAGTTGACAAGTAATCAAGACTTCTCTAGAAAAAATAAACTTGTATTTTAACATATACTTCAAACTAAAGAAAGGGGCTTAAAAAATATGCCCATTCCCAACAAATTATCCCCATTAATGTAGTGTTTGCAGAAATTCAGAACTCATGCCCACATACTACTCAATTACATACAAGATGACTACGGTTGATTTTGTTCTTGATCCCGTATTTAAAGTATGAATACTATTTAGACATCAGGAGATGAAAAAGTATGTCAATGAGGGACAAGCACAAATTCAAATTACTATGGAGAAAAATTAAGTTAATTTCAGTGTGGAATGTTTGTAAGCAGCATGTAATCAGTCCTCAGTTTAAATAACTTGTAATTAAATAATCTATTATTATGCTCACCAGAAAAAAAACGAGCCTTAACACGTGCAAGTGCAAAAGCTTAATATTCCAACTGCATTCAGCATTCAAAAATTGAGAACATTTTGTACACTACCATGGGCCAACACTGTTTTGTTTTTTTTTTTTTTTTTTTTACCTCTTTCTTTGTTTAAAGAAAAAAAAAATCCTTTTTGGTATGAAGTGCAGCTGAACAATCTATTGCAAGATTCACCACGAGTAACAAGGGTTAATATTCCAGCCCAAGGTAGAAATGTTAAAATTTCCATGACATCTGTGAGTGTCATACATTCAGAACTGGAGACTATCCACAAATAAATTTAAGCATACGAGATATTTTCCAGTATTGTTTGAGAAGTCTGTTGCTCATTTGTTACTTGGGAACACCCTTGCCCAATTTTCTTTTCAACAAATAGCATTATCCTTTGTACCCCCCACTCTGAAGCAATTACTCATTGCAAAAAAATAATGGAACAGTAGTCCCCAAGTGACTGTGTTCAAACATCTTTCTTGATGCTAAGCAAACACCACACCATTTTGAGTATCATGTCTAAGCTTGGCCCCATTTCTGAAAAAGGATTAGCAAAAGCCAACCTGTCTGGCAGGACTGACAGCCATTGACTTAAAATCAAACATCTTCTCCACCCCTGATTATGCTTGCAGGGCCTTCCTTTGCAAGATTTGCTGAGGGGAGAGAGGGTGTGGGTAAGGCATCAAACCCAGCTCTCAGTCTGGGATCCCAAGTCCCACTTTCAGAAGAGGTACATGTTAAAGTATAATTGGTCTCCAGTGAGGCCTATCTTCCAAAAAGTTGTTGCTTTTGAAAAATCACATGCCAAAACAGCTAGAAATGACTTAAGACTTTTTGAAAACTGTAGCCCTGCTACGTAATTCAAATGCTATGCCTTTGATACCTAGAGTTGTATGCCAACGATGGGAGAATTGTATTGTTCTAGACCAGGGGAAAACTTTTTCATCATGAGTTTCTGCAGTTTCATACAACTAACCTGTTTGGAATTGCCACTGGTGGCTTTCTTACAGTTCTAAAGGATTATGTGCAGTTCTTATAAATGTATGGAGTAAGCACAAACAAATATTCAGAATCTTCCCCAAGCCCAGATTTCCAGCATCATAGTAATGTATAGCTAGAAAATGAATTGAGACAGCACTGTCCCACCAAAGTGGTATTTTTAACGTTCACATTTGTAACACTGCAGTATTCTACTTGCTGAGCATACAAATTTCAGTACCAGATCTGATCAGCCTCACAGAGTAACTGAGAAAGAGAATCAAAGATTTACTGTGAAAGCCTAAGCTTCCGCATATCCAGCTACTTGACCTAAGTGATGCTCAACTCATGTTGAATTTGCAGGCAAGGATAAAAAAAACCCAAAAACCAAAAAACACAATGTCCTGGCTTCTGCTCCCTTTCTAAGTAGCACTCCCACGTCCAATTTACTTTCACAGAAGGAAATCCAAGTCAAGAGCTGCCACAATGAAAGGCATGAGCTCCATCAGGATGCTGACGATGAGATATATTCAAATGCACTGCATCTGAATGCCCAAATGCATTCAGCGTGTAAGAGTTCTGAAAACCTATCAGTGCCTTTGGTTAGGAAAAAAAAACAGTGCTGCAATCTTTCACTCAGGACTGCAAGAGTTTTGCTGACTGTGAACAGCATCATGGAGTCTTCTTCAGCACTGGTACCAGAACTGCTGCAGCAATACAAGCAGATCTGTTCATCTGGAACAGGTGAACAAGACCCCAGGGTTCTAGGGGTTCATACTAAGGTTCATACTTTAGATGCTAAGTGAGTGGATAATGATTAGACAGTTATTATTTTCTGCTATAAACTTACTCAGCCCAGAAACTAGGACACATAACTCCATCAACTTTAAGGTAAATCCCATTAAGTCATGTTCATATCTGCAAGAGAAGCCTCAGCCATGCAGTGAGCAAACTTGAAAGGTAATCTGACTGTATAAGCATGCCATGTATGGCCTTCTTTCCTCTATCATCATATATGTCCTGACTTTCTTACACTGCATTTAAGGGAGAAAAGAGACACACACACATAAATTCCTAAGTAGCATTACACTGACAGTTTCACGATGGGCTCGGAGCAAAATCAAATGAAAACAAAGTGTTTACAGAAAGCCTCAATATTGATTTCACATCCATAAATAGATAGGAAAGAAAGTCATTCTGATTTGTGTATAGCAGGGTATTGATACAAACTTCCAATTTTTTCAGTCATTACAGTTGGCTGGACTTCTAGCCTAAACTAGAATTGCTAGGGGAAAAAAAAGTCCATCTTAGACCAGTCACTGTTTCACAGAAAAAGAAGAAAAAGCAACCAAAATTTTCTTGGTAAGGTAAAAGACGCAAGACCATATTGCAGCATATTGCTTTATAAAAATCTAGTCAAATTTGTATACACAGAAAATTCTACATCATCGTGAACTACAAACATTTATAGCCTTAAACCAAGCATTCAGGGACTGTCCAGACTAGCCTTGTTGAACAGCAAACAATTAACTCAAGGCAAAACTGTACTGCAGACATGCCCAGATCCAGACTGTTTCATCCCCTCTGGCTGAGAGAAGAACCAGAAGTTGAATGGGGAAATAACCTTTTTTTTCTGGGGAGTAAGCAGAAGACTTATTACTCTGAAGACAGTGGTGAGGAAGAAACAGGTTTGAGTAGCAACAAGACCTGTGGCAAAGCAGAAGTAGCCAGTAGCTGCAGCATCCATTGCTCTTCCTGTGGAACTGAGAGACTGCAGTCACGGAAAGGAACACAGAGAAGAAACTCTACAGGATTGGATCTGCAGCAACAGTGTTCATATTCTTCAAGATATTCCTTCTTTACAAGGCAACTCATCAGCTAATGGTTCCAGTTGCTTGAAAACAGTCCTGGCTTTTCTAACAAGAGCTGCTGCTGGCCGATACCCAACACAGTTTGCACAAGAACTCTGCCTCGTCTCCTAGAACAGAGCCATTGAATAGGCTAACCATTTCAACATGAGCATCCTTAGCATGACAGTTATCCTTTTCCTCGCATCTTATTTCAGTTCAGAAGACAAAATGAAGCACAGAATAGCCACACACACTCGTCTTCTGCTTCTGTACGTGGCTTTTTGCTCAGCTATGCAGAACGATGCAGCTGAACTGCTCAACCTATTTCTCTGTAAGATGTTCTCACCTGTTAGACACTAGAACCAACATACATCAAACATTCATATCACGTTCATAGGAGCATATCTTTTTTAATGAGCTTGCTCAGAAAAACTATAAATACTACAGATTTCATGAATCTTCTGGCAGAGAAAACAAGATGAAGGGTTGGGTAAGTATTACCAGCATATTTCTCTAAAATTTGTTTCACTTCTCAATTGAGTGCAAGTGTTTCCATCGTATCAAATATTAAATTTCCTGAAGCAGTATATATTTCACTTCAGAGCATGTTTGAAATACACTGGATTTTAACAGAATAAGATGGCTAAGTGTTAAATTTCCAATGAAAGTGTCTTTAAAGGCATAAGTTAAACACTGAAATAAAAAAATGGCATATAACAGTCATCCAATAAGGAAAATTAATGTCTGAAGACATCTCCTAGGAGAAAATTTTCTCTTCAGCTAACACTTTTCTAAGTCATTCCAGGTCATTAAAGCAATACTTAGATTTTCCATCAGCAGATGATGTTCTAGATATAAGTTTAACACATCATTCCTTTCTTACAAAGGCAATGTCTTGGTAAGGGCTCTTATTAGGCCAACAAAATCTCTACGTATCTCCCACTGTATTGCAGGCAGTTTAGTTGTGTTTTAGCAGTTGTGAGAATTGTTATAAGATAGAATCTATTCTTAATAACTCAATCCACTCATCCAGTGCCCATGCCATCAGTGCTGTTTGCTGCTTTCATGCATGGCTGCAACTTCTCTATGCAACTGCACTCACCTTGTGGAACTCAAGGCCTTTGAATAGCACAGTGCAATGCAACAAGCCCCATAAGCAACAAGTGGGACTAATATTTGTTCTTCTGAATAGGGACACTCCCTAGAAGATTTCACATTTATGAAAGCATGTTATTCATCCAGATGCTTTTTTGTTCCACTCTTCTCACTGTTCAACCCAGAGCAGAACTGCAGGACTGAAAGATTTACCAGACTGGTAAAACTGAACTGAGTCCCAAAGTAGTACTATATGCAACTTAGTCTCAACTTAGTTCCTACAAGGGCTGAGAAAAAATCCACAGGAAACCACAAAAAAATGATACATCGAGTCTTGGTGAGCATTTCTCACATAGACTACCTTGAAAAAAAAATAAAGCTTAGGAGTTCTATTGAATCTTCTAATGATTCCAGGTGTTCAGATGATGATATTAGCCAAAATAAGTGGGTTTTCTTTCTTTCTTTCTTTTTAAACTCAAATACTGAAAAATTATAAAGCTTGCTTTCATATGATAAATCGTGGTAGATTATCACAACACAGCAGTGATACTTAACTCAAAGATTCTCCTCAAAAAAAGAACAAAAGCAATGTCTAAAGCACTATTCCAACCACTATGACATATCTGAGGTAGAATTTATAGTCCACAAAACCAGTCTGCACTTCTAACCTAGTTCAGTTTTGACACAGTGGCTTAAAATTAGACATTCTGTTGCATAAATAAAAGTGGCCAGTAGCAGGATATATCCTGGAGGCTGCAGCTGGCTTCCTTCCTTCAGCTAACAGCTTGAATTGTTATCTTTGGGGCATAAAATTTTGCAATCCATGAAAAGCAGTGTTGGAAAAAAAAATAGGTGGATACACAAGCTGATTGTGTGGGTTGCAATCTTTTAGACTATCCTAGCCTTGAAAGTGTTTAGCAGTTCAAGAAAACTTTAAATCCATTTCCCCTACTTGAAAGCATCCAAAAAAAATCTCAGCTTCTGCAGAAAGAAAAGCCTCTCCACTTTTTTTTTCCTGTAAAAACATGCGTTGCCTTTCATCTGTCTACAAATTCCCTACCAATATGTAGGAAATTGGTCTTGGACCATTAGGGGAGATGCACACAACAGTAAACTTGCATAAAAGCTATGTAAGTTGCTCTAGACCAGACACACTTTGATCTTATAATTAAAACCTGTTTTCATCTTGAACATTTGCATCTATAAGTTCTGGTCATGAATACAGTCTGTGCTCATAGGACTATGCAAAATACCACTGAGTTTTATACAGTAGTTCTTAAGGGGATGAGAGAAGTAACTGCTAGAAAAGCTTGATGTCTGACAACTCCTTTTATTAAGCAATTCATTGTGTTACTCTCTATCTCTACAATCTAAGGGAAAAGTCTGGGATGTTTAGAGGCCCAGTAGTGAATTTGATGCAGCTTGTATGAAAAATACATAGCTCCTGCCAATACAAATCAGAGTATTCTATAATTAACTGCTAACTTCTGTTTTTAACAGGATGGTAGAGAAGGAAGTCATCTCCCAAATTATGTATCTTTTGTATATTTAATTATTTCAATATGAACAAAATAGAATTGAGCTGAGCTATCACGAAGATTAGATGTCCAAACTACATTTCCTTTTATTTCTTAAAAAGCTGCAATCTAAAATCTGTCAGGACATAGGCAAGTTCAAATAAATCAGTTTGTGTACAACTTATCTTCAGATGAAAAGCTTAATAGATGTGTAATATCAGCCAGAAAATCTGTAACTATGTATAAATGCAGAGTGAAATGTTATGGCTTAGCAAATTGCACTGGCACCAATTTTCTTCTGCTGTTCCATCCAAAGTATTATGCATTCAGACATGCACCGACTTTATGATCAGAACAACAAAGTCCTAGATGTCATTTATTTCTCATACTGGCATTAATTAGCCCTAGATTGTAGAGTTTCACTGGAAAAATGAGGAACACAGATTAATCAAAGCCACATCCATATATACATAAATATGGCTAGAGTCAAAAGGCTTTGCATGGATGATTCCAAAGAAATGTTTATTAGTTTGAGACCGCAGACAAGAAGTTCCATTTGTTTCACATTCTTTCCAAGAAAAAAAAAAAGAAAGAAAAAAAAATCTTGAAAGGCCCCTGCTAATAAGCAGTATTTTTTCCTAAAATCTGTGTACATTCTGAGACGCCACACTATGCCCTTAGCCACAAGTTGGTAACCCAGCCATCCTTGCCCAGGCCAACTTCAACCACCATTCCCTTTATGTATGCTCAGCCTACATCAAGAAACGGGTTCACAAGATTGCTTTTGATGTTTAGTGAAGGTCCAGAAGAAGGGAAAGGTCAGGATGCTTTTGTGAGGACCTTGTGTGGGCACAGCTTCAGCAGGAAGGGTGAGAAAGGAGGAGATCACTGCCACCCAAGAGCAGCCCCATAACACAGAGATTAAGGAGCTGCAGAAGGAGGTGGGAGAAGAGGGTTTGGATCCCCTTAGGCAAAGGAGGATCCTAAACCTGGGTAACCTGCTTTCTGGATGAGACTTCAAAGCTGGGACTGCTCCTCCCCTCCCACTCACACACCCTGAGGTGTGGTTTTACACACACCCTGTACAGTACTTCCTAATGGCTTCTGGAGGGCTACGCACCCTGGCTGATCAGCAAGCTGTCTTCTTACACTGAACCCCAAGCACTGCACACGCTACACAGGGACCTGCCTTCAGGATTCTGCAGCTTCCCTTCTCACCTCATGGGCTCCCTCTTTGTGCCTCCTTTCCCTTTTGCTGAGAGGAAATAACACACCAACACGTAGAGGCGTTGTAACGCTAAAATACATTAAAAACTAAGCTGACCAAGCAAGAAAATAGACCATGTTTGTAAGATTAACAGATTACAGATGCACAGGAGAATCAAGTGCCTCATGGGCCTTGGAACCACATCCTGCCCCTCCGCTCGGAGACAGAATAAGGTATGCTCACACATTAAAGATGTCTTGGAGCTCCCCAGAGGTTCCAAGCCCATAGTTATCTGCATTAAGTCATATATGGCTCCTTTAGGGGGAAAAAGAAAAGCATCTCTGGTTACTCTGAGGTTGCTGGGAGCAACTCCAATGGCATTGAATTGCACGTGGTGATTATTCTCTCTGCCAATAAGGCTTGCTAAATGCAAGATGAAGACAGTTAATTAGAGTAAGTTCAGTGATACATTAGACAATCTATTTAGGCAATATATGACTGCAATGAGGAAGCACACAAACTGCTCAGAAAAAGATGTTCTGTTTAAAACAGTAAAGTGTTTCTTTTTTCCAATTAGGTTCATTCTGAAAAAGTTCTGATGAAGTGCTACTAACGGATCCATTGCCTATGTTTTAGCTCAGCTGGACAGTCATAAAAAGACATTTTCAGATACTAGAAAATTAACAATTTTAAAACATTTCAAAACTTTACGAATATATTTCATTCACTGAACTTATTTTCATTTACTAGCATCATGAAATTTGTACAACAGTTCTAATGTTTACTATCACTCATGTGTTTCCACTTAAACCAATGGCAAAAAAAGAATATAAAAAGTTTCTTAAAAAAAACCCATTCTCAGTTTAACCTCATTTCTTACAAATCCTTGAAAGAAAATGTACTGAAGCTGCTGTATTATCAGCGTTAGAAAGTTCTTCCATATGATTCTTTTTCATATCCAAAACTGAACGCATTAAACTCAAAAGATTTGTTTGTCACTCTTCGGATGATGGGGTCAGTAGATGAACTCTCTAGAAATCTTTATTCTTGCTATACTTAAAAGATTAGTGACAAAGGAGAAAAGTGAAAAATGGAATTGCAAGAGCTTAGCGTCTTCTACAAGCTGACAAAAGAAAGAGGATGAATCTCTTCGCTCCCACCCCAGGAACAGATATTTCATTGTTCCTCTGTTTGGTGATTGTCTGCAACTTGTTTGAATACCTTTCATTCAGTGATAGCTGGGTACTGTAATCTTACCATCTGACATGGCAGGAGGACAAGATGATTCTGAATAGAGGAGCAGAGGAAAGTATTTACAACAGCCAGCCAGCCTTTCAGTTACTACAATAAACCAGGCACAGAGATACAGAAATACCTTACACAGGACACGAAGTCAACATTCAATTCCTAGAACAATTCTATATTATAGCAGCAGTATAATCAAGATCAACTTCCAGTATGCAGCAACGAAAAGCAGAGTAGTACAGGTTTGTTTGAAAACCTTAATTTTGGAAGTGATCCCCCAGCTCCATTTTAAAGCTTACGAAACTGGGAGCATGCAATAACTCATCTAGAAACACTGCTTTGTCATAGCGTGTTTGATTTTATCTTGCTTTCAAACTGTTTTGATTAATTATATCATTGAGCATTAATTACAAAGCCTTTTAGATGTTACAAATCCAGATTTAACATCCTTGCTATTCCAAAACACAGCAAATTGTACGCACAGACTTCAAAACAAAAAGCAAGTGCTTCACAACTCCCCTATGCACTCAGCTCCTTTCAGGAGAGAGGAATTCATACCTGAGCTGTGCACCCCCTTGTTTTCGCGAGCCTTGCAATATGCAAGTCTGCAACCAAAATGTCAGTGAAGAGAAAGGTGCAGAATATCCTGAAGGGACAAAACCAGAGCACTGTATATGTAAGCTCTCCTCTGAACCTGAGAGATGTGTTTATTTACATTTACATCACTATCACAGAGAGGCTGATATACAGCGCCTCAGACATCGACACAACCTGCAATCACACAAAAAACCACAGAGAAGTGCAGTGTTTTAAGTCAGCTCACGTCAGATCACTTTCAAAAAATCTCTTAGGTTTTTCACCCATTTAAGATCTGTGCATGGAAAAGACGAATCTTGTCAAAAGCGAAAGATGGGGGAACTTACTGAGGTTCCTCGTGATGGATGTTCTCATATGATCAGGGAGTCATCAATAGGAACAATGAAACAAACAAACAAAGTGTAATACAACATCAGCAGACAGGATTGAAGGTTCCTAACTCGATCCATAGGTTTCTCCTAGCTCCTTGTGTTTTCTATGGTGATAGAAAAATGACAATCAGATTTATCTTCCGTATCCTCTTCATCACTCAGGAATTAGACATAGTTCCAAAAAATCTTTCTAATGTCAGTTTTAAAAAAAGAAATGAAGCCAAAAAAACACCTTTCTTCATATGCTTACATCTGCAGTATTATCAATGTTCTCCTTATTACAACACTCCATAACTCAATATTGAAGAAAAAGACATTCTAGCAAACAGAAAATGGAAAAACCACTGGAGTAACTTATATTTTAGGAAAAAAATAATTGCAAGTAAGATTATAGTGTGGCACAACAGCTTGATGTTTAAACTGTGCAATTTGAAAGAAAGACTGTAAAACAAGTCCCCAGTGTGTTGATGTGAGGAGAAGGATGTGGAAATTTCATAGTTTGAGCAAATATTTGACACATGGGTATGTTGGCAGAGAAGAAAAATACACACTCCTATAGAGTCAACTCACAGAAATAAATGAAGGTAGTTGATCATAACTCCAGGATAACATTATCCAAGAACATCCCAAAATTTTAGTGTGAGAATTCTGAAATCTCCCTATGGTCACCCAGAGCATTAGGAGGAAAAATGAACAAATAAAAAGGTAAATAAGTAAATCAGCCATACACTCTTCCATAGAAGCATGTTGCAGTGCTGTGGCTTCCAGCCAAAAGCTCAAGTTCTTTTTTTATTAAGACTAAGAAATGTGCATATATATGCTTGTATGATACACAGACACCAGAACACATGATAGGTAACATTCTGGCTTTGAATTCCTGCAAATTAATAGAAGGCAAATGAATGGTAGCAAAAGAAACTGGGGAGAAAACAAAGGAATGAATGAGAGGAGGTATGCAAAATAAACAAAATCCTGTTATGTGCAAAATGCAAATGAACATTCTGAAACGTTAGTCCTCTAACTTTGCCAAGTGTGATAACTAAACAAGAAATTATTTGACAAAGCTTTTTTTTTTTTTTAATTTTTACACTGAAAAAGATCTATAAGAAATTTCTTTTTAAGAAATTTAGTCTCCTGGGAGAAGCCAGCTACTTTTAACCCTGTGGGCACGGTGAAGCATACAACATAACTGTCCAATGAAAGGGGGTCTTTATAAAACCACAGTAGATATATTGTTCTACTGCTGCCCTAATTATTGTAAAACATCCACTTTACATCGAATGCCTCTAGCCATACCAGAAGCATGACACTAATGGATTTGATGGTGGTAAAAACCACATAGACAACATCTGCTTTAGCTATTCCATTATGAAAAATGTCCCGAATTCTTGGTTGGTTTTAAATGGAAATAGTGGTGGAGATGTCCCAGTTGGAGAAGTTATGAAGGTCACAACTATGTGAAATGAAATAGGAAGTAGTTTAATTAGATCACGAGTCTTTTTAATTGCTGTGTCTTCATAGACTGCTCCCAAATATTTTGCTTGAATAATCAAATAACAGATATTTCCTAAATAAATTAATATCCTTTGAATGTAAAGAAGATTAATAAAGCCTGCATCTGTCTAATGATCCATTACCAAAAGTAGTGACTGATTTTGATATTTTAACCTCACTGTTTCTGTATGAAATAAACCTTATGAATCTGAAGGAACACAGAAAAAGCCAATAAGCAAGAACAAAGGGAAACATGCAGTCACCTCCATAATGGAAACTGATATACAGATTTTCATTACTACTTTATGGAACTTATCTTCCAGTTTTGCAAATGTGCTGTTGTTTTAAGTATTAGGTGCATCCCAATGACAACAGATGTAATCTAGCAGCTGAAGACTTCATATACATCTGATAAAAATAAGCCTGGAAATGCACAATTTCAGTGAACTATTAATAGACACCGTGTACTACTGCTGAATTATTTGCACTGTTGGATGATTCTGGTATTTCAATATTGCTCAATAGACACAGATACAGAGATTCATCAAAAGGTCACAGAGAAACAGGAAATTGAGTATTAGCTAAAACATTAACTTATTTTAGGCATCCTTAGTAATAACTACACTTATTTCTACACATTAAAGGATCTTCTTCAGCATTAGAAAGAGAAGCTGAGGTTAGTTCTTGTCTTCAATACAAATTCCCTTACTGACAGAAGTTCATTAGCACAATTCATAGCATTTGAAATTTAGTGTTTGCTAAAAATTATATATTTATTATATAAATTATATATATTGGTGTCTACGAGTTTATCACCCCGTTTACTGCAGTTGGTTCACCACTGTTTCCTGCAGCTGGTTCACCATTGTTTAGCCATCATATAAAAGAAATAAACATAAAAACATGAGTGAAAGCCCTCTACTGTCAAGCTGGCTATGAGTAACTGAAGGGAATGAATGGCACATTTGTTGCAGACCAATGAGTATTTAATAAACAGTAGTATGAAGTACTTGTTGATTCTACATAAGGAAGGTCACAATGCGTCAAAATTGATCATCCACAAGAAAACATTATTTCAAAAAACAAACAAAAACTTACAATGACCCCACACTTAGACTCTAATCAGAGTCTCTGTAGCAGAAAAGTATTTTCTCTTCATCTCTGCAGATAACTAGGGTATTTGCATCACATAGTATAATTTGGGGAATAAAATGTATAAATGAATAAAACTGTTTTTGATCTGCATGCAAAAATTTGAACCACAAGCCCAGATATTCTTTCCATTATTACAATTACCAGCAACATCTTGCACAACTTGTCAGCAGGGACTGGAAAAGATGGAAAAGACTGGAAAAAAAGCCAACTAACACTCTACCCACTCTGACACAAATACTTCAAGCCCTACATAAGTAAAAATGTGAAATGATAGTAAGATAAATCAGTCCATGCTATTGTGTGCATCTTTTCCCCATGTACTCCATGGCAGAGAAAGTTTAAAGCTCAGTGTACCTATGATAATACCAGTCATTTTGACAAACACATCTGAATGAAGATAAACTCTTCTAAGAAGTCTTTCATGTTTTTGAGTGTTTTCTTGGTAACACTGCCAAGAGCATCTATGCAAGTATGTCTATTCCATCTATAGCACCAGGAAGGAAAGGCTTAGAGCCCTACCACTGATGGAAGAACTAGGGAAATGAGCTAAGTTTCAGAAGACCAGAACACCCCAGTGACAAACTCTATTCTTCCTCTGCATCTGACTCATGCTAACCTATGAAGACAGCCACCCCACAACACTTGCTTGTGGAGGAACAGCCACAAACAGCATCATCTGCTCCACTGCTTCATTGAGGAGAAAGATGACCTCAAACACACAGCCAGCTGGAAGACCAGAGGAATCACTTCCTATTTATTCCTCTGTGCTCGTGTAGCTCAAGAATAATAGTTATCTTATAATGTTAACATTCACATTTCAGAATATGTTATGGTACGTTAGTATTCATAATGTCACATGGATATACACATTCAAAATACTCCTCAGTATCTTGGGTCCGGTTCAATGAGGAGCATGAAATTCATTCCCCCTCAAAGATCATTAGAAGAATGCTTTACTCAGCACTGCTGAGGCTACACCTGTGTTGGTGTTGGGCCCAGCTCTGGATCCAGAAGCCACCTGGACACGGTCCTGGGTACCCTGCTCCAGGTTCCTGTCTCTGCTTGAGCAGGAGATCAGACCAGATGATCTCCAAAGGCTACTTCCTACAATCCTGTAAGTTACACTTCTTTGTTCTTCTCCGCACAGAACCCCAGTAGAGTCTACCAGTGTCAGATACTTTCTCCTACTTTTGTACTGGAAGCACCGAGACAGGAAAGTACCTGGCACTTTTCTTGGGAGTCCTTTGCCCAGCACCTGAGGCTGCACTAACTACAGACGCTCCCTAAGGTGCAGATCCCATTTACCACTTCAGGAGAGGGTGACACTGCCTGAAACCTAGCTGAAGACCTACAAGAGACCAAAAAGGGGCTTCCTTTACTGATCCTCCCCCTTGAAGGGTCATAATTACAGTAACTTTAAGAAGCTGCAAGACTAAACACTCTGAAGGGAGAACGTAGGAGTAAGGCTAGGTTAGTTTTTAATCAATCTAACAGTACGTGAATACCACAGTACTGATGAACCAACAGGCAACTTGAAGAGATTGCTTTCAAGATACACAGTCTGACACTCCTAGTACAATGAACACCACCCAGGTAACTAACACTGCACCTCTGTATGAAGGACAAACGAGAAATGCAGGCATGTGTGTTTGCTGGAGCCTGCCACAGTCGCCATGACTATGCCAATTTCTGCTGATAACAAAGATGCTTTGATGCTACATCACTGTCAGGCATAAACAACAATCCCAAGCTGAGTTTCACAATGGGATACTGAGTCTAGTTTAAATTAAAACTGGGAAATAGTTAACACTCCTCAATGCCTTCCATCCCCTCATCACTTACTTTTGTACTTCATTCAGTTAAGACAGTGAGACAAGCATTTTTATTTTCATGCTCCCATCTTGACAAAAGCTCCAAAGCACTAGTATTTATGTTATACATACATACCAGAACATTTCTGGCTTCATTAAAAGCTTATGAAAACACAGTCAGCACTAAGGTTAGAAGAAAAAAAAAGTAGAAAAAATACGCAAAATGCCTTAAATATTAAAGACTAGAAATACACTTTTAAGAAATGTAAGTAATATAGTTTTGACTTTTCATTGTTTTATTTTTCATCTATTTTAGCTGACTTGAAGAAAACAGATATTAAAGTTAAGTTTGCACCAGGTAGTATCCAGCACACTCACAGGTGCACACGCATGCACAGCCTGCATGATAGAAAGCTAGCAATCACTTTTACCAGCCTGCCTTTGGTGGTGTTTCACCTCTCTGCTTTTGGCCTCCTCAGACCTCCAGGTCTCTCTCCTCCTCAGGGGTGTTCACTGTCCTGACAGTACTTTTAACAGTGCAGGCACAGCTAGGAGTGAACATCTTTGTGTGCCTGTCCTAAAAGAGTTGTGAAGCTACAAAAAAAACCCACAACATTAGAGACATCCTAAGGAGGATTTCACACATTCTTTTGCCTATTGTTTCCTTAAAAAACATGCAATAAGATAACAAAGCCTGCACACTCACAGAGGCAGAAGCCTATTGACATTATTTTGTCAGTGAGTAGCTAATGCTTAAGCAGAGGGCACAGGGCAGCATCCCACTGTGCAACCAGCTGGAAAGCCTTCCTTTACTTCTGAGTTAGGGATTTCAAAAGTCGCATGTTTCTGCCTCTGACTTGTCTTAAGACCAAAGCAGTCAGTTCTTGATAATTCCTCTTGAGTTTACTTCTTTCAATCCATATGCAAAGAGCAAAGTTTGAACTGTCATCATTTATTATCCCATCTTTACTGCTTGCAGCAGTAGGATTTCAGGCGCTGAAGGAATTCCTGCCCATAAAACCTGTGCTGTTGACTAAGTTAGTAACAATTTGTACAAACAGTATCTTCCGACCTCTCTCTCAAATCATTAAGAAATACAGCTCAGCTGTAATACATGACCCATAAAAGCTCATCCCTGGCCATTCAGAAGAAAAACACAAGCTCTGCAATTAATCACCAACTGCTCAGACAGAAACCTCAAAAGTAATGAAGGAAGAAGGAACCTGCATTTGTCACCAGGTCTGCTGAAGCCATTTATGCTTAGAACTCAAGAATAACGAGTCTGTCTTATTTCTGTTTTAAGGAAGACCTTTAGAGCCTTCAAAGTCAATCCAGCCAGATTTATGCAAGTGACAGCTCATCAAGGCCTTCTATAGAAGAAACTCAACCGATCAGACTTAAGGACACCTGAATCAACTCTTGCAGAACCTCCAATTATTTCTGAGACACTTGACATACGATACCACATTCAATCAAATGATGAATCTCAACAATCTCAACTTTCAAGCAGCTATTTAAAATTAAAGTTCATTCTGTTTGGTCCTGCAAGCCTGGCTTTAACAGCAGAAGCAGAATCATGCAAACGATAATTTATTCCCTAGTCATAAGAGTCAAATATACACTGTAAAGTGCATAAGAGCCTAGTTCTAGTCAAAAACACCATCCACATAACATTCTAAAATGGAAAGACTTAAGATCTAGGGCCTCTGCCAGGCTCCCTCCATAGTCCTCTAGCAGCTCACTTGTTCAGTCATATGGCTCACATATGCCATCGCTCACTCAAGGAAAGGATGCTGGGCAAGAAAAAAGAATAATCAATTTCAACTCAATTCTAACATTCAACTGTCCAGTTTCTGATAACAAGGATAAGACAAGAAATTTGAGCCTTGGAGGCAAAGCATCATCTCCTTGAAATATATGCAACATCTTCCATGGCTCGAAGCATACCCAAGCCATTTAGTAATCAAGTCATTGACACCATACATTCTTGATCCCCATGCATGGTGTAAGCAGAAAAAATGAAAGCAGTATGATTTCAGCTACCATCAGTGCTTGACCTCTCACAGCTTTTGAACCTTATCCTTTGTGTGGAAGCACAACAAAGCAATACAGACAATTTACAATCTACAGTTCATTAGGTAACTTTGAATTGTTAGATAACTAAAGCTGCATTGTGGCTGGATAAATGCTGCTTTAAGATTTCTTCAGCACTTGGACACTCCTTGTAGATTTCATTGTTCCTGGCTTGGCTCCGATTGCACTGTTGCCAAAGTTTACATTACTTTTCTAGGAGTACATTATGCTTCCTAGAGCACAGAGCATTATTCTGCAATCCTTAAAGAAGTATAAACCTTGCCAGCTGCATCTGGAAATATTTCAAATCCTTTCGAATAGGAAGGTTGCATGCACCTTGACTTTCACTTGCTGCAATAATTATCCACACCTCTTATCACATTATGCATAGAAGAGATTATTTTTATGAAAATCCCATCCTTCAAATATGGGGCATACTTTTCAGGAATCAAAATCTTCTATTAATCAAATGATCTGCCTGAAAACATTTCATTTTTCATTTTCAAACAAAATACCCTCAGGCTCCAAGAAAATTACAGTTCCTTCCCACTTAGAAGAAAACAACAGTTTTGAGGTTTTTTTTTTTCCCTTATACCAACTCCGTTAATTAAGTATATACATTATTTACATGTAAGCAAATGGTGCAAGAACAACCTTGGCCTCGGGCAACATGGGAAGATTCAACTGGTCATGAGGAAAAAGGGAAGAGGGAGCATCACTGCCCCTCCACACAGAGACAGGGGGCCATAGGTGCTGCCCTGCCAGGGCTGCTCCAGAAGTCACCAGCTCAGAGGCATCCAGCAACATGCATCATGACAGCAAACAGTGGAACATATACATGTCAAGAAGATTTAGAGATGGACTTCCTTGCAGCATAGAAAACTGCAAGATGTGCTAGAAAGGAAGCCATTATTTGTTCTCTTTCTTGATCACCCCAGAAAGGATACAGTATCTACATATCTGTGTCACACAAGGGCAGAATTAGGACTGTGCAGTACCAGATATGCAGTAAATTAACAGTTTAAGAAAGTTTCTTTTACATAATCGATTACTGTAATTTTCCTCTTCACTGAAGAGTCATGGTAATGGTTATGTACTGTCTGAACAGGAGAAACACTTAGCCTGGTCAAAAAGTAGAAGCAAGCTCCACTCCTCATGCTTATCCACGATAATACTTTAGATTATTCCATAAACATTGTTTCACGTATAACAGATGCTTAATATTTGTGTGCATAATATTTTGTTACACGTATTGAGGTTCCCATTCTGCACTCTCTGCAGCCAGCTGCAATGAAACTCATCAACATCAAGAAGAAAATCTTCAACACAGGCTACCATGAGCTAGCACTACTTCCTAACAATTCTGCAGCTATCTACAACATGATAACTAGATGACAGTAGGAATCAGATTCCTATATACTTTTGAATATTTTGTGGTTAGACTGCTTGGCTTCAATAGGCTGCTTCCTCCCTGCTCATCCAGAGGATAACATTACTCACTAAATGAGACACGGCCTTCATTTATGGGTTAAATTCTGCCTGTAAATACAGCCTCAGCAAAAGGCACGTTTCTATGTGATGGAAAACAAGGAAAGCTGGCTTGAGCCATGAAACAGGCACAGCTTAGCTCCTCTGCCCCACTGTGCTCAGGGATGGAAGAAATGCATACCAATAGGTCTGATGCACTTGCTCAAGAGCTAGAGAAGGACCTTACTCATCCTTCTTTCCTGGGCACCTCAGCCACACTCAGAAGGACATCAGTCTGTTTGTACAAATTCAGTCCTGTCATTTTCTTTTTCTATAATGAGTTGAAAATCTGCAAAGGGTAGTAGTGATAAAATGACACGTGGGATGTTGTTTCTCAGCTATTTTATATTAGCAGTTCTGCAAATCATTCAGCTGAACTGGAGGAGAGTAATGTGTTGAGTGCTTTTATCCAGCCATTAAGAATTGAAAAACCTTCAAATAAATTGGAGGTTTTCCTATGAAAAACTGTGAAAGGTCAAAACACGTACTTAACAGAAATATTCCTAGTAGAGAGGAAGCATTTCTTCTCTAGCCTAAGAAACAATTCTAAAATCTTTATGTATATTGCAGAACTTACAAATAGCAAAAGCATGGCTAATAAAACTTGGTCTGAAAAACAGGAAATTTCTATCATATGCCAAAGCTCATTCTAAAATCTATTTAAACAGAATCAGACATGGTTTGGGTAGTACTGTAGTCAAAATGAAAGTTTTGTGAAAGAGAAGTTGAATTGTTTTTATTTTTCTATTTAGCCAAGTATAAAATCAGTTAGTGGTAGTAGTTCTACAACAGAAGTCCTGAGAACCCAACCCTCATTTCTGGTCATTATGCAAATCACTGCTCATGGTCATTAGCAAATCACCTGGAGTTTTTTTTTTTTAACCTCAGTTTCCCTGTATATAAAACAGAAATAATTACACCATTTCTGAAGAATAATGCAAGAATCACTTAATGAAGCTTAATTTAGCTGATAAATTCATCAAGAATCACTTAATGAAGCGTGATTGGTAGTTAGATAACTTCTCAACATTTGAAGAACATCTCCTGATATCAAGCATTGTTATTCTAATTGCTAATATTAATTTCTCCTCATCCATTTGGTAAAATAGCAAAAAACTACTCAGCCAAATTAACTCCTGTTGTTGAAAATGATGAGTATTTGTGCAGTGTAAACTTTCTGGTACCTTGCCTTGGTTGTTTGAACTGTTCCACAGTATGCTCTAGAATAGATATTCTAACATGGTTTAATGTTGCATTTTAATAACACCTCTTTTTAATCTCACGCTAGCTTTTAGCACTGGACAGAAAAAGTCCCTAAAAAACATTGGCTACATTTCTTCATTGCTGAAAAAATGATGAAATGTTTTGAAGTGTCACCATCTCCCTCACTATTACCAGAACACCTGCTCACCCCATCTAGTGTTACATCTCAGTGAGTAGGGAAAAGAAGCTTTGTGTTTGTGCTCCAGAGATTTTGCTCAGAGCTCTTCTAAATCCCACCTTTCAAAGATCCTCCTCGTTAAGCAGGAAGTAATAGCACATGGTCCTCTCAGTCTAAGATACATTCCTACATGGTATAAGCTATTATTTCACCAGTGTGTCTGTGAATTTCCTGGCCTTAGATGTGACTGTTTCTCAAATGTATTTTTTTCAGTCAGCTCCTCACTGTTTATTCACTTGTACAAGGCTTTGTTTGGACAGATCATCTCTAAAACTCACAACCATTCTGGTCACATTTTGTATTAAAAGAAAAAGGAAAAACCTCAACTCTACATCTGTTAGCTTTCATTGATTTTTTTCCTCCATTAGAAATGAACCACACAGGAAATGCTCCTCTGTTTTTGCACCCCTTAATAGGCCTCAAACTATGAAAGGTTTCTCATTGATTTTCCCATTTAGCTTTTCTTTGCCATTCCATACTGGAAATTGAGGCTACTGCTGCACTTATTGAGTATAACCTCAGGATCCAACAGCCCCATTCTGCTTGCACAGCCCAAGGGCACCTTGTAATTTTATTGCAGAACATACAAAAATTTGATTAAGAGCAACAACAGTCTCAGGCCTAGGTTTCTGGCCCCACACAAACATCCCATTCTATTGAGACTCATACTAACACCAGCAGCAGAAAGACATCACAGCTGTGAGAGTTGCCCCTGCCATCACCAGGTAAGCACGTGCTGGAGATTTCACTCCAACAGTGCCAACACATGGATCCAACGTACTTCAAATTCAACCCAAAACTAAACAGCTGCTAGGTACATTTATCTACTAATACCCTACTGTTGAGGCAACAATAGGAAAGACTTGGAATCTTGAAACATTTTGCTGATCTGCAAGTTTTGATTATTTTTAACGTCCAGGGGACACAGCTAATGACAGCTTGGCTTAGAAAGTGACTTCATTCACAGCATGCTTACTTAGATCTATCAAAATTTCAAAAGTTAAAACAGATGAT